>NC_036444.1:25687638-26020972 GCF_002775205.1 Xiphophorus maculatus
ACAAAATAAAGAATGAAGAAAAGCATTCACCTGGACTGTCAGGCTTTTCAGTGACAGCAACAAAAACAAAAAAAAAAAGTTGGACAAAATATGAACTAAGAGGCCAATTCTAAATGTTAAAAGTGTCAAACCAGCTCCACCGTATCCAGACACATTCAACAGCTTCTGAACTGAGGCGGGACTGCTGTGTCGTGCAACCGGGCTGGAGGCCTAGCCGTTCGTTAGCACATGAAGTGTGCAGCGGCTCCAGAGTTAACATTGGCCTTTGGGCCCCCCTCTGGTCGCCCCCACCTCCTCCGTCTCCTCAGGCATGACAGAAGTCGCTCTGAATGAAACCAAGCTGCTTCTATTCACCTTCAAATGAATTCTGGTCTCTTTCAGACCCCCATGGCTCCCGCTCCGCTTTTCACTCTCATCACTACCTTCTCCCTCCTCCCTGCCACTCACCCTATTCTTCTGCGTCTGCCCGTCTTGTTTTGCCCTCTGCCCCCTCTTTCTCGTCCTCTTTCATCCTTTGTTTCTCATCCCCACACCCTCACCACCCTCTGTCCTCTGGGCCTCTGCTAAGAAATCTGGTGCCTGAAAATTCACCATAGAAGTCTGATGAGAAGTCTGATGCTGTCCAAATAAAACACCCGCCATGTTGCATAGATCACTAGCTGCGTTCACCTTAAGCCATAAAACTGCACAAATTGAAAAAAGCCAATTTTGAAAAATCTAGTTTTTTGCACTAGGATGAGGTGTGTCTTTTGGGGGCCATGTAAAAATAGATATATTTCACAAAACTGCAACACTTTTTTGCATCACGTGAGTCATGTGATCAACAGCCGGATGTTACTACTGGTGAAAACGACAAAGAAGACGACAGGAAGTAGTTGGAGGATGATGGATTGTTTTTTTTGTGTGTGTGTTTTTTTAATCTCTCCACCAGAGCTCCAACAGCATCACACAGTTCATAAAAAGTTGTGTTTCATTCCAACATGTTGAATCCATCGCTCTTCTGTAAAGTCGTTGACTACAATTTCCCAAAGCTTGTTTGTTTGTTTTTTTCTTTAGGGAAGTCTGGTTATGTGGGTCTGAGAAACATTCCCCATCAGCATGAAGTTAATCAGAGCTATTGTGAATAATATCAGGGGGCATAATCTTATATATTCCATGAGAATCATTGGAAACAGAGAATTATAAAGTCTTCCATTATCTGGTAGAAACTCAGTATTACCGTGTGCTTTTGATCGTTTTCTTGGTAAAGGCAAAACAAAAAAACACACGTCACCTTCCATCTATAGGCTGCCGCGACGGTAATGGTTAAAAAAAATCTTTGCTCAGCGACTTTAACAGAGCACATCCATTTTCACCGCATACTTTTTGGCACATTGTTCGGCTTCCCGTGAACGTCCCACGTCTCTGACCCCACGCCACCCCCGCCCCTCGTCACAGCACCAGCTGTGAAACGACTTGTCCAGAACAAAATCTCAAGCTGTGAAACGAATGTGTGACGAGCAACTGAAAGAGTTCAAACCAAACCAAACATTTCCACCAACGGTTCCTAAACATTTCCTAAACCGACGTAAAGATCAGTTGTTTTTGCATGAAGGTTGTGTGAAATATTGGTGGGCAACTCGATTGGTCCTTATACCTTCATGTTGTACTCTAAACTGAATTTGTGACGTGAAGTGATACATTTAAAGGAATTCCTTTAGACTTTTTGTCACACAACACAAAGCAGTGCATCACTAGTTGCATTTCCACTATAAATTCCACTCAATATCGACAAAAAAAAATCAGGAAAAAAATTCTCAATTGCTTTGTTTCCATTAAATAAGACACGTAATTAAAATCACTCATGAATAAGTTTAATAAATATGCCGCACCATACTCCTCTTACCACTGTCTGAATAACATTTTGTCTTTGAATGTTATTTTTTTTAAATTATTTTGTTGTGCTGTCTTGCACATCGACAGTAAAGGAATTCTGATTCTGAACTGGTTCTGTTTGGACATTGCCTTAATCCCCCAGTCAGACTGTTCCATAGTTCCACACCACATCCTGGATCGCAAAAAGCTTCTTCATGTGGCTGTTCTTACAAGCTTTGAATTTGCATTTCCCTCTGAGATTAAAAAGTCCTTCTTTCAACAGATTCTTCATGCAACTTTCTTTCCCGTTCCTAATTATGCACTACTTTGTGTTGGTTCATCACAGAAAATCCCAATAAACTCCACTGACGGTTGTGGTCGAAGTGTGACAAAAGTTGAAGTTAGCAAATCTCTGCTGTTGTCATATGTTGTAGCCTCATATGAAGACCGTCTCTCCTTTAATCCATCTTTTTCCATCACTTATCTACCCCACACTTTACCCACAAAGAGCCCTTTGACCCCTCCCTGTCCTTGCTTCCTTGCTACCAGCTGCTCATTTCAGATGGGAAAAGCCTTTGTCCTCAAACAAAGACTCCCAAACATGCACTAATCATGATCTGGAGCGAGGCCTTCCAGTGGGGGTGTGTGCGTGCGTGTGTGTGTCTGTGTCATGATGCGCATGACACACACTCAGGAAGTGGATGTGGCTTCTCATGATGTTCCTCGTCGGAGACAGACAGAGGCGGACAATGAGAGAGCGTCTGGATACGTGGACAGGTTTCAAAACACTAAAAGTCAGACACACGATGCACAGGAAGTCTGTGTTTGCACTTGAAAGAGGAACCAGGTATTAAATGTACTTGCAAGTCATTGCAGAAGAAGGAAAAGCGATCGCACAACACCCACGCTAAAGGCGCCGGGCAGAACCTGAGCCGGCTTTTTGGAAAAGTCGCTTGGATCTGCAGGAACAATAAGCGCACTCATAGACCGAAGCACCGACTCAGTAACGAGAACATGACTGACCACTGCTTCAAGCTAATGACACTTCAAGCTTTAAGTTTCCTTTTTTACATCTTAAACATTCTCACACCAGTTTTGTACAAAATGTACAGACTAAAATCCCTTCACTGTGATGTAAAGAGAGTCTCTGTCGGTGGCAGCTGCTCCTGCTGAGGCCGGTAAAGTTATTAGTTTGAGCAGGTGATTACTTTTTCACCAGCAGCTTTGGAGAGCGTCTCCATGATATAAATAAATTCATAACGTCCAAACTTCTTTGTGTTTGCTCAGATTAGCTTTGCTTGGAAATCTTAACTATTAGTTTGATTTTTTTTAAAAAAAGGAAAAAAAGTATATATCCCAAATGCATCCATCAGGGGCAAACACTTTTTATGCCACTGTATGCTTAGGTAATGAATTCATTCATCATATTAATTTACAGGAATACATCATATTTGTGTAAATACTTACAATATTGCAGTATTGCAAGCATACATCAGAATCAAATTACCTAAAGAAGCACTACCATGATCTCAGTTTTAAAGGGACAGTATGCGTTTTTCAGGCACATCATGCCATTTTATAGCATAATCGAGTTACCTTCAGTTGTTATAAAAATGCTGTTTACGTCAAATATGACTTTAAAGAAATTTGACTTCCTAATTTAGAGCCTTGAAATTGGGCCTTTGTCTCTTTAAGAAACTCTTATGTTCAGGACGTCATCACAACATGGCTCCTCTATAAACCCCTTAGCAATGTTTTTACATGCGTTGTGCTGAGAAGTAGCTCATATAACGACATCAGCAGATGTGCAGTTCATTCAGGTGTTTGCCAATTGCTGCTGGCTAGTCTGAAGGAGCTGACTGGGGGCCCTGGGAGGGGGAAGGTCGGGAGCGTGGAAACTGGAGCTCCGAGAAGGAGATACGTCTCGAAGCCGGTGCTAGGTCCACCCAAGCTTTTTGGACAGTTGAATGGTTGCCATGGAGATTAAAGGACTGGCCAAACATGCATGAAAGAATGAAGGTAACACTGCAGGTTTTCAAAAATTTCAATTCTATACAACACTGCCCCTTTTACGCATTTAAAGGAGACAAGGAGACAGATAGTGGGAATTTTTTTCAAGTCTTTAATCAGCAGGGACAAAGCAGAAGCAGCTTCTAGATAACAAGTGCATGGATGCTTCTTTATCACATCGATTTTATCTGGTCAGGGCACCACAGCAACACACACTCAGCAGCACCGGTCCCGTAACGACTCATTCCTTGGCCTCGGGTTTTCGTTTGGAGGTTACACATGCAGAAACAGGAAGCAGAATGTCCATGTTGGGGTTGTTGTTGTTGTTGTACAGTGAACTTACAAACAGCGCTCCACTGATTGAATTATAAGGAGAAGCACACACATGTGTAAGCTCTCATTTCCAGGCAGCCTCCTTCAAGTTTGTTTCGTGACAACACCAGACACACACACCCCCGCACACACAAACACCGGCACAAACCAGACTCGGCTCTGTAGAGACAATGGCGGCTCCAGTGTTATCACGTCCGTCGCTTTGTCTCTGCTCTGGATCTGCTCACCGTATCTGTGTGTGTGGGAGACCTGGAGCAGACAGGAGGGGTCAGGGGCCGCTGCGACGGCTCACTCAACTTCATTAAAGTACCACACAGGCATTCTTTATCTGTGTGACACCCACTAAGACGACTTCCCCTTCCTCACAGGGTGTCCACGTTCCTCCAACACACACGCACACACACACGTCTCTGTTCATACTCTTTTAACTCTCAGGATGTCATTGTTAGCCAAACTAACATCTGAAAAGTCCTCCTTGATGGGTCTCTTGCAATCAATGGTCAAAAGGCAGGGAACACACTCGATTGGTCTCCAGTCTATCATATCCAGCAACCAGCAACACACACTCATACCCAAGGACAATTTAGAGTACTCAATTAAAAGTCAAGTTTTTGGATTGGGGGAAGAAGCCAGAGTATCCAGAGAAAACCCGCCCAGGCGTGGGGAGAGATTGCAAACACCATGTGGGAAGACACCATGCCAGGATTCAAACCCAGGACCTTATTGTTGCAAGACAGTAGGCTCAACCGCATTTCTTGAGGGCCAGAGTCCTGCAATTTTTAGATGTGTTCCTTGTCCTACACAGTTGAATTTATTGGTGAAACTGCCTCATTAGCGTGCAGTCAACCTCTACAGAGCTCTGCTAATGAGCGCATATTAGAGCCAGGTGTGTTGAAGCAGAGAGACATCTAAAAGGTGCAGGACAACCGGACCTTGAAGAATGCAGTTTGAGACCCCAGCAGCAAGGCAACGTCACCACTGTGCATCACATCTGTGTGTCTTTGAAAGAGAAATGGATTTAAATACACCCAAAGATAAAAAAATAACATTATTTTAAGTGTTAAACAACAGTTGTTGATAGATATAGATAAGGTATGCGAATTGTGATTGGGCGAAAGGTTAGAACATCCTTCTCTCTAGAAATCCTTTGGTTTAAAATAACAATTAAGTGTTACAAATTTGGACTTCTGTAAATTGAATAATGAACATTACTAATGGTAAGTACATGTAAATTGAACATTATGTCTTCATTGTGTAAAATTCTCCGTCTCTTTTCTGTCCTGATGGAATCTCTCCTCCTGCTCATCATTCATTGATCAGATTCTCAGGAAACCGATCCTGATGTGAGAACAAGTCCTGCATTTTGATGCCCATGTTGCTCCACAGTTCAGAAAGTTGATCTGATTGAGCAAAACCAATGTGATTTTTGGATTCAGCTCATTGAAATAACCCTAAAGCAGTTGAAAAATCCCAGACAAGTTTTTTGGCCGTTGACCAGTTATTATGAATGAATACAGCTCAATCAGGTTTCTGTGGATCGGACTTCTCTGGATATTAGAGGCACGGCTTCTTTTAAGGTTCTGTGTGTCTCTGGTCAGTCCAACATTCTCTTGTCCAGCTGACTCTGCATCCACCAGGACACAGAAGACAGAGTCAATGTCTGAGAGTAAAGTGGTGTAAAATAAAAAAACAGTAACAGTTAACCCGACCAAAACTGCTTTATGTATCTTGTTGTTACTATCCAGCAGGTTCACCCAGAAAAGTCATTTCCTTTTTGAATAATTAAGGATTTTACTTTAAACTGCCCCAAAAACAAACATGACAACCGTTTAAAGGTTAGCGAAGTAGCGCTTTCACAAACCTGTGACAGACTGTTGTTTGACAGGCAACAGGTAGCGACACCAACAACAAGCCTCAGCTTGTTTTGGTAACAGAGGCGTGTCGACCCGTCACTCAGTGTTGTTATGAAACAGAATCGGATGTTTAGAAAGTGAACAATGATCCTCCTGAGTTACATAACCCTATTAGCAGGCCGCCCTGGAAACGCCTGAGAAAAGTTTTTACTGCATTGAGGGTTGATCAACAGGTCCAAAAAGACAACTTGAGTACCTGCAGTTACGGATATTTTCCATGAGACGTTTAGAGGCTGCATCCCGTTTGAAACTATGTTTTCAGGCAAACTAGTGAATAACTAATAACTGACATGGAAGAGCAGAAGAGGGAAATGTCAAAGTGTTTAGCTGCCAAACGGAGCGAACAGAGAATTTCTGCGGTCTTGCACTTTAACATTCCGAGGCGAGTGAAAACAGGAAGCGCCACACTGACGGGCGTCCTTAGAGAGCAGCTCCCTCCGCAAACAAACAGAAGCACATGAGTCCGAGCCTGAAGAAAACAGGAAACGCTGGTGGGGAGGACGTGGATGGAGACAGTTTCACAATGATGGGGGCCCCATCGTTGTGCCTCAGTGTTGTTAGTAGTTCCATTCATTTCTGTTAGGATATTTTTACTCTGCACAGCTACAGCAACCGGGATTGCAGCAATAAAAAAATGTTGCTGCACAAAAATGTATTAAGTTATTGCGATAAATGATAATATTGGTGTTTCAAAACCATTTTCAAGTAATGTACTGGTAATGGTGTAATAACGCAGGAACACATTCTGAAAGATGAATGAACTTTCAATTAAAATGGGCATTTAACACTGGAACTGGAAGACATTTTGAATATCCAAAATAAATACAAAAAACAACATAAACAATAGATAAAATGAATAATGAAGTCTAGTTAACAAAATTGTCTTTAAAAACAGGGACTAGTTGAGGCCAATAAACCACCCTGAAGAATTTTATCATCCAGGTTTTGGTAGAAAGAGCGAGAAAAGAGAAAAAATATAAATCATGCAAAAGTAAATTATTGAGTTTGCTTTAATTTATCATGCAATTAATTGATTCATTGGTTAACTGTTAAACTAAAAACATTTGGATCTTTAATGATATACAAGCTTCATTTAAAAAAAAAAAAGTCTGTTGAGTAGTTAAAATTAAAATAAAAGAGAGAACATTTTGGCAAAAGGTTTGGACACTTTTGCACACTGTCATGTGGATGCAGAGTGAAGGAAATGAAGTGGTGAAAGGGGAAAATTGGAGCATTCTGCAGCACAAACAATGTTCAACAGCAGGGTGAGGTCATTGTATTAGTCTCTAGGCTTCCTGAAAAACATTCAGGAAGACATAAACACAGGAACACTGTTGTTGAAGGGCTTGTCTCTCAAATCCCAAGAGCGCCAAAACATCCTCCCTGTAAGCTCCGACATACTGACAGGACTGCATTGGTGTTTTTATGACTTCCTGTTTGTGTGTTTGGAATGAGCAAAACTCCTCTCAAACAGAAGGTTGAAGTCTCATTAAACCCAACTGGTCCTGGTAAATATACTCCTGATCTACCCCTCACTATGTAATCACCCTTTAATTTCTACTGAAACACCAAGATGTTTAAGAAAGATGGACAGCGTGTCGTCCACCAAACCCACTTGCGGAGGATTTTCTTGCTGTAAAAGCCGTGGGAACAAACATTCGGCTCCTTAAAAAGGCATTGATCTGTTCTCCTTGAAAACCCCCAACGAGGAAAGCAGTTCAGAAGTGCATGTTCAGGCACGACCCGTTTTACTCGGCTGCAGCTGTTTCGGTCCTGCATGCCAACAGAGACATGCAGCCACCCATGTTTGGGGTCTGGAGCCCCCCATGCGAGGAGGGCTGAAGAATTAAAGGAATGTGGTAAAGCGCTGGGAAAGGAAAGAGGCCCAAAAGCATCATGGGTAATGACACCCCTCTTCCAGGGGCCGGAGATGATGGGATATCAAGCAGGATGAGGGTAATTATGTGGTTGTTTGTTGGAGATTTGCTGGCTGTTGTGTGAAGCGTGGAGGCCCCCCCTGTGTAATTAAGCCACTATTGCAGTTATTACTATCGGCATCTGGTTGCTGGCATAAACCACAAGGAGCAAACTTCTAGGAACTCTGGGTAGAGATAAAAGCTACTGCGTGTGTGGATGAATTCATACAGAAATCTGCCCTGCAGATAACAACCAATGTTTAGACTTTAGACTTATCAGTCATTGTCAAGTTACAATGACTTTGATAAATCAAAGTCATTTATCAATAATATATAAAAAAATTAATACAACAATTCTTCTCTTTTTTTCTCGTCTTGAAATGTTAAATGCACATTCAATTATGGAATCATGTAAATATGTTCTTTAATAAAACACTGTGAAAGTGTGTGTCTGTTCATCAATGTCAATATAAAAATGATCAGGATCATTTCTATCAAATAAAAACATTGTGCTCTTTATTCAGAAATCCCCCAAAACAATTAAATAATCATATCAAAAGTTAGAAACTCTGTCATTCATTTGATTACCAAATATATTAGCGTGTGTGTGAGAAAATGTGACAAGTATTAACTTAAAATACTTTGTAGAACGGCACTTTCTGAAGTTCGGTCCATTTACTTGTATTAGCTTACTGCCACAGAGGCCACATTTAATATGGCGGACGCTGTGACGTATCGCAGCAACGGGACGACCCGCTCAATGAGGCGTCTATGTATTCATGTCAGGTTGGAGCAACAAGCTCTGCCTACTTGGCAGCGGTTACATGTGCAGCGTTTTGGGAAATTTTGGTTGGTGATTTTACAGAACTATGAATTCAACATGTTGGAATAAAACATAACTTTTTCTGAACTATGTGATGCTGTGAGAGCTCTGGTGGAGTCAACTGGACATTGTCTGAAAAAAAAAAGCAAAAACACTCCATCATCCTCCGTCCTACCACTTCCTGTCGTCTTCTTTGATGTTTTCTTTCTAGTAGTAACACCCGGCTGTTGACCACGTGACTCGTGTGATGTCAAAAAAGTGTTTTCATAGCAGTTTTGCGAAATACATCTCTTTCCATAAGGCTGAAAAACCACCGTGTCCTAGCGCAAAAAAAAACCTTTTTATTGAAAAACGGCAGCTGTTTTCAAAATTGGTGTGTTCCATTAAGCAAATTTATTTTCGGAAGCTAACAAAAAGACAAAACCTTATTTATTTATTTGGTAACTTCTGTCTAAATTCTGGTTCCTGGAAGTTATCCTGAGTGTCTACTTGTCTACTAATTTATGTTTTAACTACTCTTTGCTCCGCAAACAGAGGCTATCCAAATATCTCTCTAGTGTGCTTGACATGGATCTGTGGAGTATTTCTAATACTCTCCAAATGTTACGAAAAGGTTAAGGATTTGCTCTGTACACCAAAACAAGAACTGTCTGCACTGGGTTTAACCCCGGCAGCCCCGGCGTAGGGCAGCTACGGACCACCCAGGTTGCCACTCGGTCGCACAGAAACACACAGTGGCCCAGTATTGTTCTGACGTCTGGAGTCAGTCCATGAGAACAAGACAGTCAGAACAAGGGACGACCTTTGACCGCCTGAGCGGAGGGGAAGAAATGAACTTCAAGGAATTCAGTCGACACAAAGCGACTCCTAAAAGCGAGCAATGAGCGTGCTCTTAAAGAGAGCGGTTAATTAGCTTCAGCAAAGCCAACGGCTGGTTTCCGTTTAGCTGTTCCGACGCCGGGATCGGTCATCCCAGCCAACCTTTGGAACAACGCGGTGAAGGAAATCCTGTTATAAACCACCGCATGTCCTCGAACACCCGCTTTTATGAGCTGGCAGTTTAATCATAAACCTTTTTATCAGCGCCTTCCAAACAAAACGGAACTCTGTTGTTGGAATTCATTCACGGTTTTGAATTTGCTTTAACATGAAGAGCCAAACGAGTTTCGCTATTGAACCAGACAACTGAGCGAAGTACTGGCTTCTGTATAAAACATATTTATTTGGCGAACAAATATTAATGTATATTGATTAATGAATGTATGTATTTGACAACATTCATTGGGAGGTTTGGTTTCTGTTCTTAAACGTAGACGTTACAAAGATCAGAACAATGACATATCTGCCATATGTCAGTGGGTCCCTCTCTTACTGCCACTCCTGACCCGTTTGTTGCCGAGGCTCCCTCATACTGCATCTGAGGAGCTGAGCTCAGCTCTCATTGACCTAAAGGCTGGACAAAAATATTGCATCATTTTGTTGGCAATTTGACCCTTCATGACACCAGGCCCGGGTGGAGCCATTTCCACAGAGAGCTGTGCAAAGAGTTGTGTGATTGGTCAGAAGTTTGTCGCCGGGTTTTTTTATGCTGAAATTTTCTTGGACAGAAACGTCGACATCTCTCCTGAACTGGTCCACTATCTAGTTCTTATGGCTGCAGAAGACATGTAGGCTTTTGAGGAGTGTTTGTCTGACACAGTGAGGAGTTTGTACGGTTCTTCACTAAATAACTACCAGGACTTCAACAATTAGTTGAAGTTCTGATTAATTACAGAGCTGCAAAGCAATGAATTGCAATCATCAATTCAATGACAGCGTATAAACGCAAAGGACTGCTTGGATGTTGTATTTCATGGGCTATATTTCCTGTGCCAAAGCTTAGCATAGTGAAGGAAATGTGAGTTAATAGTAATTTAACACCGTCATCACAATATTCAACAATAATATACTAGAGTCATAAAATGCATCGTAGCTTCTCCATGATGCAGACATCTTTGTCTTCTTCAGCTAACAGATGAGCAGCAGTAATGCATTCTGAGAGCATAGAGTTGCTGCTTGAAATACATTTTTAACCTCTGATGTATGTCACTGCTCAGCCAGCTGTTTGATTCAGAAGAAAATGTCCTTCATCTAACCAGGTCACCTATTTTGATTTATGTTTTTCTCTACAGTCTCGCTTTGATGCTTTTGCCTCCTTTTTATAGCGTCCTCCATGTTTATTGACATGGTAAGGATGTACACTAAAGTAAAATACAAAGGGAGTTTAAATAATCCCCAAAAAGCTCACTGGACTGACTCCAGCCTGTTTCCATAACAACCACTTTACAATATCTAAATGGCTACCAGTTGATTGTAAGCCATACCAGAGAAAGGTTAAAAGAATTTGCTAAACACTCCTGAGACTCTGAATTGGTCAGATGAGAATGAAATGATCTTTTTGACAACAAACATTCCTGGTGGGCCTGGAACGAATGAACAGATGAAGTAGACATGTCTTGACACAAAATCAACTTTCTCCGATGGCGATTTCAGATTTAAAAAATGAGATTTTAAAAGAAACCCTATTGAGGAGTCGAACATGAGAGGACACAGAACTCAGGAGAACCGTCTCTGTTGCAGAGGGACTATTGCAGTAGACAAAAAAATTAAATAAAATAAAATAAAGTATGCCTTTATTTCTTATTTTCAATGTAGAGCCTCTAAGACCTCAAAATAAAATCTGAATATTTTTCTAGAAAACTCTGGTGCTGAGCCTTCAGTTTAAGTTGTGATACTTCCCATAAAGTCAATTTCTACATATTTATAGATTCTCAGCCATCCAGGACATAAACAAACAAAACAACAACAAAAAAATTAAAGTTTAAAGCAACTTAAAGTTCTAATTTAAATAACATATAACTTGTATTGAGAACCACTGCAATAAATCAATATTTATGAGGCATCTTATTAAGTAGAGTTACTCATTAAAACTTTGTCTTAAATCTTTGTAAAGGTGTAGCAGAGATTAGATCAGTGACACTGAACCAAACTCATATCTACATATCAGCATTTGGATCTTAGTTTGACTTCTACAGGTGCCAACAGGTTGTTTACTGAGAAAAACACATTTGATATGCATTGCTACATACTAGTCAATTTTGGTGATGCAGCTTGAACACAATAAAAACCATTTTTAAACCACATTTTACGTTACATTTGACAGGAGCTTTGCCGCCCCAAAATTACTCTTAAAAAAATTCCCTGTTTATGGTCTCTCCCAATAATGAGATGGGATTTGCGCCCTTGGTTCAACACCCTGCTACTTCCTCAGCATGCCAATGATCTGCGGAGGCCTGCTGATGAGCCAATATTTGATTTGGTTGTGTTGAACCAGGAAGAAAACTAGAACATTCAGGAGGCCGGCTCTTACAAATAACTTTACATCTCCACAGATTGCAAAAATTCTGGAGAAAATATTCCAATTCTCTGCAAAGAATGATCAAAGATCCCTTTTCTCTGTATTCCAGTTTTGTCAAAGGTTACTAGAGTAGTGCATAGTGCAAGGGCGCCAACATTGCCTAGTAGCAGAGGGAATTAAAACAAACAAAAAATCCCCCAAAAAACATGAGATTCCTTCTTTCATTGTAAAGGTTAGTCCAAAAATAGATGCTATTATTCATTCCTACGTTATTTTCACCTGTTTTTCAAGGTCTTAAATTGAAATTTTGGTGACCTTCAACAAATCCCCTTCTTGTCACTTTCATTAGTTAAAGTCTCTCCCAGCGAATGTATGCCATGGATTTAAATCCACGGCCAGATTTTCCTTCAGCTCTTCAGCAGCTGTGACAGTGACACACTGTGACAGTGAGCAGACGGCCGCAAGACGCTAAGAGTCGCCGGTGTTCGGAGCCAACTGCCTGAGATGCAGCGATTATCACCGCCACCGCCCCGCAACCTGCACCACCAACTGTCACCGCACTCGTCCACCTCCCATATGATGGAGCGACAGCAGGACACGCGGAAAATATGTTCCGCGAGCATTCCAGGAGGGACATTGGAAATATTTACCGAGCTCTTGTCAGCGTCATATTAAACATTTAAAATGAAAAACGTCTGTAATGCGACTACCTCTAGTCTATCAATAGCTGTGCTTCCAGTACAAATGGCCGCAAATCTTGGCCTATATTCTGCTAAGGTCGGAATTTCACAATTGTAGTGTTTCTATTAAATAAGAAATTAAATTAAATTCACATGTGAAGAACCTTGTTCACTCAATAAGTGATTAAAACCCATGGCAGCCACGTATGTAAACAGATATATTCGTAATTCAGCAATGGCGTCTATCAGCCATCAGAGGAGCGGTATGGGAGCGGCTACGTATGCGGCGTTTTGGGGACATTGAAGTCGGTGATTTTACAGAAGAGTTGTGGATTCAACATGTTGGAATGAAACAGCCTTTTATGAACTGTGTTTTGCTGTGAGAGTTCTGGTGGAATCAGCTCGATATTGTCTGAAAAAGCAAAAACAAACCATCATCCTCCTGCCACCTGCTGTCGCCTTATTCAGTGTTTTCGGCAGTGATGACGTCTGGCTGCTGATCAGGTGACTGCTATTTGTATAAAAGAAAAAAAAAAGTGTTTACATTGCAATTTTTGATACGGCTGAAAAACCACCTCATCCCAGCACAAAAACTTTTTATCGAAAAAACGTCTTTTTTAGAAATCGGCTTGTCACTTGTTTTTTTGTTTGTGTTCTTTTAATTGCTCCACATACTGATGATGTCATTCATACCACCATCTTTGCTCGTACACGCCCACACACACATACACATGCACGTATGGTTAATAATACTCATTCTTTAAAACACAATATATTATGTACCACACCAGGCATTTTCTACTTTGATATTAAATACATTTCTATTAAATAAAAAAAGAAGAAATTGGCTTATTTCCATTAAGCAAATACATTTTTGTACTTTCAATTTGCTCAATTTTAAGGCTAACGGAAACACAGCTAGAGACATCACAGGAGCTGATCAGAGCTGGTCTTGTCAGTGCATCCCCATTCTCTGACCTTCTCGACCTTCCTTATTTCCACCTGCCCAACCTCCCCCACTATCCGTCTATCTGTAGCCTTGGTCGACATTTCCTGGCTTCTACAATCCAATCAGCCCTGCAGAGGGCCAGGTGCCAATGGGTCTCGTGCCTGGCTGCACAGCCTTAGTTGCACTAATGCTGCTTAAGCACAAAGCTCTTGGGATGCGGAAAGCTCAGTGCTGACAGTATCTTCCACTGAAGATCAGACGTCACCGTCACACAGACAGATGCCTACAAGGCAACAGAAGACTAATACGTCAGGATGGATTGGAGAAGTGTTGCAGGGATATATGTCCAATAAGTTTTTATAAGTTTAAGAGTTTAGATGGAGATTCACATCTAATTGTTTATTTCCTATTTGGAAAATCCAGCGGTTACTTTAAATAAAAAAAATTAAAGAGTGCTGCCTATTTTGAAACCAACAGTGACCAGTAAGTGGAGTTGGATAGAGTAAATCATGCGGGTCTCAGAGTGCTTGGTGTTGGCCCGTTTGACTCATGGGCCAACTGCGACTCTGTGTACTTCTCCATGATGCTGTTTACCAGTAATTGTTAGGAGTCATGTAGTTTGTATGGTAATCTCAGCAGAGACACATTTTCACCAGGTGTTTGCTAAATGCTGCTGGAACTAGTCTGGTGGAGCTGTGTGAGGCAGACATTGAGGCATCCCAGAGATTCAAGGATTTACCAAACATGCAAGAATGAGTCAAAGCAACACCAAGGCTACGCTTTTGATGAAGGAACGACACATGACATAAATCCCCAAAAAAGTAGATTTTGCATAACACCACCCCTTTAAGATGGAGCGGTTGGGTTACAGTATTTACTTATCGCAGCAACAGCTGGAAGAAAAAGTGACCTAGCTCGTGTTTATACGAAGCAAAAGGATTGATCTGTTCATTTGGTCTTTTACATTTTTGCCTTCCAAAAACTAACTTGACTGGCTGTTATCATCTCATGAGTTTTATGTGAACCACCTGTTGTGCAACGTCCATCGAAAATACTGAGTTTGTAGTGTGAACAATTCACTTCCTGCCTTCGTGGCGCCTGAGTATGACTTAGCCAAAACAAAAACCTTCCTTTCCATTTCCCATCCTTTCTGTTCAGGAAGCCTGGCGACAGCGTCTTGGGGCTACAACCTGTTTAGCTAATAAGTCCTCCACTACATCAAAGGCAAGAACAACACCTGGTTTATGCTGAAGTTTGCTCGACCCATCCCTTCTCGACTCTTTAGTTTACAGCAAAGGAGCCTTTTTAATCTGCTTTAATACTTCCAACTTTTTAAGTTGGCGCTCCAATCTCTTTTTTTGAAACAGCAGCGTTTCACTTTGTGAATTGCTACTCACTTTAACATATTGCTGAAGTTTTTTTTGTTGTTTTTTTTTTTTTTTTTGCAATATTCTAATTTCTGGTATGTACTGGTATTTATAGGAACTACAAAAACTTTAAAACACAAACATAGCTGTACCACTTTGTATTATATAATAGACTAAACGCAGACACTAGTGAGAAGACCAAAGTAACATGGAAAACAGATATTTTGGTGGCCACACAAATTAGTGAATAGCAGAGGGAGAAAATAGCTGCCTTAAAACTCAGAAATGAACTGAAATCCAGTCCAGGGATTCCCCTCCATTAGACACGGTATCGATGGATACCCGAGCGGATGGAAACCTTTTTCTCTATCAGTCGCTGATTGATCTCTGGTCTAGGGATTTCTTTCATGTGGAGAACAAAGGGCTCCTGTTGGGTTACACAGGTCACGATTGATGATGCGTAAAATGGAGGAAAACAGGAGTAGACAGATAGTTGGCTTCACGTGGGAAGTTTTGCTTTTCCCTAATGCTACAAAAATGTTGACATCTGAAAAAGCTGATGAACGGAGACAGAAAAAAACTGAAGTTGGATGTTCTTATAAAAAATGCGTCATGTGTGGAAGAGGATTAGGATTTTCTCAGAATTCTCACTTTTGATCTCAGAGGGTTAAAGTCAGAATTCTGAGAAGAAAAAAAAATCAGATTTCTGTGATTTAAGTCAGAATTTTTTTTTTTCAGTGGCCCTAATCCTGTTCCATACTCACATCATGAGTTTAAAAAAACCCATAATATATCTTTCCAGGAAGCTCATTGCACAGTGTGGACTGACTCAGGCTCTGCTCTTGTCTCTTGTCTGTCACCTTATCGTCCGTCTCCCTTCCCTCCTTTTCCGCTGTCTGGGGAACAGGCATGCTGACAGATGAGGCTCGAACATTTGGAAGTAGCAGCAGGGAAAGTGAAAGGAGTGCAAGGAAGATGTGAAGACGTAAACCTCAAGGGAAGAAGGGCAATAACGGAAAGAATTATTGCAAAACAGAAAATGTTTTTTGTGACGTTGCGGACTAAGAACGATGTTCTTAGTCTGTTGATAACCACCTTTGACACATTGCAGATTAAAGTCTAATGCAATCAAAGATCCTCGCTTTAAAGGCTGCACATTTCTAAAAACAAGAAAACGCAAGATATTTTTAAATCTTAATGCATCAGTGTACTGACTTACTAAAAGATTTAAGAACTTACTCTGGAAGAAGTTTTTAAAAGTCAAACAAAAAGCCTATCAGCAGAGTGAGAGCTAGCAGGTGTCTCGGAGATTCTCTTAATTCCACTTTAAGAGGATGATGGGATAAAAGATGGTGAAAGAGATGAAGGGTCAGAGAGCGGAGGTCAGGAAGACGCTGCTGTAGTAGGAAGTGGGCTTCACTAAGGGCGACTTGTTGGAACTGACCCAGACACAGAAAACGCTAAACAAAGACTGAAAGTTCTTGAATGGTGCAGTAACCATTCAGAAGGATTGCCCTCCGAGGACAATAACAATGATGATGCATTTTTACTTGACCCACATAAATAGAGGTAGGAGTGCAAAGCAAAGTTATTAAAGGCACAGCCACCAAACTACAGTCAGAGATGTGATTTATCAATAAAAAAAAATGTTTGCTGAGATGTCATGGCTGAAGATATCTCAACCAACATTGTCCACAAAATGGCCACTCCCCATCTGCCCGACCTTCAGATGGAACTTCTCACAATGGATGGTTTTACTGGCCCCTGAATAAATGTGAGAGTATAAATACCTGAACTCACTGGTCTGAGAGAAGATAGATTCAACAGTCCAGATTGACAGCTTTGGTGAATCAAGTCCTTTGAGTAGTCCATACTATTTCCCTACATCTTCTACACACTGATATTGCTTGTCTTTCTTTACATCTTAAAGACCAACAACACGCTTGATCAAACTGCAACATATCCAAGGTTTTAGAGGTAATGTCCGTCTGATTGGTGGGGTTCCTCTACATCACTTGTTCCCAAACCTGGTCCACAAGTCAAGTGCCCCAGTCCGGCATGTTTTAGGCGTCTCCTTGCTTCCAACTTAAATGGAAGGGAGATTAACAGGCTTCTGTGGCATTTGGTGGCTGCACTGTAAATATATAGATAAGTCAAGCAATAATTTGAACCAGGTGTGTTGGAGCAGAGACACATTTGAATCATGTAGGGCAGGACTACTTGAGGGCCGCTGTTCTACATGATGAAACTACCAAAGAAATCAAGAACAACAAAAGGAGCAACCAATGACTGAAAAGATACAATGGTTCTGCAAAGTCGCAGCAAGTTTTGTGTCAGTAGTGACCTGTACACTGGAGAGTCCAATGCACCAAATATGTCTTGATCTAAATCAAGCAAAGCAAACAACTGTTGACAGTGGGTGGAAAAATATCACAGGCAGCATCCGATGCCCTGCCAATATAATTTAGTCTTGTCCTCATTGGGCTTTGGTTGAGACGCTGTGCATCTCATTCACTTCCACTCTGCGGTGAACATCACATATGAGACAAGTGTGACTGAAGTCAGATCTTTACATCTTCTTCGGCACACAGCCGTACTTGAAGACAGCGACTGGCTTACAGGTACGTTTGAGGAGTCTGCTGTGTGAGAAGGCACAGCCTGTTACAACAAGCCATGTGTGATGTCCTGGCATCCTACTAGACCGGTTGTGACAACAGGCTTACGGGGAAAACTATTAACTAGAAGCTCCTGAGGTTTGAAGCCAAACACATGACTGTACGCACACATGGAGACCCAGTGAGAGACGGAGCCAATGACTCAGTGACTCATTTCTTAGAGGGAGTCCCGTTCTCTCTGGATAAGCCGGGGATCCTGTCAAGGCACCCGGCTGGAGTGTGAGAGCGTTTACACCGGACATCAAGCAAGAAACCAACTGAGACTATGAAGTAGTTTAGAAACTCAGCCAGCCTGGAAGTGTGGGCTTTAATGTTGTTGAAGACAAACAGCAATTTCTCTACGAACCCTGAGTTTAAGCTGATAAGAATGTTTACCTGACTCTGTAAGCCTCTTAGGTAAACCATCTTAAAGAAAGTATTCCCAGATCTGTGAATCACTCGTTCTATGTGATTCTTCTCATCCTCTGTTCAGTATGTACAGTATTGGCCTCACTGGCACGAACCCCTGGTAAATGTGAGGACTCTTTCTATAAAGAAGGGAAATTATCCCAGAGAAAGTAAACAATAGATTCTTAATCAAATTAACAGTGGAATATTACTGGCACTCCTGCTTTCAATGCTTTACATACGTCCTTCTACCAATAAGACAACTCTTATCCTCTCTTTAACATTATACAATGCTAAACTAAATTTTATGTTCTTAAATATTCTCTATTCTTTTCAGCTCACACCACAGGCATTCTACTGAGTGTAAGTCTGCGGATTGAGTCGGCCATGGACCAAGTTGATTTTGTGTCTGGTGAACCATTTCTGAGTTGATTAAGCCACATGTTTTACACCATTGCCCAGTTGAGCAACCCGGTGGCCGAATTTCATCAGACTTTTGTTTACATTCTGAGAAAGGGTTCACAAAGCTCTGCACTCCATAAACGTTGGATGAAAAACTTGCTCACTGAATCTCACATCATCCACCAGATTTCAAAATGGGTAGGAGAAGATGCAGTTTTTATAAACACAAGACATTTTTAATGCACCTTTACCAAGGGTGCTACTAAATGTGGTGGGCACTATAAATAT
Source organism: Xiphophorus maculatus (assembly GCF_002775205.1). Taxonomy (NCBI): domain Eukaryota; kingdom Metazoa; phylum Chordata; class Actinopteri; order Cyprinodontiformes; family Poeciliidae; genus Xiphophorus; species Xiphophorus maculatus. The sequence goes on from NC_036444.1 coordinate 25,706,633, forward strand.
ATAGATATATATATTTTAGGGAAATGACAAATGTTTCAGCTAGACTTTTGGCAAAAGATTTCATTAACAGAAAACAGCTGACGGTATTACTGAACGTTATGGGAAATTTTCTTGAGTTGGGAGTTCAAACACAACCTTGTTTTTAATCAGCATGCTTGTTGACATTTAATGAGATTTTAATATTTTTTTCTATTCCTTTCTAATTTTGATAATAATGCACAGTTTTTTTGTGGAAAAAAACTCAATCATTTATTATTCATGTATTTCAAAATTATGTTAGCGGGAGGGAAAACATAAAATAATGCTACATTAAAAAGAACAGTTATCATGTCTACAGGTCCAACATAATAATAACCTGTTTAGTAATAGATGGCTCACATATTCAGAATCTGGTGTAATATTACACCCTGGTGTCATAGAAGCTGCTTAGTCTTTATTTGCCATAAGATAACAAGCTAGCTAGGCTTCTTCTGGTACCGGTGTTCTGTTGGAGGGCTTGTAGTGATTTTCACAACAGTCTTCTTAAAAAATTTTTTGTTATTTTGACTTTTGAAACTTTGAGATTTATGAAAATATTGTAGTACAGAGACACTATCGGACACCAAAGTTTTGATAAATGTTTGGATGCAGTTTGAAAACCAAATAAATTTATGTCAGACGTTGATATGCTAAAGATTAACTCACAAAAGGAAGGATAGCAGCCAGGAAGGATGGGTGACCCTTGACTGACATGGGCCACTAACAGTCCAGGATGTCAGGAAGTCCATTGCTTCCTCAACTAAAGAACAGAGATGACCTGCCAAGATGTTCGGCCCCTTGTTCCACTGAAAAAGGAACCGGATGTAAGATCGGTAAGCAAAGTCCCATAGGAAGCAGAGAACTGTCAGTGGCACTGTGTGTGTGGGGGCGTGCGTATGTGTGTGGTGTCTACACTTTTTTCAGCTTTTCAGCACATGGACAACAGATCAGCTCTTATGGGTCAATGCAAGTCAGCAAACAGGCTTTTGCAACGCTGACCATCACACTTTCAGAGTCCTGGAAAATTTCATAATGCTTCCTGTTTGTACTAATCCCTTTAAATAACTTGTCGTGCCTTGTTAATATATTTATTGAACCTCCAGTCCTGAGAACGAAAAGTAGTTCATGGTTACACTCATTATTGAGATCCTAAGACCAGGAAAAAGTTCTAGAAGATTTTGCTGCTAGATTGCAATGAGGTCCTACATAGAGCTTCCAAATGCAAAAAAAGAAGGAAGAAGGGTAATTCATTCAATACAATATTTAAATTCAGACATGTTATTCATCAGCTGATCAAATTAACATTAAAACAGAACCGAAAGAGTCAATGATTTTGGTTTACTAAAAATAAACAATATTTAGACATACTTGATATGTTTCCAACAGACTCCATGTGGTTAATGTGACTTAGTGAAATACATCTTCAGTTCAGAATTGGCATCCATTCCAATCCAATCCATATTTAAATGTTTCCAATGAGATTTTTAGATCAGAACATGCAGGAGGGTCAAAAACTAGGAGGTTATTCTCCTGGAAAGAGTTTTTTTTCCCAGACAGGATTTGTAAACTACATCCTTCTCAGATGCCTATGCTCTATAGACTTAATATTTCACGTTTCTATAATAGTCAGCATGGAGTTGTCCATGCACCACAAACAGACAGAAGGAACATTTTTTTCCCCCCAAACCATTCATGTTTGCAGGGATTTTGATAAGGAATTGAGCCTCTTTTCCTCACCAGTCCATATAAGTATATGTAACTTTGGATAACTATTATTGTTATTATTATTATTATTATAGCACTTTATGGGATTGCACTTCTACTTGTACTTTTGAGATTTTATTCACTACGTCTATGTCAGATGTTGCGTAATTGTTTGTTGTTGCCATATCAACAACAAACATGAATGACTAATTGATTTACGGATTGATACACCAAGGAAACGGGACAATATGGGTTAAAAAATCGTCAACACTAGGATAACAAAATAAGTAAAGTAGAAATTGAAAAAAGTAATTTGCTCTGGATATGGCATTTCCCCCCTCATTACATACAGTACGTGTATACAAATAAAAAATCTGGATTTTGCTCTGTTATGCTTTTCTAATGGGGGAGCCTAGAAATATGGAGGGGTTGTCTTTATACTTCACCAGACTCTGCTGCACAGCATGGAGGATTGCTTGAAGAAAAAACTTTTCAGGTCAGATGAGAAAAGGTTGAACATGTGGTCAGAGGCCTTGGGTACATGCATGTCTGTTTCCTGTGAACAGGAGAGAGGAACAGGAAGGATTAAACAAAAACGGAGAGACAAAAAAAAAAAAACAGCCCAGAGATCAAACGAAAACAAACATGTTATGTAGTTGGACGGATGTCCCTTTCAGTCTACGCGTTGAGGGAGTCGATCTTTCTTCCCCTTTTTCACTCATGCCGATCCACTCCGCCTCCCCGTCCACCGGAGATAAGCTTTCAATGGACTAAGCCCTGAAAAAACAGGCCACGAGTGTTTACACTGACACCAGTCTGCAAAAGTCTGTTGTTCTAATATGCTTCATGACGCTGCTGCTGCTGCTCCGGACCATGTGCCTCATGTGCTTCTTTTGTTCTGTGACCCAGACTTGCTTTCACTGCACGTCCTGGTAAAGAAGTGTTTAGCATACAGTGAACAAATACATGCAAAGTTGCAGAGTTGAAGGTTTAACTAGGATTCAAAGTGTTATTTTATTGAAGACTAGAATTCAATCTGTCTCTGAAAAACTCACTGCACTTTCCAGCCAAACCGCACACAGAAACACATCAAACAGTGTTATGTGCGCAATATTATAGCTATTAAATAAACAAAGAAAAAACATGCTTTGAACATGGACAAAATATTTAGTTGTAAATTTGATTGCATCACTTTTTTTGTCCTTTAGAGGGCGCCATTTTTGAAAATGGATGTGTGTGTTTGACCCACTTCTTAGCCCCATCCCTCGCAGAGTTAGCGGAGTTCACCATCTTGCTTTCACTTTGTACGTTTTGTAAGTTGTGTTTTGTAAGTTCCATGTCAAAAATAGAAACAATTTTGACTCGAAAAGTCGGAGTTAGCCAAAGTATCTCCATCTTGTCTCAGACTGGAAGTCGCTGCGAAGAGGACAGAGGATCACTGGGACTCCTCTACCCCCTATGGCACCATGGCACAAAGACGCTGCTAAGCCAGAGCAAACCAGATCCTCTCTGATTCCACCCATCCTCTCCATGGTCTGTTCATCTGGTTGGCGTATGGCAGGAGACTCCGCTGTAGAACAGCCAGACTCAGACATAGTTGCCTCCCATTGGCCATCAGATAGATCAATAATCTCATCCCTAAGACTGTTTGAAAATACTAAGTTACATATAATTAGCAATATATTATTATTACTTGTATATTTATGTATTTATAGACACACTTGTGATTTCTGTGGGGTTTTTTCTGTGTGCTGCGATGGCCAAGCGATGACGTTTCATTGCCAGTTTCACTGTTGTGTCTTTGTGCAACGACAATAAAATAAATCTAAGTCTAAGAATTCAGATTTTTTCCTTCCTGGTTGTTTAATATGTTGTGAAATGTGTCAGTTACCATTTCTGACAGTTTATATTTCTTTAAACTCTTGCCACATTCTCTTCAGAGAATGATTGATGATGTTAGAGTCTGTGACATCACCAAATCATCATTATGCACAGTACAATTCTAGCACAGAACTCATTCGCAAATATTCTTTGTGAGTAACAGTAGTTACAGTAGTTAGCAAGTGTCTGTAGTTAGCAAGTTCGAAATGGAGACAAAACCCAAGAAGTGGACGTCCTTAAGGAAAATATGCACAAATCAGTTCCAAAAGATTTGTTCCATGAGGATTCCTGATTATTTGAAAAGGGACTTTCTCAGTGACCTTCTGTGGCAGGTTATTGAGAAAGTTGCAGATGAACCAACCCTGCCCCTCGTCAGAGAAACGTTTGAGAACGCCCAGAATAAGCTCTTATGCCAAATTATGGCAGAAACTGGGAAATTAGATCTGGACATCCTGTCAGGAATGTCAGAAGAGTTGAGTGAAAGAATCTTTCAGAGCATCGCCAGTGATTCTTTCCACCTCGCAAGCGAATTGCATTTGTTTGCAATCCTTTTATATCCAGAGTCGTATCCAAGAATAGTTCAAGAATTCAAGCATCACCTAGAGAATCCCATTCCTGAAGAACCCACCAACACGGATAAATTTTTATCATCTGTAAGAACAAAGCTTAAAGACACTTTGTTTGATGCAGAAGGCTTGTATGCAGAAGAGAACTGCCTGAGTGAGGATTGTTTGAAGTCTACTTATCCTAATGGAAAAAGATTGGTGGAAAACGACAGAGAGATGGAAATGAGACATGGAACAGATGAACGGAGAAAAATGATAAATCTAACTCTTTGGAAACTGATTCGTAAGGCTAGTCACAGATCTACCACAAATTATGGACAGAAGGACATTATCCCCATCTACAAGAGGCTTTCTGGAGTTCTGTGGGGAGAACTGAAGGATCTAGATTTTATCATTTTCCCAGAGATGGACAGAAAAGTTGGCTCAGACATCTTCCAACTTCTAAGTGGAAACGAGGATGTGGTAAGAGATAGGCTTTTCCATCTCATGAAAATTAACCATCCAATTGTTGACTACAAACTTGTAGCTTGTTTCAAAAGAACCTTCACACATCCCAGAAAAGTTCATCTCCCAAAAAGCTATCTGAGAAGTGCTCTGAAAAGCACCTGTAAAGATGTCAGTTCTGTTATGTTCCGTCATAAGCAAGTTCATCCAGGCCTGTCAAGCCCAACCAACTGTGAAAGCAAGGACAAAGGTGAAGCACCTACAGATGTGATGCCTTGTGATCTTGTTTTGGAAGATCATGAATCAGTCAATCCTGAAAACCAGAACACAATTGAATCTCATGTAAGTTACGATAGAAGCAGAGGCTTTGAGGATTCCCCAAAACCTCAAAACGTAGGAGTGGAGTGTGAAAACCAAACACTCGTAGAAAGTGTAGTCTCTGGGACTGTGTGCAGAGAGTATCCTGACCTTGCTTCGTCAATGAGCAAGTGTCATCCGATATTTATACAAGTGCGTCCGTATAAGCCTGCTTTGGAAGATCCCGAACAAGAAACCCCTGAAAGTCAACAGAACACAAAACAAGATGCTACAAATGTGAACCTTGGTGATCTTGCTTTGAAAGACCTTGAATCACTTAACTCTGAAGGCCAGTACAGACATGAAAACCCTATATATGTGAATGAAGGTGATCTTGTTTTGGAAGATCTTGAATTAGTCAATCCTGAAAACCAGAACACAATTGAATCTCATGTAAGTTACAATAGAAGCAGAGGCTTTGAGGATTCCCCAAAGCCTCAAAACGTAGGCATAACAAGAGAGGAGTGTGAAAAACAAACACTCGTAGAAAATGTCGTCTCTGGGACTGTGTGCAGAGTGTATCCTGACCTTGCTTCGTCAATGAGCAAGTGTCATCCGATTTTCATACAAGTGCGTCCGTATCAGCCTGCTTTGGAAGATCCCGAACAAGAAACCCCTGAAAGTCAACAGAACACAAAAGATGCTACAAATGTGAACCTTGGTGATCTTGCTTTGAAATACCTTGAATCAGTCAACTCTGAAGGCGAGGACATATATGAAGACTCTATGTATGTGAATAAAGGTGGTCTTGTTTTGGAAGACCATGAAGGCCAGTACAGACATGAAAACCCTATATATGTGAATGAAGGTGATCTTGTTTTAGAAGATCTTGAATCAGTCAACTGTGAAGGCCAGGACAGAAATGAAGGCACCGTATATATGGCTGTTGCTGATCTTGTTTTGGAAGATCTGGAATGATGAGAAAACATACCATCCTAATCCTCTGAAGGTTTTATGTTAGGATGATAATGTCCCTGATAGCAAGGGATGGTGTCTGAATGTTCGTTGCTAGCAGGGACCAAAATTACAAACATGAGTTCAATTGATTAATCTAAATTTTTCCTGCAAGAATTATTTGATTTTTAAAAAAAAGTATGGCTGCATAGGGGGGTCTTTCTGCATTAAGTCTGCATTTTGTCCCCTATGCATGAGTGGGTTCCCTCCAGGTGCTCTGGCTTCCCCCACTTGGTCCAAAAATCACAAAAGTTATCTTTTTTTAGAGGATCTGGAACGATAAGGAAGTACATAATCCTAATCCTCTCAATGTTTTAAGGTGATTCATTTCAGGACTACGTTCAAGGGACGTTGTCTGAAAGTTCCTTGTAAATCACAAAAGTGAGTTCAATTGATTACTCATAATTCCTCTTACAAGAGTAGATGGATGAAGAGCTGCACGGTGTGCATGCGTTGGTTCCGTGCTCCGGGTTGCCCCATAACCCAGCTAGCAGATAATGTTCAGTGAACAGATAATGTTCAGTGAACATTACCTCAAAGTCAAATGTTAAGAGTTCACAAATGAACGTTTACCAAATGTTGATTGAACATTTGATCACTATAGAAAAACATGTTTTTTATATTTAATCCATTTCTTTTCTCTTAAACCTTTACGACTTATTTTTCACTTTGTTACTATCTTATGAAGAGATTCAACATCTTTTGGAAACTGTTGATCAAAGTCAAGATAGTAGCTAAGCAATTGTAGAAATTAATTAATTAATTAATTAATTAATTAGCTATTAATTAACCAATTAATTAATTACAATTAATGTATCAATCATTTTTAATCACTTAATCAAATAATCGATTAACCATTAGTTATTAATCATTAGTGATTAATAATTAATCATTAAGTGTTTCATTAATTAATGATTAACTAATCATTAGCAATTAATCATTAAAAATTAATGATTATAGTTAAAGATTTACTATTAATCATTAATAATAAAATTAATGGATGAAAAATCATTGCTCATTAATAATGAATGATTATTAACTATTAACACTGATTAATCATTAATTAACTACTACTAATGGGCAAAACTAATAGGAAAGAAGAGTCGAACCAAAAGCTAGTAGGGTCAAGCTAATATCTCATAAGTCAAGCCAAAGCTAATAAAAATAAAACTAAAAGCTAATTAAAGTCAAGATAAATCCTAATTTCAGTCAGTCTAATAAAACAGCTAATAAGAGGTAAACCAAAACTCTATTATTATTGACTATTAACTCTTATCAGCTGTTAGTTAATAAGTCACAAGGTAAACGCTAAGTAGCAATTAGCTTCACCACATTAACTATTAGCTTAAACATTTATAGCTTTTGTTTACGTTTTAAGTTTGACTCGTATTAGTTGTTAGCTGGTCTCATTAGCTGTTTGGCCCTTATAAGCATTGGGGTTACTCTTGTTATCTATTAGCTTGGCCATCCTTAGATTGTTAGCTCAACCATTTATTGGCTATTGGGTCAAGCCATTAATTAATAACAGTCAAGCTAAAATCATTTAAAAGTCAACCCAAAAGCTAAAATTTGTCAAGCTAATAGTTAATGATGATCAAGTTAAAAGCAAATAAGAATTGAGCCAAGAATTAAAAACGATCAAACTAATGGACAAGCTAATAGTTAGCAAGACTAAAACCAATGCTAGTAAGAGTCTAGCTAACAGCTCATAGTCCAGCTAAAAACTAATGGGAGTTCGTCGAGTGTTTATATTTCTAAACAGAATTGCATAAAATATATTTTGCATCCCAATCCGGATTCCATATTGACCTTTTTGCTTTCCCATTCTGGTACTGTCCCGCCATCTTTCTTTCTTTATCAACTGTGTCCAGATGAGGATGACCAGTGGCACCTTCTTCTGGTTGGTGGGCACACTACAACACTGAAAAACAGTCTTAGCGGACATGATTAGTTAAAAGATAGGAAATCATTTTAACCTAGCAAACATTAATTGACAATCACAAGTCGATTAATGATTCACATCCCTAATTCAATCTGATCCATGATTCATGGTGTGTAATAAAATAGGCTTGAGCCAACTGCTTCACAGTTCAACTGGCCCTAATCCAGTTCTTTGGCATTGTTTGTCAAACTGGGTGGTCCATAGGCCCAAAAAGGGCCTATTTTAAATTTTTTTAAATTAGTCCACAAAATGTCACAGCATTTGTTCTCAGGCCCGTTAATGTGTCCTTTGGCAAACTGTAACTTCTTCGGTCCATGTTGCTTTCAACATTGGGAATTTGTGGTGGCTTCTTTCCACACAAGTTATGTTATCATCCACTTGTCATGTGAATTCTGAGCGAACTTTTGAAAAGCTGCAAAAAAAGTTAGCTTTTTTTACATTTCGTCACTTCGCAGCTACACATTTCAGTGTATTTATTTATTAACTTTTTATTAATTAAAATCATTAGGAGTAGGAAAGAAAATAATTGTTTTCTTTTGTAAAATCTTTTTTTTTCTTTATGAAAAATACATACATGAAGTATGTGGAACAATTTTTTCTTCATCCCTCTTTACATTGAGACACAAGAAGATATTATAGTACAAAATATTACACTGAGCAGTCACCAGTCAAAGGTTAGACCTAAATCCAATTGAAAATCTGTGGTAATTGTTGAAAATCACACTTTATTTAAAAAAGAAAATCCTCACACTTTACCTTGATGCACTATTTTGATCCATTACAGAAAATACCAATAAAATACAATTGAGGTTGCGGTTGTAATGTCACAAAATTAGGAAAAGTTTAATACTTTCGTTAGACACCATATCTGGCTGATCTAACAAGCACTGAGAAAAACAGTTCCCTAAATACATCCACAACTTATAACTGTCGGGACAAACACACGACTTATCACTCAGCAATAAACTGCCACCATGCACAAGCCCACTAACTTGTCTAACAACGGGGAACCCCTCCTTGAGGAAGCCATTAACATGTTATAGGGTCATGTTCACGATGCACTTAAGGTAGTCCCATACACACACACACACACACACACACACACACACACGCACACACACACACGCACACACACGCCCCCACACTGCACTTGTGTTTGCAGTAAAGCAAGACCTGTGTGCACTTAATGAGATCTGAGTGGAAGTGAAGGTGGAAATTGGTCATTAACCATCTGCTTGTGGCTCTCCTGCTTCTGGATACACGAAGTTTTGCGACTAATGTTGTTTGTGTGTGCACTCGTTCGCAGTGAATGAGCGTGAGGGCCTCCAGAAGGAAAACGTCTGCCTGGTGAAATGGCATTGGCCAACAGTGAAAGGCTAAGAAAATCTGATCATATCAACATGCAGCATGTTCTGATTTAAGTTTAAATTACACTTTTAACTTGTGAACATCACACTATTTGTGCTCTTGCTGCTTTGGCAGAGTTGAACTCTGGGCTTTTCTCAGCTGGCAGAAGAACTTTCATCTGGCGGGAAAAAACGAAAAAGAAGGAACATGCAAAAAGAAAAACAGAAAATCCAGGGAGGACATGAAGGATGTGGTGGGCAAGATAAGCAACAGTCGGTGGAGAGCTCTCCATTCGTGTGGGTTTTGTTTTTACAGCTTCCTCCCACTTCAGCCACACAGCTCACCACACCTCAGTCGCCGGAAAACATAAACATCTCAAAGATGGAGTGTTTGATATACAGCAAGAAGGAACATGTCAAAGTGTGAAGGGCGTTATACAGCAAACCAAATGAAGAGATTTGGCCCAATATAAAACGGAGCTACGCACAGTGGAAGCATGGTGGTCCACTACCAGTGAAAGAAACAAATTGATGATTTGTGAAGACGTCTCGCAACATTAAAACATCTGTTTTTGTCAATGGCTAAAAATAGCTAAGTGTGACATAGTAATTGCCAGAATGTGACTCCATCTGGTGAAATAAGTGTAAATTCTTATTATGCCCAATGATATGAAGGTATGCACTAATGTTACCTTATGCTGTATATCTAAGACAGGATGTAGCTCCTGAAATAAACCATATTTGGCTGGCTTATAATACTGTTACAACAGCACTAAACAAGCCTCCACAATTTGTGTTAAAATGTGACACAATACAAACGACTTGTTAGTATTGGGAACATACTGGTTAACTATTAACTGCTAACAGCAAGCAATTTGTTAGCACTGTGAAAATACTGGCTAACTATTAGCAGCTAACAGCAAATGATTTGTTAGCACTGTGAATATACTGGCTAACTATTAGTGAAATGCTAATAGAAACGATTTGTTAGCACTGTGAATATACCAGTAAACTATTAATGGCTAACAGGAAACGATTTGTTCGCATTGTGAAAATACAGGCTAACCATTAGCAGCTAACAGCAAATGTTTTGTCAACACTGTGAAGACACTGGCTAAACATTAGCAGCTAACAGCAAACAATTTGTTAGCACTGAAGATACTGGATAACCATTAGCTGCTAACAGTACTGTTAGCATCTGCTTTGTGAATTAGAATTAGTGTCAGATGTGAAGAATGTACACTTACCAAGGACTTATCTTCTTAAAACTATCACTGTTGTGTAAGAGATTTTAAAAAAATTATATTGTAAAAGACCAACATTCTTTCTTACTTATTTTAGAAAGTAAAAATCATGTAGGATAATTACACAGAGTTAAATATTCCAAGCCTTTATTTCATGATATTTTGATGACTATGCCTTACAGATGATAAAAACACATGTTCCATTTCATCTGCCGTTACTGCTTCACTGGGTTTTCAGCCGTCTAGCAGGAAATCTTAGAGCACTTCATGCTTCCTGCTTCGTGGAGATCATGATTTCATATTTCAGCAGGACTTGGTATTTCCCACGCAGCCAAAGGCACCAAAATGGCTGGTTCAATGACCATGGTGTTCCTGCGCTTGATTGGCCAGCAAACTAGTCTGACCTGAATCCCACTGAGACACTATAGACTAGTACTGTCAATGTTCTCATTGACAGTACTAGTTTATAGTATCATCTTCTGATGAGAAACACCACACCCAATAATACAGATAAACTGAGGGCCGATATCAAAGCAACCTGAGCTTCCTCAACACCTCTGGTATGCAATCACCCTAATCTTTAGTTTTCTAAAAAAGACTCTACATGAGAATCGAGTCACAACTTCATGAAACATAATAATATTACGACCAGTCAGAGGAAACATGTTTGCAAAATAAAAATATTATGCAAAACCAAAGTCTATTTTGGTCTTGATAGCCTTAAAAAAGTGCAATATCATATTTTATCTATCAACATATAAATAATCATCAAAGGTTAATTTGAGGCAAAATGTGCCCAGTTTGATGCTTCTATGTATCAGAATATTACAACAACAGATGCAAAACAGATTGATATATAAAAAATAATAATACAAATTTTTGCAGCAGCAAACTGCTAAAAGCACCGGCTTATTTACAAGTAACCACATGCAAATGCTGGGAGGCGCTGTGGCAGATGGCCTGTTGTCACAGCAGGTTACACCTCAGCATGTCGGCTCAGACACAGATGGACGCTGGGCCGTACAGCTGGTTGTCAGTCAGACGTGATGATAGAAACACGGGGAAACATGTCGATCGCTCGTATGCACGAGGAGATGCACCATAAATCACTGACTGCCGTCAGAATCCTGATTAACCCTCTGACCCCAGATAAGGACCACCGTGGTGTTGGTTTAAAAAAAAAGACAAAAAAAAGACAAAAATAAATAAATCACTCACACATATACCCGTACCCATACATTCTTAACAGTTACGAGAGAAGCCAGAGAGCCACTCTGGGTGTTTCTGCCTGAGAGATGAGGGGGCAGAAGACGATCCTTAAGTGAAATGAAAAATGGACTCATCCATCTCTTCGCTCGCCGTCCGAGATCTCTGTCCCGATATCTTCAAGTCCTTCAGGATCTGAGACTGATGCTGGAGACACTCCTTCATCTTGTCCTCTGTTAGGGTGAGACGCTCCTCCAACACGGAAACGGTCTGCATGGAGAGCAGGTGGGATTAGAACGCACAATAATTACACAGCAGTCGCAGAATAATTACAGAGGCAAAAGCAAGTCGGACGGCCTGTGGAGTTGGTTCCGTCATCACTCTGGAAACATAAAGTGGGAGACGCAGAAGAGGCTCTGTGAATGGATGACCTGGTTTCTCATTTACCTTTCTGAAAAATGACGTTTCCTTTGCGGCAACATTTTAAGGCACTGAGACTAGGGATGCAACGATCTGCTTTGTTCACTTCCGATACCGATACAGATATCTGAGGTTTAGCGCAGGCCGATGTTGATATGATACAGAAAAACAGGCGAAATTTAACTGACTTTAATGGATAGGGGGAGCTGGCCCAAAAAAGGTTGAGATCCACTGGCTTAGAAGAAGCTAGCAAGCAAAGGTATATGAGCAGCTAGTTATCAGTAGCCTCAACTGCTTCGAGTCACAGAACGCAGTGAAGATGTCTACACACGACTCAAAGTTTTGTCTGACAAAAAAGTCCCAAGAGGAAAAATTATATATGAGAATATATGAGATGAAATAGAAAGACGCTTATTTAACTGACAATGAAGGACTGCGCAGCTATAATATTGCTTTAGCAGGGTCCACTATTTCTGATTCATTTCTGATTAGTAATAAGACAGCTAAATTTGAAAGAAAAAAAATCTGACAGTATTAAAACTATTCCACTGAAATGAGTCACAAACGTAGCTAAGAAGCTGCTTCTCAGCAGCTTTCAGATTTCCCCTCCAGCTGACCTGCGTGAGAACGTCCAGCTGTCGAACAATGTGCTGCAGGGTGAAGTCCAGACTTGATGGACGACCGGGGAGAACGTTCCGTGGGCGGGTCTGCGCCGTGTCCTCTTCCTCCGCCTTTCCTTTTCCTCTTCTCGGGCCATCTGAGCCGGTCTGGTTCCCAGAAGTCGACCCCGCCCTGCTGGCACTTTCACCTCGGGTCCACACTTCCGCTCTCGATCCGGTGACACGACGTTCCAGGAAGTCTGCCTGTGTGGGCGTCAAAAGTGGGAAAAACTAAAAGCTTTCAACTATTCAAGGATAGGAACACTTTTTGTGGTGGGTGTTCAGCTTGCTTATGACTCAGAATCAACTCATCTAAGACACCTTTTCCAGCAATCAGTACTGGGACATCTACAGAGGTGTGAAGAAGTGTTTGCACTCTTCCTGATTTCCTTTTTTTTTTTTTTTTGCTTGTTTGTCTTACTTAGGTGTTTCCGAACCTCAAACCAATTTAAATATTAGTCAAAGACAACACAAGTAAACTTCAAATGCAATTTTTAAATTAAAGTTGCTAATTACTGAGGAGAAAAAAAAATAATCAAACCATGCAATCCTTTCAAGAAGCCAATGCACCATCAGCAGCTGTTATCTTCTTTCATACTAGTATAATTACCAATTCAATCACACCTTTCTCATCCAGACTAGGGCTGCGCCGACCCATTTTTTTCACTTCCAATACAATAGAAATATTTTTGGTTCAGTATCAACCAATACCAATCTGATATAGAAAACCAGCGCTCAATTGACTTAAAACATTTTAGTTTTTTTAAACACGGACAAATGTCCTGAATTGCAAACTTGATAACTCTACACCAGTGCGACACACTTAAATGCAAGCTTGGTCAGACATGTAATAACAAACACAACCTTTATTTCTTCAGTCAGCGCAATTAGGAGAATAGCAGCCAATGTAAAAGAAATAATAAAGAAAATGATAGAGATATTAATATCAGACCGGTTCATCTGGGCCGAAATCCAGCACAAGTTGGGAACGGCCAGAAAACACACCTGCATCCTTCAGCACAGGTTTGACATTTTACCACGCTGTTCACTCTGTCTGTTGACCACCGGTACTAGTTAGGAGGCTTTTACTGATCCAGTGGACAATTTAAAATCTTGCGTTTTCCTTTATAAGATATACACAAGAGTCGGCAAAAACATGTTGGTTTTAATACGCCACACACATAAAAACTGCTTCCTGTCTTGACATGCAAGAGACCTTGAGCTCATTGCAATCTGATAGACTGGAGTGATTGCATGCTAGATGTTGCTGTGTCACAGAGCGGTACTGAATATCTGATGCCGTCTTTATACAACACTTGCTTACAAAAAAACTGATAAGATCATGCACTGGCATCGGCAAGAAAAGCTAGTTAAAGGCTCAAACTTTAAGTTGTTGCATTACTTTTTATAAGCTCAAAAAATGTGACAAAACCAATTAAATACCGGAACTTTATATTCTGTTTAACTGGAGCGTTGTTGTCGTATTCACAGAGAAGACGTCTTATTGTAGCACATGCAGCTCTTCCAACTGCATTTATCAGAAATCACAAACTATTCTCAGGGAAATTTGACTCTTTTTATTATCATTATTGTTGAGTGTTCTCACAAATGCAACAGACTGACAGATCCATTTTTTTTTTTAAATGCTGTGTGAGAAGAGGAGCGGATCTGTAAACATGATGCCTAGTTGCTTCAAATGTTTCCGCCAGCAGATCTTTAGAGGAACAGAAGGAGAAGAAGAATTCTGCTTCTTCGCCAAGTTTGTTCATACCCCTTAAAATTTCCCCAAGTATCAGCAGAATACAGACATAATACTTTATCTGAATGATCAACAAAGTAGATCATTCAACATCACAATGCGTGACTGTAATGTTGAAGGAAGCATATTCGTGTGGTTTTTTTTACGGCATTTCATTTCTGTGTAAATATCTTGTTACAACGCAGACACCTGCGACTTATAGAAAAGTCTGGTCTAGTTTTTTTCTTGTTAAAGATGGTGGGTGTGGCTTATTACCAGGTACAAGCAATAGTCCAGAAATTACTGTATCTGAAAAGTGTGTTGAGCATTTTCTTTGAATGCCTCTTTACTGACATTAGCCTAACATTTAACGTTTTTAATTGTAAGTAATTTAGAAGACAGTGTTTCTGTTCCCTCTACATCATCATTATGACCCATGCGCTACGTGTGTTTTCAGTTTGCTTCAAATTGTATAAAATAGGAAGCAAAGAAGAAACGAGGGGTTAAAGCTAAAGAGATTCTGTAAGACTTTCAACCTCCAGTTCATTCTATTGCTTAAATCTAGAATATCACTGCTCTGTTTATGAAGGCATACTGTAGTAAAATGGAAAAAAAAAAACCTAATCAATTTATATTGATTGACGTTGAAGGTGACTGTTTTAGAAATGTGAATGTTTCCGTTTGGTGCACATACAGTACGAACGCGTGGATGTGGACAAGGACCTCACCTTCGGGTTTCAAACTCAAGATGTATGAAAAGAACAAGAAGAAACGCCTCATTTAATGGCTGAGCAGCAGTTAGCTTAACCATCTATTTGATGAAAAAAAAGAGTGTGTCTTTATTACAAACTGAAAAGTTGACAGGTCGAAAAGGTTGAAATTGAAAGACATTCAATTCTCAAGGTTGTTCTGCAGACTGAGAAGAGAAAGGCAAGAAATGATTTGACGGAATTAAGTTTAGTAACGACAATAAGTGAAATTTTATCCAAAACCTCCTTCCAAAAGTTCTGAATCTCAGGACATTCCCAAAGGCAGTGAATCAAATTGCCTTTATCTCCACATTTAGCACATGTATCCAGAATGTTGGAATTAAATGTATTGTTTAAGTAATCGCCGATCACGATCATTCAGGATTTTTTTCCGACCACATTTCTTCCTTGAAGACGATGGTTCCCCACCATCCTTCCAGTTTTTAATGATGCGTTGGACAGTTCTTAACCCAATTCTAGTAGTTTCTGCAATCTCCTTAGATGTTTTCTCTGCTTGATGCATGCCAATGATTTGACCCTTCTTAAACAGACTAATGTCTTTTCCACGACCACAGGATGTGTCTTTTGCCATGGTTGTTTAAGAAATGAGGAGTTACTCATTGCATCAGCTGGGGTTAAATAACTTGTTGCCAGCTGAAAGATAATCGCCTATGCAGTACTTATCCAATAGGAGGCTTGTACCTATTTGCTTAGTTAAATCCAGGTGGCGACTTTTTTTTGGCCAGGCAGTGTATATTAGAACCATACAGGTTAACCAAAATTAAGTTTTGGTTCATCAGTGAGGCTTGGATTATTATGAATCTCCCAGCAGGATCTATGATAGCTTTTTTTATACAAATAGGTAAAGATTTATGAATAAGAATTGCCACCCCGCTGGCATGTGGAGAAAATACTTGACCTGGCCATCCTCTTCTTAGTCGTGCAACTTCGTTTGTAAGTAAGTGTGTTTCTTGGATAAAAAACACCTTTGGATGTTATTGTTTAAGTCTATTCATTACTGTTTTGAGTTTGATCAATTTCCTAAGGCCTCTTACATTCCAGGAGATTACATCAACAATGAACTCGGTACTCGTTCGCTTAATGCCCAAATATCAGCTCTTGCGATTTACAATTTGAAGAACATTGCACCTAGAGAACACTGAACATTTACGAACACCAAAGACTTTCCTGAGATTTCCCACCAGTGAGGAATCTCCACCTCTCCTTCCCCTCTATTCTGTGACTTGGCTATGCTACTGATCCCAGAAAAACAGGAGTAGATAAAACTCCTGTTTAAGTTGTCTACTTAAACAACTTGCACCACAACCTTAAAGTGCAAACCCTGACCATGCTACCTAGAAATTATGCCCCTAATGTGCAATTAGAAATAGAACAGTCGATGTACAATAAATAATAAGTGACAAAAACAATAAATTGACTAGCTTGGTCTAACACGTAAAAACAAACTGCAGCAAATCTTCTTTCAAATGATTCAAAAAGTGTAATTAGCATTTGTAAATATAATCCAAAAAACAAAGCACATCGCTCAGAGCACTAAGCATAAAATTAGACTGATACCAGATCTAGAATTTTCTTCCATATCAGGACTGATACCGATATTAATATCGGATCGGTGCATCTCCAATTGGGCTTGCACTAGAAAGGCCATACTGCAAATGACAACACTTTTCCGAAACAACTCTTCAACAAAACCTTCCAAAATACTGCAGAACGAAACTCAGAGTAAGCATCAAATCTGAAATTTTATCGTCGTGACGACCCCTCGGTAGGGTTAATATAACAAAATGATTGATTTTGAAATGAGGAACAATTGGGACCGGTCATCCATGTTTAAACTCCAGAAAGTGAGGCGAAGTTGGGCGATGGTAGTGACTTTTGGTGGTGCAACAGGAGGAACAGAAGGGGGCAAATTAATGAGGGATGTGTCTGAGGGATGGGAGAGGAAGGAATAGGAAAAGGAGGGGGTGTCACACATTCCTGGCCTAATGCACGGAGCAATCGATTCCAGCTTGCTTCCTGCACGCTGTCCTCACTTCAAAGGGAGACTTGTGAGGAAGCAGGAGAAGGAGGCCAATGGAGGGAGGAGATGGAGGCTGATGGAGGGAGGAGAAGAAGGCAGGAGGAATGTGTTTTAAAGAAAGGAAGAGGCGGAAGGTTACACTTAAGAGGGAAGAGGAGAACAAAGCTGTCCGTGTGTGGCAGACAGTCTACTTTGCTATCTCAGTTCATTTTTTTCCCCTTTTCCCCTCTTTCTTCTTTTCATCCTTCATGAACTCCCTCCCCCTCTTCTCTCCTTCGCCACATCTGGCCAACATCTGCTCTGCTCATTTATGCCTAGCAGACCCGGGCCTTCATACCCACACTCCCCCATCCCTTTTCCAGGAAGTTTGGGTGTAATCAAACGTTTAACAGGCAAGGCACCCCAGCTGTCTTTTGTGTCAATTGATGCACAAAAAAAAACAAGTCAATGTTCAAACACATGTAGACAATCGGTGTGTGCGGTATTAAATGGGCGGTGGAAAACGCACGCAACTGAAATGCAAATTTGTCAAAAGAACATCTGAATTAAAAAGCACGTCGGGAGCTAATTGGGGCGGACGGAGTGGATGGGATGCACCACGGAAACAACGTGAAGCAAACACCGCTTTACTGCGCACTCAACCGAGCTCAAGCCTGACATTGTCAACGGAACCCAAGAGGTTTTAGGGGAGGTAAGAATCGAGCCTTCGAGGCTCCACAGGAAGTCCGGAGTCATGGTTTGCTGTAACAGCAGGTAATCGTGGCAGGAATGTCGTGTTGGCGTTGCTGCAAGGCAGGTTTCAAATGCAAAGGTGGGTAGAATGAGCTGCTGTAATTACAGAGGGGGAAGGAAGTGGGAGTGACATGAACCAACAGTTTCGACACTCATTCTGGTGCAACAGAAAAAAAAATGCAAGTTTTCAAATAAATTCATAAGAAATACGCTGAAAAGCTCTGCGGGAAAATTAGTTTATAATTAGACGAGTGGTGGTTTGACACCTACCCGATCTATTTTCCCTTTTAGGATCCCCAACACTGATATTTAGTTTAAATGTACGACAAAGATCATCACAAAAGTTTGGTTAGATGGGTAAATATGAAAAATTATGTAAAAAAAAAACAACAAACTCTGTGGCATCTGTGTAGGCTTAAATGTTACCATGGATAGTGCCTTGCAAAAGTGTCCCATTCGCAGAAACGTTTTTTCACATTTTGTCACGTTGCAACCACAAACCTCAGTGTAATGTCATGTGGCAGACCAACCCAAAGCAGTGCATGATTCTTAAGAGGAAGGAAAGAATACATGGTTCTCATAATTGTTTACAACTAAAACTCTAAAAATGTGTGGTATCAACTTGTAGAGTGGCACTCCTTAGTCAGGTCACATCACTAGTTTGGCAGTATGGATATAAAAGCAAAAAGAAATCTATTATCAATATTGACTAGGGGCGTAATGATCCCTAAAACGTGAGACGAGACATGATACTGATTTTACAAGAACGATACAGGACGAGATTTTAATATTACTTCAAAGATAACATTTCTGCTTCCAAAAGGTCTTTATTCAGCATTTTTACAGATTTTGCCACAAATTCAACAAACTTCATTTTCTGATTTGTTTTTATCTCTTCAGACCTTAGGACAGTTCTCTCACTGTGCATGGTCGGCTATACGACGTTTCCCAGTTGCTACTGATAGCTGTGATTGTTATGTAGCTTTAATGTACCTTTAGACATCCATCCAATGGTTGTTATAGCGATGCTTTCTGACACTTTTTGCATTTAAACAACATGGAGTACTTACACAATTTCCCTGTCTCGTATGTCGCACCGTCACAATTTTGGGTTTCCACTTGGAACTTTAAATGCAACAAAGAAATGATTTAGTGTAGTTGAAGTATCTTCTATTTCAATTTCTTCAGGCAAAGCCATAGTAACCCGAACTGGCTGGTGCTCACAAGAAAGCATTAACCCCAACAAGACATAGTGTGCTGTTATAATGTCACAAGACTTTGCTACATCTCCAATCTCGACTAATATAAAATGTGTATATATAAGATATAAGCATTTCTTATCAATACATATCAGCGATTCAGTAACATCACCCATTCTTAATTTGTCTGTTCTGACTCTAATGAGAGTCTGCATAAGACTTCGTTGCCTTTGATTGATGTTGGTTTGACCAATTGTTAAGTCTTTAATTTAATTCCTTATCGTGGAGAATTTTTAAGTGTGCAGAGTGCACGGTATGAGACATGGTGTGTTTTAGAGCTTCAGAGCTCTGAAACACACCATCAAAAAGGGGAATGTTAGTAAACTTGACATAAACGGTGGTATATTGTACCTCCAACATAAGTTCACACATTTTGCAACAGTATCCAGCGCAGCAGTTAAATGCTAATCAGTGATGCGCTGATGTCGTTACAAGCGCGATTGCAGCAGTATTACCTAAAATGGAATGGCTGTCAAAAGGCCTGTTCATGTTAGAACCTTAATGGGGACTGTTTGAATGTTTTATGATCAAAAGAATTGTGAATAGCTTGCCCTCCGAGCCTAAATTAAGTCGCAGCTGTCCGATCAAAAAAGCAATTACCATGAGGATGAGATTTAGCTGAAACGTCTGGTACTCTGACTCCTCGAAGAAGTTCTTTGATCTTAAGTGAGGAGGTTTGTGAATGCAGTGCCTCCTCTCACTAACCTCGCGCCTCAACCACAACAAATTTACAGTCTTGTTGTTCTCAATGAAAATCTATATTGTGATGCTTAATACTATTACAAATAACATGTCAATTTGAATAATTGAACACAATTTCCTGAATAATCTCGGAAATATCTGTAACTTAAAATATGGTGGATAATTACCACTGAAACTCAGATAAACACCTGATTAAACAAAATGAACCCAGCACTCTTCAGCCTTATGATGCTGGTATTTCTACAGTGATGCACAACTGATCCTTGCATGCTGATCAAACTAAACATGGGAAGCATTTTGCACATTTTTAAGACCATTATGAATAGAATGTAAGACCTAAATGTCCACAGAAATGTGCAAACTTAGTCCAGTCAACTGCTGATAAATTTGATGCACGTAAAAAAAAGCCAGCAAAGTAGCAAGGGTGTGTCAGCGGCGAGTTACTGGTGGCCTCAACTGCTCGAGTCAGAGAACGCAATGAACGATGTGTCCGAGTGTGACTCAAACATTTGGCTGATAAAAAAAAAAGTCCTGCAAGGGCAAAAAACAAAATCATAACATACAGAATTAAATAATCCTGTCAAGACAAAATTTAAGATCTGTGGTTAACATATTGTCACCTCTTCACGTAATGTTTTGCCAAAGGACGTGCAGACACTCTGTTATAAGTTAGATGGGAGAATATTAAACCATTTTAAATGTACGTGATAGCATAATGACAAGCAATGTTTTTGTTTTAATTAGATGACAAATCTATGGATAGGAAAAAAAGAAAAAAAAAATCACTTAATGGCAGTCCACTGCTGAGCAGGACATTTTGATTTTACCGTGTGGGTGGCTATCATGCGGATGTGAGAAGCAGACAGATAGCGGCGAATGAAGGCGGGTGGCAACAGAAGTGGATGTATTCACTTCCTCAAAACCACATGAACCTCCTCTGTTTTCGCCAACAGTCTCTGAGCTCTTGCCATTGAAAAGCAACAGTGCTGCTTCACCACGATCTTTAGATATGGGTTCAAGTCTCGTATAATCAGCTGCATTAGCAGATACTGTGTACTGGCAGATAACAATTAGGGCACAGACGAGTGAAAGACAAATCCTCTGTTGTGGTGTTTTGGTGGGACTGGGAGGAAATTGAAGCTTTAGATCTCACCCCAACCTTACTTCTGACTTCCTTTTAAGAATCTTTTATTAATCCATTTTAAATACCTGCTTTGTCCTGGCCTGGATTGAAGGGGAGGGATATTTACTCTTTATGCTTCCTTTTTCCCCCATGCAAGCTCTACAAGATGAGCAAATCACAATTACAGATTTACAGGTATGTTCAGGACAGCTTCTCTTTGCAGATCAAATTCATTGCATGTGGATAAATGTAATATGGGAGCCACATTAGACTCAGGCACACCTGAAAACTATGAGTCAAACCTGGAAGAAACTGTTCAACAATTACAGATTCTTTAAAACCCATTCCTAAAAACGAGTGTTTATACCTTGTCTTGCTCTCTGAACCTAATACGCAGCCAAATGTTTGTCACTTTCTTCATAGCTATGCTGATGACACTCAGATATACATGCAATCAAAGTGTAACTCTAGCTGCATTTCCCTTGCACAATTTGAGATTTTGAAAATACATTTGCTTAATGGAAACACGGAAATTTTGAAGAAACACATTGAGCCGGAAAAGGGTAGAGTGCCTTCTCCGGGTCAGGGGGGTGTCCTGCCCCAAGTGAAGGAGTTCAAGTATCTCGGGATCTTGTTCACGAATGAGGGAAGAAGGGAGCGGGAGATCGACAGGCGGATTGGCGCAGCGTCTGCCGTCAAGCGGGCGCTGTACCGGTCCGTCGTGGTGAAGAGAGAGCTGAGCGAAAAAGCGAAGCTCTCGATTTACCGGTCGATCTACGTTCCCACCCTCATCTATGGTCATGAGCTTTGGGTCATGACCGAAAGAACGAGATCGCGGATACAAGCGGCCGAAATGGGTTTTCTCCGTAGGGTGGCTGGGCTCTCCCTTAGAGATAGGGTGAGAAGCTCAGTCATCCGGGAGGGACTCAGAGTAGAGCTGCTGCTCCTTCACATCGAGAGGAGCCAGTTGAGGTGGCTCGGGCATCTGGCCAGGATGCCTCCTGGACGCCTCCCTGGTGAGGTGTTCCAGGCACGTCCCACCGGGAGGAGGCCCCGGGGAAGACCCAGGACATGCTGGAGGGACTATGTCTCTAGGCTGGCCTGGGAATGCCTTGGGATTCCCCCGGAAGAGCTGGAAGAAGTGGCCGGGGAGAGGGAAGTCTGGGCCTCCCTTCTGAAGCTGCTACCCCCGCGACCCGACCCCGGATAAGCGGAAGAAGATGGATGGATGGGTGGACATTTTTTGATAAAAGGTTTAGGCTGCAACAAAATTGGTTTATTTCGCAAAACTGCAATGGAAACACTTTTTTCGAAACACACGAGTCACGTGAGCAACAACTGGATGTTGCCACCAACACAAACCACGAAGAAGAAGACGACGACAGGAAGTAGCTGGAGGATCACGGCGTGGCAAGGTTTTTAATGACTAATTGCGCAAATATACTCGTTCACAAGTCATTTTAAATTGGGTTAATTGTATTTTTTCGACAGTAGTGGAATATTGACAAAGTTTTGCTCACATTTGTAATGGAAATGCAGCTACTTATAACAACTCAATAATGCAGGAAGAAGCTGGACCATCCAGGGCAGCAAAAAATTAAAGTGGGGATTTTAAATTAAACGAACCAGAAATTAAAACACGACTGGTGTGGTCCAGTTAAGTCTTGGTGCAGGGTGATGGTGGTCAAGGGGTTTTTGTTTAAACATGAGAAATGAGCCTTCATGAAAAGAAATAAAAACCCAAATACATCTGGATATATTCACAAATGATAAAAAACAGTTTCAGGTAAGATGTATTGAGTAACCTTCAAGAGACACCCAGGTTCCATAAGACAGTCTTGATAGACAAATAAATTTGATTTGATTTGATGAACGTATTTGCTACAACACAGTCCAGAAAAAAGGCTGCTGCATATTTTCTACAAAATGACTAAGCAAAGGTTTGGTTCATACATGCCATGTAACAACAGATGGGAGTGGAGAGAACAGCTAGTATATCACAAGTAGTAATTAGAACACTGGGTACAGTTACTCATCAAGGGAGGATTTGTTGAGAGAGCTTCCAGCTGGGGGAAGTGAGGTTGGGTTGTCAGTGGTAGTTGCTGAGTGAGGACTCAAGATATGTGCCTGTGGGTTTCTGCTGATTATAACTGGCAGCTAGTACCAGCTGTAACTTGGTGCTCTTGGGAAAAACTATTACCTTGTGCAAGTTTGTGTTTTAGGATTTAAAAAAAAAACATCACACCAACAACTGGGGTTTGAAACTCGGGTCCAGATGCTCTGATGTCAATGCACAAAATCCACATGCACAGCATCCAGCAGCCAGACATCACTAAAGTGGTCCAATGGCTTTCTAGCATCGGTACACACATAAGCTCGCATGCACACACAGTGACTAACGCCACCCACCCAAACGCTCCTCATGCTGAGACC
The DNA here is from genome assembly GCF_002775205.1 of Xiphophorus maculatus. Classification (NCBI taxonomy): domain Eukaryota; kingdom Metazoa; phylum Chordata; class Actinopteri; order Cyprinodontiformes; family Poeciliidae; genus Xiphophorus; species Xiphophorus maculatus. Next base: position 25,730,151 of record NC_036444.1, read on the forward strand.
TATTGCAACAGTGTTCCACACTGGCTCAGCTGTTGCATAACAGCGTCAGCTTCTGTTCAGAATTTATGCAAAAATGCTGCTTCTGCCTCAAAGTGAGGAACTGATCCTGATGGCAGGCAGCACCGATTCCTGAAAGATGTGTGAAGCATGGCAGATGGGGAAAGAGGAAGACAATTCAATCATATAAAGGGTATATGTTAAACGTATTACATACCTCTAAGCTAAAGTCGTACAGTCAGATCTAATGGAGAAGTGATGATGTTATGTATCTACAATAAAAATTGTACACCTGGTGGATTCTATTTGGAGTCACAACTAGGAAATTCTGACTTTTCAGGTGGGGAGGGGGAAATTATCTGGAACGCTCTCCCGAAGTCGGATTTCCCTCGGGAAGTTGACGATTTTTCTTAGGGCCAACAATATGGCCGCTCCTCGCATCCATAAGTTGTGGTGGAAACACGTTTATTTTACAAGACACACTTGTAAGAAGGCGTCTAAAATGTTACATGATGCACCTGCAACTTTAAACTGAACAAATTAAAAGTGGTGTTTGCTTAAAGTGATGTTCGTAACAGGTACCCTGACAGCAGCGACGTGCGGTGAGGTTCATAGCTGGTGAGGCACCGACTTAATCATAATCAGATTTACAAATATAGACCCCCTGCATGGTATTGTTTACATAAGGAAATTTTGCGCATGCAGACAACGATGGAGGGCAAAAAGACTATTCTTTTACATGCGTAGCCGCGCTGCCGCCGCAGAATAATTTTGTTAACTCAATCAAACTTGGACATGTAGATATTATTAATTTCAGTAATTTTGGTGAATCAGATTCTAGCAAAAATTTAGAAAACACTCCTCTGCTAACTGAACAATATTAGATCGAGGCAAACATATATAACCACACTATTTGTTGTACATGTGCTAATTTGAACTGTGGAGGTGGACCAATAACGGTAAGCACACAATAACTGCATCGACAGGGTTACAGGTTACCATTTATGCTAAAAGTAGAGGCAATTTGGGCCACAAAGGGCTTGGATGAGAGCACACTCCAAAAGGAGGTTGCTCAGCATTCACTGCTTTTACAAGGCCCTTAGTGCGTAGGTGTAGAAAGACACTTTGTTGGCCATGAAGTGGAATTATAACCATCCTGTAATCTGGAAACACATTCAGTTCATCCACTTCTTCAAAGAGGATGAGTCACAGTGAACAACAAAAAAACCCCAAAAAACAAGTCATGAACTGGCAAAAAATAACCCCATCATCGTTATCCATTGTGTGGTTTAAAAGCAATGGTCTAATGTCCACAAAGAACAAGGTATAAGCTAACATTAGTCTGATCCAACGTTAACAGCTGTTGCAAATGACTAAACAAAGATAACGTTGCTTGAAGAGCATTTAAAGCCAAGTGGAGATTCTAAATAAACTGTGTGTGTCTCTTTGTTTTAGCCCTATAATTTACTCCCAGGATGTCATGTGCTCACCTGTTGCCCAGAGGCAAAAGTTAACATGTCCTCGTCTAACCTGGACAGGATGAAAGGAAAACAAAATTACTGTGACTATGCAAGACCGACTGCTACCAACAGAAACCAACAGCTCAGGTTGTCGGGTTTGTTTGGAATCTGAAACAGAGGGGGCTGACAACCCACTTGAATATCTTAGAGTATGGTATTTACATTCAGCCCTGTATAATTTTGATTTCAGACAAAAGTTTCTGTCTGACTTAAAGGGGCAATATTATGTAAAACTGACTTTTTAGAGCTTTACATCATATTATATTTCCTCATAAAACATATCTGGAGTGATTCTTTCATGCATGCTTGAGAAATCCTTTAATCTTCCGCAGCAACCAATCAGCTGTGCAAAACGCCTTGTTGAACTTAGTACTGCCTTTGTGACTCCCCCACTGGCCTCCTTCAGACTAGTCAGCAGCAATTAGCAAACATGTAGTGGAACTGCGAATCTGCTGACCTCATTATAAAAGCTGCTTCTCAGTGCAATGCTGGCAAAGACTTTGTTAAAAGGGTCAAATTTCATCGTCAAATTTCTTTTAAGTCATATTTAATATACAAAGTATTCATATAACAACTGAAGGTAACATAGTCACTTGATTGTGCTGGAAAAGACATAATATAGCCCTTTTAAGCAAACCCACCGTTTAGTAACTGTAACTATTTGTAAAATAAATAGCTCTCTGCATGTTTGCTATTGGACAGATGCTTAGTCTAATAGACCAATAATACCTCGTCAGGCTTCCAAAATTACAACGGGGAAAATGACACAAAAAAGTATACTTTAAAAGATTTTCTTAATGAAAATTTAAAAAAAAAAGAAAAATTCCAGCAAAAGAGAAAAAAAATTGCATTCTGATATCCTCCACTGATGCTCAGAAATTGCATTTTTACTGTCCCCTTTAAAGGGTTGAGCAATTGTTTGATTGCAAGTCTGCCTTGAACCAAGCAGATGTACATTCATCTCTTGGAGGATGGCCTTTTTTGGGTTAAACTAGTTAGGGCCAATGTGTATTGTATTGTGTGTCTCTGTACTTGGAATAAGTTCTTCAGCTTCAGCTTCACGTACATCTCTCAATGGTTCCAACTAAATACTGCATGAGAAAACTTGTGAATCATTAACATGGAACATACCAAGGTCCTGTCAAGGCGTTCTTCAAACAAAAGACAAGAGAGCAAATAAAAGGCAGCCTGCAGCCACTGGGATTAAGGTTTTACACCAAAGGTTAGGGTTAACTAATTACTTGATTAAAAAAAGACAAAGTTCTACATATTGATTCTTTTATGGGCAAAAACCTCATCATCTTCAGTCTTCACTTTGATCTTCGTTGCAAGGAACACGTTTACCTCTGTGGGCTATAATTTACCAGCCGTCCACATGACAAATACAATTACTGTGGAGTGAGCATATGGGAGTAATAAAACCCCCATCATTTAGACCTAAGCATCGGTGCACACGCTTAGACATGATAACCCCACTGCAAATACGCCCACACACAAATCCAGTTCAGAAGGCCAGTTATCGCTAACTATAACTTTATTATAGTAAATAAAGGTTTTTACAATTTCTTCATGTCATGTTTGAGAGAAATCAACTTCCTTATATAAAAAGGTTAATGTATGGATGGATGGATTATGGTGGCCCTGAAGCGCAAACCACTTAACAAATCATTAAACAATTACAAACTTTAAATCGCAACATAATCGATGTTCATATAACCAAAAAATGTGCTAAAGCCAGAATAACTTCTTGTACTAAAGCCAAACGTGAAAATGTCCAATCAGCGGAGGCACACCAAACGCGTTTTACATTCAAAGTCTTTGTGCGATTTGAAGCGCTTGGAGCGTTTGAGTCAAACGCGTCTGACAAATAGGTCGGCAACGAAAAACAACGAGTAGAGCAATTTTGACACGCAGCCACGAAGACTTAGGCACCATATTGAATGAATGAATGAATGAATGAATGAATGAATGAATGAATGAATGAAAGAAAGAAAGAAAGTACGGACAGACAAATCTGCCAGCAGAGTTTATTGCCACATGCAATTAAAGACAGAAACCACTTGACAAAAATTTCAACAGGCAAATGTCTACAGCTCTGCATGATTGCTATGTGAAATACGCTTTGAATGGATTAATGTCCTGCTGCAGGGTTTCGTAAAACATGTTTCTTCTAGAGAGGAAATTAGGATTTCACTTTAATTTTCAAAGGCCTCTTTCTCAGCCGTTTCTTTCCCACCAACACCTCAGGTGAAGGGAAATTCTTTCACAGTGAGGAAGTGAATCGGCATCATTGTGGCTTTGAGACGGATTAACCTATTTTAAAGCCCCTTACAAAGATTTACTGACATTATTCACATTGTATTAGACATTCTCACCTACACATACACACATTGGCTAAAATCACAATCCTTGAGCCATGAAATAAGGACTAAATCTTAAACTGGAGAAAATTTCAAAAGCGGTTGGCCTCGCTCACGTGTAAGTGTTGGGAAATGGAAACAATAAGGGTACAGAAATGATCTAGAGCAGCGGTGTCCAAACTTTTTGTCACATGGTCCAAAAAGAAATTTTGCAAATTTTGTAGGCATCTACTGCAAAGAAAAACAAAAAAATATATATCGTCAGTTTTGAGCAATAAAGTTAGGATTTAGGTTACTCTTTCTTTTTTTAAAATCCTTACCGTATTTAACCAAGTTTAATAAAGTCATTAAAACATATATGGATGCAGAAAATACAGCTTTTGACTCAAAGTCATCTATCAGTGACTTTGAGTAAAAGTCATTGAGGTCCTAGCAAGAGAATGCATGAAGCCTGGTTATTTAAATATGAATAATTAGTGCTGCTGACAACATTTTCGGTTGCAAGAAGATTTTACTTTGTCTATGCTAATTTTGCCGCAATTAGAAAAAGAAAATTTGCATTTGATGTATTTTGGGCAAATTGTATCATTCTTGAATTGAAATTAAGGGCCACACACACAATCAGTCCAGTGGCCACAAATGGACCCCAGGCAACACTTTGGCCAATTTATTTTTGAAAATTTAAATTGTCTTCCATTTCCAGTGTTAAATGTTCATTAGAATTTGAAGCTTATTCATCTTTGAGAATGTGTTCCTGCATTATTATTATTATTATTATACCATTAGCATTATATAACATGAAGATGGTCATAAACAATATTATTATCGTTCATCACAATAACTTCTGGGACAATTTATTATCCAGCAAAACTTGTTATTGTCACAGGCTCGTTGGAAAAAATCTCCACAATCATTTTGACAAATTATTGTAGTAATTCTGAGAGTTTTAATTAGTATGTTGGTCCACCACACTAGAGCCGTTTCAGATGAGCACAGTAGGTAAAGCTGCAACTAAAAACACCTTTTTTCTTCATGCAAGCAGCAACAGTTTTACACGCTGGCCTCACAAACTCAAATGTCCCCAGCAGTACACAGAGCTAAGTGGCAGCAGGTGGCTGGAACAACGTCTGACAGGATTAAACAGGATGCAATTAGTGCATCCATCATTGAGGCGCAATCACAGAGCAAAAGACTAAAGGAATTGCTAAAGGTTGTCTGCTTGATTGACAGTACTGGCGGCAGGGGGGATGTCGGAGGTCATGCTGAGCCTTTGCCCTTCTCTTTGCAGGCAGGAGGGAGCTAGGAAAGCTGCTCCAGGCCCCAGCAGCCACAGGTGGGCTTTTGTCATCGTGCTTTATGTGCCGCCAAGATTTTGCCATCACACAAGCAAGAAGCTAACTTTTTTTTTTTAATGCATGTGCCCTTTATTGATGTTATCTTCACTATTGTGTTTGTACAATCGACGACTTTTGCAACGGTGTAGACGGTCAATATGCCAGCATTATGCATTGAGCAGCAGTAAGGAGCAACAGGAAAACAGTCTGGTGGAATCAGGGGAAAGGACTTTTAAATAACAGAATGTCATAAGCACTAGAAAGATGAAATATAAATGGATATCCATTCATATGCAAAGGATGATCAATTTGAGACACAATGTGCCTCTCTATTAAAATCAAATCTCAGCTTCATGAAGGTTAGGTAAGGTCAAAGTTATTTTCCTAATTAGCTTCTCTGCAGTTGGATACTAATCCCTGTCTACCAACCTTCAAGCCTGCATGCTGTGAATTTATATTGCTGCCGAAAACAAAGATTAACAATTATATTTACAGTGCTCAACTATGCTTTACTGTCGATCTAAAGCAGAAAGTTTGTCCAACATAATTCCCACCATCCGCACTGGGGGCTCAGCAATCCATGTTGCACTGACAGATCACAAACTGTCAGTGTGATCTGTCACATGCACATTCCATGTCTCATACTTTCCATCTGGGACATGTACTGATGATTCATAAGTTTCAACAGTATTGGGATATTGTACACCAAGACTGTCTATGGATAAGCTTAATGCAAGCATAAGTTGGAGTGGGTGTTGGATATGTGGGTAGTTTGAAAAAACAAAAATCTACTTCAGGATTTAAAAAAAACAAAAAAAAAAACAGGATTAGTTAGCAGACGGTGTTGATTTGGTAACCCTAGTGAAATATCCACGCTAACTCAAGTCCTCACACATAAGACAGGTTTTAATGTAGGCGTTCAGCCTAACCAGCACAAAGATCTTTAATGTTAGATCCAGGGTGTGATGCTAAAATATATTATCTGCTTTCTATTTTGTGCTGCAGACAAATAAGGTACTTAACTTCAGCAAGGTTAATAAAATCCATTTAAGACATTCTAAAATGAGAATATTAATTCATCTGTTGTTCAAATTATGCTAACAGGTGTATTTTATTAAAGAAGCACCAATCTGATGCCAATATCTGTATCAGGACCGATGTTGAAAGAAATTCTAGATTGGATATCAGTGGCAGTATGCCTGATCCATAAGATCTATTTTTCTGATACCAATAGAGATATTTGAGATTAAGTATCGGCCGATGCCGATCCGATGCAGAAAAACACTACTGAGCTCATTTAAAATGTTAGGGTTTTTTTTTTCTTAAACACAGATATAAATATACTGAATTATGAATTATTTGTTAAATCTACACCAGTACAGCACATTTAAATACAACAACAGATTCACAAGATTGGTCAACCATGTAAAAACAACACAGCTTTAATTTGTTCAGTCAGTGCAGTTATGAGTAGAACAGCCAAAAAGAAACTGAAACTGATAAAAACAATGTGTTGACTACTTTGGTCAAACTTGTAAAAAAATAAACTGCAACAAACCTTCTTTCAAATGGTCCAGAAAGCAATTAGGAATTCTAAATAGAATATAAAATAAATAATAAAGCATGACGTCGCTCAGAGCACAAAGCATAGAATTAGACTGAATAGATCTGGGCACGTTGTCACTGATACCCCATCTAAAATTTTTGTCAATATCAGGACCGTTAGAGATATTAATATCAGATCGGTACATCTCTAAATTGGTGAGAGTGAACTGGATTCAAACACACATTTCCCTTCTTTTCCTGTTGTGCCACAGCGGCCTTGTTGGTAAATGCAGCAACAGTCTCCTTACAAAGGCCAGCCGTGTCAAACTGACAGTGATTCATGTTGGTGCATGTTGCCTCTAAGGATTTCTCTTGCACAAAAACTGAGATGACCCTGGCGCATTCGGTACGTAGTTCGCCCAATGAAAACAGGTCAAGGCCCAAAAGGCATAATGTCAACCAGATGTTGGTCTTATTTAACCAACAAACGAAACCAAATGAACCAAACGGAAAGTCACAGTAATTACATTCTGCTCCCTAATCCATTTTGCCCAAGCAAACTTCAGAGATCCCTTGTTGGCCAGGCTTGTTTCAATCATGAGCTGCTCCAAACACAGCAGCTGCTGTGTGTCACAAGATCAGAGTTTTCTAACGCAGGACATGGATGTCAGTTCAGAACGAGGCTTCTGAAGAAGTGTAATAATTTTATTAAAGCAGCACAGGGACTTTCTAGAGTGCTTTACTGAAGAAAGAAATTAATGGGTGACTTCCTTTCATTAGGCCCACTGAAATGATCGAATGCAGTTGGTCACGAGGGAAGTTCTCCTTCACATTCATAGTTCTCTTTATTTTTGTTCAAAGGCACCATTTACATATTGTAAATGGTTTAAATATTTCACTCATCTTAAGCGAGTACGGTCGATTTTAGCAAACTTAGCCCAATTCTTTTGTTTTGAGATAAATGTTAGAAAGTTTATGGAAATGACCTTGGTCATTCAGTGTGGCAGGCTGCCAGACAGCAGAATGGCACACACAGCCGAAACAGACCGAAACTTTCCACCGAAACCTGCAGTGCCAACTTCTACATTTTAGAACCCATCACAAAGCACTGGTGGATATTAAAACTTTCTTCAATCCATTGGTGTGGCTGACATAAGAAAATTTGTTGAAGGGCAAAAAATGTTGCAATCCACTTTTTGTTTCAAACATATTTTTGACCAAGATCTGTCTCAGTTACAAAAAATAGGTAAAAGTTAAAAGATCTTGTCCCAGCTACTTTTTTTTTTTAACCACAAAGCAAAATATCTGAAGAGGAATATATAAAATTAACAAATGTGGAAAACCTTTTTCGAATTAAAGTAGTAATTTTAGCGTTTACTTTTATCCTTTCATTTTTATACTCTTATTACTGTTTTTTTTTTTTTTGCATTTTAAAAATCAGCTATGGTAATGCTTTGTTAGCCACATTTGGTTACATTTAAGTTGAATTTATTATGATGTGAACCTCGCTGAAACCTAAATTAAAGTCCCAGATGACTAAACAACATTTAAAAAAAGTATGTAAAGCTATTATTTTCTTTTCTTTGTTTTAATATAAATTCATTTAATGTCAAAGTAGAAAATACATGGTGTGCTACATTACATTAATGAGAGAGAAAATAAAAATTAAAAAGCTATAATGATTATATTTGTACTTTTTCTCTAAAGAACATTTACATTATGTAGTTTAAGGCAAATCATTAAATTGCTGTTTTGTAACTAAGAGCAAAAATAAAAAACAACTGCTGGAATACAAAGAAAGACATTGACATAGCAGGAATAAGTAATTAACGTTGGATGTTTGTCTTTTTCTTAGAAATGTCACATTAGTCTGAAAGAAACTGAATCTAAATCAGATCAGCATGGCATACGTAACTATATTGTGAACTTTAGTGAATGCTGCACATGGAGGTCAGCAGGAAGGAAATCCTATGTAATCTTCACACATATCCAACAATTAACGTGACTCAGTCAACCTGCGAGAAAGCCAAGCAGCAGATTGCTGGGCAGGTAAACAACTCATAGGGAGACAAAAAAATGAAAGAGTGTCAACAGGAAGAATGCACGTGCTGAGGAAAATCAGAGAAAATATGTAAATATTAGGTTGTAAATCTACTCAAATAATACTGTTTTATTAAAGCCCAAAGTAATCGTATCCATGAGAAATATTGGAGTGAGCTGCGCCGCCGCACATGCCTGCTAATCGCTTCTGGCATTCAAGCTAATACCAATAAGTCTGCAGAGAACCTGTGGGAAACTCATTTGCCATTGAGAACAACTTTTTCTTGATTGCTAGCAGTCGAGTTTTAAAATCACATAAGCTCTCGCACTATGCTAACAACCCAACCTTTCCGTTCCCACGGAGACCGCACTAAAGGCCACCCCAAGACCCTTCAGGCATCTTTTAGCCAAGGTCCTTACTTCTGAACCTTGAAAAACAATCAAACAAAACTCATAATCACCCAACAAAAACGTTCCTGTGCTCCGGGTCTTTTACGAATATAAAAATGACTGAGTGTGGTGGACATAATCACAGCTTTTGGAGTAAACGTCAGCATTTCTTGGCTGAATTCATTTTAGATCTGATTAAAGCCGAACGTGAGATATTCAAAAGCCCAGAAACTTCAGAGCAAAAAATGTGACAAAAACATGTTTGGTGGAAGCTGTAATATAATCCCTAAGTATTTCCTAAAGTGGGTATGCCAGCATATAATCCACAGAACGCAGTGTGTGTACAGGTTAGAGTACAAGAACAATAACAGCCTAGGGTCAAGAGGTCAATTAACTCTTTCAGCTACTGCACAAGATTAACAGAATGCAAAAAGATACTGAAGTAAAGTCTAACCAAATTATAAGAATTTGACAAAGATTCCATAAAAACAAAGAAGCAAACAAAATGAAACTAGTCTGTATAGCAAACATTCAGGTCAGATGGGTTTCAAACGCTCTGAAAGCTGATGGCTTAACAGGGAAGTGTCACGTTTTAGGTTGGTGAACTAAACACAGCTGCTTATAACAGGTTCCAGTTTGGATTCAGAAGTATTTTCATCCAATCAGACAAACTTTTCACCAGAGGAATACAGTTAAGAGGTTCCTGTTGATCATGACAGAGGGCAGCCTGGGTGCAGAGGCTATAAAAAGTAGACGGAGAGAGTCTTACTTAAACTTGAACTCATATTTGAACTTAATCCATTAATATCCCAATTTGATACATTTTCACACTCAGTCACTGTATTCTGTTGTTCTTTCATCATCATGTAGCACGCAAGCTCAGCAGCAATATTATATTATGGATTGGAATTTGGCTTACTGAGAAATTCCAAATACTGGACAATACTGCCAAAAAAAAAAACCTTCAACAAGAAAGCTGAGGATCAAGAAGAATTTTTAATTTTATAATAATAGTGAAGAGATGAATGCGTCCAAGTCAACAAAAGATTAGATTGAGCAGAAGAAAATCACAGTTTGGAGAACTAAATATGAAAATATCTGTGGAGTGACCTAAAGCGAAACGAGGGGTAAACTAGAAATATTTTCACAATCTGGTATATTTGGAGAAACTTTGCAAAGCAAAATGATGTGGTGAGGTGTGCTGACTGACTTTTACTCAAGAAGCCTACATTTTGAAATTAGATCATAAAATGGTTCAAAAAGGATGGACTTACAAACAACTTACTGAACTTTTTTTTTATTATTATTTTAAACATCTTAGTCTTAATTTTTACTTTACAAAATATGGCACTTTAACTGGAATGTGCAGTTTTCTACATCCACTCCACAGGAAGAAAAAAGCAGAACATCTTCCAGTATTTTGGCTAAGATCACTCAGTAAAATTCTCCTTTCAGATACATAAATTCCTCAGAGCTTAATTTACAGAGGATAACACGAGGTTGAGTTTGTGTTTAATCTGGAGCTCAGTGTTGGTCCAATTTGAAAGACGGAGGTTTTCTCTACTCCCATAATATTTGTTTTCTTGGTTCTTTCTTAGTAGAATTTGCTGGTAAAGAATTAAACACTACAATCTATCCTCATCTAATCATGGCGGTTTACAGCAAGAGTCTTCAAGAAACAGAAAAATTAACCTAACACAGATGATTAAGACATGATTATTCTTTATGCACTCAAGTCCAAAATGCCAGTGGAGGAAAATAAATACATTTCTACAAGTTGATTAAAGGTACAGCACGCCTCTGCTTCCCTTTGTCCACATAAAATCAATGCTTACAGGTGAATCCCTCTCAGTGTTGGGGAAGGAAAAAATTGAGAGCTCAGAAAAATCAATTGCATATTTTTTCTGCAAACCTAGATGAGGCGTACAGAAATAAACCCGGCAAGCAGCGGAGCCATGAGGCGTCTGATCTGCCTACGCGGTTCACCGGGCCACATCCTCTCTGCCTCCACTAAGGCAGAAAATAGCATCAGCCAGCAGCCCTGCCAGACATTAAGGTAGTCTGTTATTTCCACAGGCAGCACACACACACACACACACACACACACACACGCACACCCCCCCCCCACACACACACACACACACCCCTACACACGCACACCGTTTCTCTAACACTGGCTTTAGCAGCAGCCTTTCAAAGTCATTCTGTGTAGGTTATCATGGACCTTATACCTGTAGAAATATGTCATAAATAATAAGCTGCTTCTTGAACTGCAACTAAACTCAATTGGTTTTTTTCACCCCAAAATGTACAAAAATGAAATGAATAAAAAGAAATTCTCTAATTTAGGTTTGGGTAATTTGGGATTAGAGGCATTTATCTTATTGTTTATCGTAAGTTGTTTAAATTAATGTAAAAAAAAAAAAAAAAAACAGCCTGACATTATCTTTAATGCTATTTTTGCGTTACAATAAATGCCTACCTCTAATCCAAACCATTACTAGGCTTTGGATTAGAGGCAGGCATTTACTGTATAGTTTATTGTAAATTGTTCCGATCAATTTCAATTAATAATGTTAAAAAATAAAAAATAAAGCAACCGGATTGTGGCAAAGTGGCCTGGATTTACGTCCGATTCTAATGAATAGCACAGTAGCAGGGTATGGTGTGAGATGGATGGCTTCATTATCAAATAAATTCACTTAATTTTGTTAATATAAATATAGTTGACCCAAAACACCATCCCGTGTTCATGGCATAATTCCTGCTCAGTGACTGACTTCCTGCTTCCTGCTGGTTGTGCTTCAGTTTCAGCCCCCGAGTGTCTATGCCAAACTGTCTGAACTTCACTCTTTTCCTGACAGTATCATTCATTGGAATTCAATGTGACAACGATAAATCAACATTCATATAAGCAATTTTTACAAAAAATGATAAACAATATAATTAATTCTTCCCAGGTCTATTTTTATCCCTCGAAGCCGAACCAAAACCACGTCTCAGAGCAAAAAGAGGAAAAGCAACACAACATGGCTTGCCTTTCAGGTGTCCCGGTAATACCTGTAAATAAACCTGCCTGCCTATTTTTAGCCCAGTGCATGTACTGACTGTCAGCACGTTCCCCCCCACACGTCCCCCAGGATACACGCTGTACCCTTGACAAAGCACGAGCACAGGATCCTGCATGGACAACCATGGCAGATGACGAGATGGCAATATTAGTAACCAAATTAATAATAAGGTACATTCTTATCTGCTTTCGACAAGAAGTGAGAAGTTGTTTAAAAAAATGGCTGTTAAAAAAAAAAAAAGTTTTCTCTAGAAATGCATTACGTGCAGTGTGCTTTGACACATTTTTCTATTACAATTACAAGCAGATGCATCTGTGGAGAAAACTTAAAAAGTAGTATTTATTGGCCAGCAGTTGGTAGCAGAATGGAAGCATCTCAAACAAAACAGAGAAAAACTACCATGTGTAAAACGAGAAGAGTGATTGGATAAAGAAAGTAAAGTTACAAGACAGAAGAAGAACAAATATAAGAAATAAGAATAAATACGATGATAGATTAGTGATGCAACTATCCCTTCCAATTAAGAGTCTCAAAACAAAATGTTTTACACTTGATTTCACATTTACGGAAACCGACTGAATTAACCTGCACTACAATAACTCCTGCATTGAGACAATTCTGAAAATGTCCCAAAATGTGACTGGAACATCCATTTAATACTCATGCAGCTATAAAGCAGAACAACCGTAAAAATGTGTTTCAATCCTCAGCTTCATGTTGGAGTAATGTGCCAAAAGCTGTTTCTCTACTGGTTTGGCTGGTACCACTTAAGCTTTTAATGTGTTGCTGGGTGGTCCGTGGTTTTCTCCAGCTCAGTCAACTTGAAATTATGAAAGAGTGAAGGTAATTCCCCAAAAACATTTCCTCTTGGAAGCACAAAGACAGCCCATGGCTCGCAAGCAAAGGACTGTCCTAAAACAACAAGCTACAACATGTAACATGTCTGTTGCTAAAATAATGTTTAACAGCTGCTGATGCTGGGGTTTTTTGTTTTGTTTTTTTAAACTTATGAGACTGGCAAAAAGGAAAAGCCAAAGAATGTAGAGGCCTGCGTTTATGGAATAGTTAGCATCTTAAAGTCGTTTATTAGCCATTTAAACAGCTCAGTAACATTTCCGCTTCTCCAACAGCAACGTTGCACAATCAGCACAAGCTAACGGAATCTGTTTAATTATTACCAATTTACCGTTAGTCAAAATTCACACACACACCAACACCATAGATACGACAGAAAACATCCAGTCAGAACGTGAGCTGAAGAAGAAGAAGAAATGCTAGTGGGGAGAGATGTGCAGATTTCCTTCTGTGAATAATTTATCCTTCAGAGAAAACAAGGACACAAACACGGCATTGACATTCTGGTTAGAAAACACTTAACTCTTTCTTTCTAATGCTTTTCTTCAGATTCTTTTGAGTAGATGCCTATGAACCAGTGCATTAAAAAACATATATCTGAACGGGTATTCAGCTGCGCTAAGAATAGCATGAAGAGAGGCACGTGGTTGTCGATGAGGGTCAGCCAGCTCGAGAACATTGAGAGGAATGTCACAATATTAATGGAGACTTAATAGCAATGCATGCCACATTTTTCGGGTATGCATTTGTGAAATGTTTTGAAAATGAAAAATCACTTTTCTTTCGCTTCACATGTACCTGGTGCTTTCCATGTTTACATTTCGTGAAGAATTTGCGCTCATTGTTTTCTTCAGAGGTTGCCATTTCCTTCAATGGTTCTCGGTGTAGCGCCACCACAGGCAAGGAGGAATACAGGTTGTCCAAAGGGTTTGCTTCATTTGGCACAACGCAGTATGAAAGCAAACCGCACCAGCTGGACATGTAACAAATATTGCGATTTTGGTCCCAATTCGAACAGAGTCTACTGGACCGTGAAGTGTGAAAACACTCTAAATCACATTAAATATGGAGTCAAAACTTGACAAAATATGAAAAAGAAACTGTTAAGGTAGGGCTGGGTGATACTGATGAATAATGAATTGCAACATAAGCATTCATATCAGTCGATATCAATAATTAGTTATTAGTTTTATGCATCTGAAATTCTGCCATACTAGTGACGTGATCTTTCCTGTTTCATCCAGTTTTCACTCCATTGTTGTTTATTTTTAAGCAGTTATGAGGCACAGTGGCAAAACCCTAAACTGCTGCTGCACAAGTTACTTAGCCAGTTGTTGCTAGGTAACCTGTTAGTTGATGCCACCAACCTTGCTAAGCTGGCCATGAGAGTTGGAGCAGCTGAAGTCTTTGCTCCAACTACATTTTCCAAAATGCTAATGGCGCGTTCACACCAAACGCATTATGTGCATCAAAAACGAGTCTGTCACTTCAACCTCGATGTGTGTTGCTCTACACCTAGCGTTGCACGCGTCAGGCGCAAAACGTGTTTGCTGCTGGCGCACCTTTAGGGGTTCTTGATCGGAATTCAGTGAAATTACTGAATACTCTATCAATCATATTATCTAAGCGTCTATTTCGTTATTCATTTATTGTCCAGCCCTATGTTAGGGTGTGAGAAGAAGTTAACACAGTACTGTATTGGAACTTAAATCATTAAAAAATTTAACGGTGTTATTTTTGCAGACAACAGCTCCAACAACAGAATCACAGTCTTTTGGGTTTGTTTCAATACATTCCATATTTAGATATGAAATCATCCGACTCACTCCCATTGTAGCATCACATTTCACATGTAACGCAGTAAAACATCATGTGAAGTGCCTACATGTTCCCGTCTATTTTTAAACTGCTAAAAATAAAAAATGCACAGCAGGCTGTTTGTGTGTGTAAGCGGCAGTGAGATTAAGAGTATATAAGAATATATAGTGAGAATAAATTTGCAACACTGTAGGCATTTTGTTTGTTTTTGTTTTTTGGGAGGGAGAGGGTTTTGCATGAATGAAAGCGGTGAGTGCGCCACAGCTTGGTGTGTGTGTCTGTGTGTGTGTGTGTGCAGAGGGGTGGGTGTGAGGGTGTTATGCAGCCTCTGGGAGTTCGTGTCCTGGTGGAAAGTGAGCCCTCCCTCTCCCCTGTAGCTGTTGCTATCTTTATCTCGTTTCCGTCGTGTCTTCTCACTCGTGATACCCTCCACAGCACTTAAACCTGGCGTCTCAACCCCTCAGTCATCAAGTATTCAATACTTCCCCTGCACAGGAAGCTGGAGAGGAGCAGGGTCATCCGTGCTAATGTAGCGCCACACACAAACATTGGCTTGATAATGCAACTGAGTGCAGTCATTAAGCATGAGCAAACACTTAATTTACCCCAAACTTGTTACAATTAGGAATGTGCAATAATCACATTTATGGGGTACGTGATAACATTTTACACACACACGCGAACACACAGAGGTCGATAAGAAGCACATTGGTAGAGAATCTGGTCTAACTGGCGTCACTGCTAACGTCTGCAGCGACACAAGAGACGGCACAAGTAACCATATCTAACCGTCTGCTATCTAATCACCTCTTAAACACACACATGAACACACACAAATATTTGCTTTAGGAGCATTTGGTCATCAGTAATATAAGAAAAATGTTAATATAAAAGAGAAAGTGCTGTTTGGAAAACTATTTTAAGTCGAAGTACAAGCTACTTGTCAACAAGGGATACAATAAGTACAAAAGTACTTCAGTGGGTTTTGGTGAGATGTATATTTATATGTCACCTAACAGGGTTAGAGCGATGCTAACTGTGCTAGATCTGAATATATAATGCAAAGCATAAAGGGGTTGTCCTCAAAGGTAGACAAAGCAATGCTCAGAGAAAAAGAAAAACAAGGCACAAGTAAAATCTACTTGTGCTAGATTTATTGTTAAATTTAAAGTGTTATTATATTAAGAAGGGAAGACAGCTGTGCAGTGTTTGATTGCGTCGAACCAACCACACTCTGCATTGCCCACAACCTGTTGCCCCCCTCACCTGTGGTGGCGCTGCACCAAGAACCACTAAAGGAAACGACCTTAAAACCTTTTAAGTAGACAAAGAGCACAACTTCCTTCTTCATAAAATGTAAACAAACATTTAGTGGCATCAAATTTTGGTGATTGTAGGATTTCTCTTTAATTGTTGGTAGAAGACCATGAGCCAATTCTCCCACTGGCACTAGACTCATGCGTTTGTTTTAGTTGTATTTACCCAGAATGTCCTGTTCTACTTCGCTTCCTGCTTTTGGAGCGGTCTCTGGTCTGCACATATGCAGTCGAACCGCACCAGAGTTCACTTTAGCCAAGCACATTGGCTGGTCTGCCTAACAGTTTGTTTTTTAGGCAGACCAGAGTTCACTTTTTTAGTCCGCATCAGAGTTTGATTGCGCAGTCACACCTCCACAAATGAACCAGACTTTCTAGACAAACAAACTAGAGTTTGATGAAAACGGACTAAACAAGTTTGGTGTGAAGACCAAGTTACACTTTGGTGAAGCACCACTTATTTAATGGTAAAAAAAACTGTCTTTCCTGGACATTTTTAAGAACATTTCATCATCTGTCTCAGGTCAGTGAATTCTTTGCCTCTCTACACAATGGGATGATTCAGTCGATTCAAGAGAAGTATTTTTCCCTTTAATGTGGTGTTTGAGTTCCAGAACGTAATGAAATTTTACACATAAAAACATTTCATGCGCTAAAGTGAAGGGAAAATCCCCCAAAAAAGAATCATGTGTTTTGCTCAAGAGGTCACTGACGGTTGGAGAATTTCCTTAGACAGGAACATCCCAGTCTAACCACCCACACAACCACCTCAGGACTTTCTGCAATTCCTAGCCCCCTCTTTCTCTCTCACCAGCTAGCTGTCAGGCTCTCTCAGGCCTCATCTTCATGCTTCCGCCTCCACATGAACCCATTAGGGTGATGTGAGGAGGGTGTGTGGGGGAGGGGGACAAGGATGCCGAGCGGAAGGGAAAGCACTCCAAGTACATGTAGAACGGTGGGAGGGGGAAAGAAAAGACCAGAGGGAAGGACGAGGAGGAAAGAGAGGAAGAGAATGGAACGTTCCCTGATGATGGATTTCACCTGATAGGAGCTGACTGGAGGGGCTGGGGCTCCCCGCTCAGAACCAATCTGAACATGAATGACCGTCACTCACATTCACATGACCCATACCCGATGAGTCATGCCCAAACAACCTACATGTACACACACGTCGCACATTTTTGATCTGGATTAAAACACTTAAGTGACTTCCGATCATTATGTTCAGTTAAACTTTGACAGTTGCTTCTTTTCCACTACAAATGTGCTTAAAACTTTATCAATATTCCGCTAATGCCGAAAAAAGCGCAATTAAGCAATTACGTTGTTTCTATTAAACAAGAAATGCAATTAAAATCACATTCTTTTTTTTCCTGACCCAGCTAACCTGCTGTTTACACTCCAGTCCAGTAGGTGGCAACAATGTGTCATTAAGTTGGAAGTCAGTCAACAGCTGCTCAATCTCTCCAGCTGTCTGAATAGAAGATGAGTAAAACTTTGTCAATATTCCACTAATGTCTAAAAAAAAAAAAAAAAAACAGAAAAAACACAATATCATAGTTGCAGTGTTTCCATTAATTAACTTTGTTCATTTCATTAAAAACATTGTCCTCCTTCCATTTCCTATCATCTTCTTCGTCGTTTTCGCCGGTTCAAAAAAATCGTGATCCGAAAAAAAAAGTGTTTCCATTGCAGTTTTTACACCAGGAAAACCATCTCATCCCGGAGCAAAAACCTTTTTATCTAAACACGTGGGTATTTTCCAAAGAGCCATTTTTCCACTGCGCAAATTTATTTTCGTAAATCCAATTTGTGCAATTTTATGGCCTGTGGAAACACAGATACTATCCTCCATTAGGACTGGCATTTTCCTAAACTCACCGTCCCTCTGTCTCTAATAGATTCTAATAGATTGTATATAAAATAGCATGACGATCATCAGCATAAACAGAGAAAATGCAGACAAAACATATTAGTAATAAGCTAAAGGTGGTAAACACTTTAACATCACCACAGTTCATGGAGGTATTCAGAGTTAGAACACGCTGCCCTAAAGCGACCAACGTTCTGCTGCTATTTTTAGCAAGGAGAAAACTGATGCATGTGCAACAACTGAGCTAAACGAGAAGGCAACTCTCCTGCTCCACTATTATTAGAACTGCTGCTCGCTGTGAAGGGCCCCTGGGGGCCCAGGGGCTGGCACGTGGATGTCTACCCTCCCACCCCAATGGATGGGAAAAGAAACAGGGTTTTTTTTTAAACACAAAGAGAAGAGAGATAACTAACTGAAACACAAAATAACTCAAATAAACTACAGATGCACCCTAACCATCGCTCAGAGAGAGCAACTGTCTTATTTTCTCAATGATCTGAAGCATCACACACAGAATGGAGGGCCTTGTGCTCGTCTTTATCCTCTATATGCCAAATATTCTACAGTGAAGTCTGAGACCATCTGATAAGTTTTATGGTCCCATTTTAGTCAAACTTCATCGGTCAGACAATTATGCCACACAGCAAAACTATTGACCCTTTGCATGTGACATCACACTCCTCAGAAAGCGGCCAACTTCGCTAAGATGAACGTCAAAATAACTCTTGTAAAACTAACAGCTGGTAGCCTAAAATCACTTTTATGTAGCTGATTTCACTGTGAAAAATGATCACAGGGCACTGCGCAGTCAGCAGGACAAACAGACAAGGATGCAAAACCAAACTGGTCATTCTGTCATAAACCTCTTGATGAGGAAAGAAAACTGCTGTTGACAGCAGCCATCGATCGTCAGTGTAGATTTCACAAGGTAAGAAGATTAACGTTCATTTACGTCATGCATAAGTTTAATTAGAAAGATGCAATCAAATATTGTATCATGGAAAAGGTACATTTCTAATTACTGACAACCCTGGAGAAAATGCCCCATCGTCATGTAGCCTACCATGCACGACAAGAACTGGTAAACATCTAGACTTTAATACATGCTTGAATCTGCCCTGGTGTAATGGGATCACCCTTTATGACATAGTGGTATAAACCATGTGGAATGAAGTCGGGCAAAGTCAACATTTTAATCATACCAACAAACATGTCAGGAGGGGAGAGGTTTGGGTCGGTTTCTAAGCTAGTTGTTTCCAACTTTTGGAAATATCACCGTCTATGAGCCCCAACTAAATGTGCTACTTGCACAGTCAGATTAGCTGGACATGAACAAGAAGGAACCATGGCTATACTGGCATAAATAACTTTGGAAAACAACCACAGTGGCAGCGTTTAATGCTCCCAGCCCTCACTTCTGACGTCCATCACAGCTCTTCGATGTGACTAGGTGACGTAGTTGCAAAAGGTCAATAGAAGAATGGCTGAAACTAGACGCGTCTCAAAGGCATCAGAGTCCACACCTGATGCAAACCTCAATTATCTGAAGTTAACACAGTCGGATGTCTAAGAGTTATTTTACCTAAAAGTGGCAAATGAATAATGCACTATTCAACAGCCGATGCAAAACTGCATTCAGACACAGTTTTCCCTTTCTTGCTTTGCTTTCATAAACAACAACAGTGTGGAATCTATTGTACATTTGAGGCAAGTTTTCAACAACTTAAGAACCGGATAATTACCAGATAGCACAAAACTATGACCGTCTACTGACACAAAAAGATTAAGACTTGTTATGAGTGGATTATTTCCTTAAAACCGACATCTGCAAACAAACAGAACTCGTATCCTAAAACTCACGTCTTTGTTGGCTCATTCATGCACTGCTCAGAGTTCTCCTTAACCTCACAGCTGTCCAAATCGTGAGCGGCTGATTTACGGATGTGTCCTTAATGGAGGCTTGAAGTAAAACCACATATCCGACTTGGCCATCCTCATCATAAATGACTTCCACTTGGCTCGGTTCATTCACCATTTTCCTCCCACACAGGAGGTAATTGCAGGGAGCAAGTTACAATTAGATGTAGGGCAACACACTGCTCCTAAGTGAACAAACCGACATGACTGTAAATGTCAGATTCAGATCTAAGACCTGGATAAAAAGAGCAACTAATCTCCGATCACTTTTGAGCCCAGGAAGACGGAGAGATGATGTGGAATCACTGGCGCCCATTTCTCTCAAGTCGAAGCAAGGAATTACCACTTCAGTCTTATCCATTTCAAATACGGTGCTATGGAAGTATGAAGCAACTTGGGGTTTTACTGAATAGACAGTATTATTAAAAATACTCCTACTGGTCTCGTATTTATGAGAAAATAGTTGCAATAAAATAGGTATTTTAAACTTAGAGAAATATGATCTTTGACACAATGGTCTTTAACTGAATCCCCACATACAACTGCTGTAGAAAGAAGACTTCTCTAAAATAATGAAACCCTATGATATGTGCATCTATACAGCTATTAAAATAAAATTAGGATTGCACCAATATGGGGCACTGCGGTGGCGCAGGGGTAAAGCACAACCCACGTATGGCAGCCTTAGTCCTCGATGTGGCCATCACAGGTTCAAGTCCCGCCCTGATGACCTTTCCTGCATGTCTTTTCTCTCTCTCATTACCCACTTTCCTGTCTGAGCACTCTCAAATAAAGGCCACTAGTGCTAAGAAAACCTTTAAAAGATATGAATATATAAATATTTGTGGCCAGTAACATTATCCATTATTAATATTGATGTCATGGCCAATAACCAATATAAACCAATATCATATATCCTAAAATGACCATGTTGCTGACATTGCTTCTCTGTTTTCAGTTGTTGCAATCATTGTTACATACAATAAATCTGAAACTCTTTCCTTGGATCGGGACTCGGCAGCCATGACAGATCTTCTGAACTTGAATAAACCTTAGCCCCGGATAAGATGAAACCTCTTACCTACAACTTCCACTAAACCAAGCAGCCAGCTCTTCTAAGAAACTGCAGCGTTTACACTAATGCTCGTTCAACCTGAACATTCTGACTAAACCACATCCTCCTCATGTTTCCAGCCTTTATCCGGGATCAACATTTGTAGAGTAAGCGGATAAGACCGATTCACATCCAGAGTTTTAGAGCTGGCAGAACTGTGAGAAACTGCTTTCTGCAAGTCAAAGTCAGGACACACTGACCAGCTGCCTCTGATTGGTCTCCATTATGGAGCGATCATATTAGACAGGTCGACATGTAGACAAAACGTGCATCGATCTGTGTGAATTAAAACAAGACACACTGACATAAGACATACACCATTACTCTACACTGGTCTCCACTGCCACCTAGTGGCAGAATTGGCATGCCCTGCCTTACTATGTTACAATTTGAGGCACTTCATAGAGTTGGCAGAGAAAGAAGAAGCAATAAGTAGATCAGAGACAGTGATGATTTCTTGTTTTGCTGTAATTGTGCAGATTTCCTCTTGCTGGTCGCCTTACCTTGTTGTCATGGAGATATCGGCTGACCTCTACGACCTGAGGATCAGAGGACATCATGTTTGTCACGACTGGATTGATCTGTGAACAAAAAAGAATTGGTATGACGGGGCTACACATGGAAAACCAACAGCCTGGAATGAAACCGCATATTTTTTTTCCCCAATTTAAAACAGAAACAATTCATTGGGTTTCAATGCTGGGAGGTGAAGCAGGAGATACCTGAATGCCCGTGGGCTGTGAGCGGTGGACGTGGGCGTGGGGTGCCCTGGGGTGGATGTCAGACAGGTGGGGCGGAGGATCAGGGGTGGACCTCTGGCTGTGTTGTAGCAGAACGTCCCGGTAACGTTTACGGTCAAAGTTCGTCCTCCACAGCAGAACCTGAGGCGGGAAATCCAATGCATGGAGCCCAAAGTTTAAAATGTTTAGAGAAAGACTAACAGTTTTGTGTGTGTGTGCTTTTTATTATTGTATAACAGACAACGATTACATTATGCTCAAAGAACAAACCTGTTGCGATTGTTTTGCCAGCAGCATCAATGTTGTTGTTTGACAAATGTATTTATTTTTCAGCTAGTTTTAAGAATACTCTATTAAAATCAGAACAGATGAAGCTGCAATAGCTGCAATTTGCAGAAAGCCTTGCAACTTGCTCCCATGTTAGCAACAGTTTCTACATAAGAAAAATGTTCTGTCATTACGGCTTTCCACCAAAATGACGTCACTTGCAAGTACGCTACTACGATTGCAAATAAATTATCCGGAAGATACAGCCAGAGCTACAATAAGATGCTTTACGTCTGTTAGCATGTTCATATGTTAGAATAGCCTAGTCAAAGCACAGAATCAAATCAAGAATTCACTTTCTGTCTCCTGAAATCCTGTTGAAAGACATTAAGGTTTGTAGTTAGAAAGTAGGACAAATGTGGAAAATTCAGAAGTTAAAAATTCAACTGCAAGACAATATTCTATTTTATAAAAAAGTATACATTTTGAAGTTAAATAAGTTCCTCTAACAGTGTTGAACAACAGAATAAATTAGTAACATTGTGGAGAACGACTATCAAACTATTAGGAAAGAAAGTCATGTCATACCAACCTGGCAATCAGTTCCGCCTGAGGCAAAGTGATCTCCAAGCCTGGAAAAGGCCACAGCGATTACGGCTCCCTGAGAACAAAGATAATTCAAATAAACATCATAAACCATAATTCAAATAACCGCCACAAAGAAATGAAAATAACTTAATGTTCAAAATGTCCTCATTGAATTATAACAGCCAAGTGATGCACAGGAATGGGACAGTTTGGCAGAGGCATGGATAGTGACTTTCCCAAATTTTGTGGTTTCAGATTAACACTGTCACCATGGTTACGACACATTTGTCATGTAAATAAAACAAGACTTTAAAAGACTTCTCATCCCATTATGCTCCACAATGCTATGAGAGATTACCAAGAGATTTGTAAAGCAGGTGGCCTTTGTACATCGTCACCTTATTAAAATAATGTTTTAGACAGAAAAATAAACCACTTTCGGAAAAAATGACTCCGGCCATTATCTTAGAAACAGGATGAAATGGAACTTGGGGGGGGGGAATAAAACAGGAAGGAGAAGTGAAAGGGAGGAAGAGTGAAAGAGTGAAATAGAAACGGTAAAAGAAAGAATAAAAACGACAAAAGAAAGGATGAAAGAGCAAAAGAAAAAAGGGTGAAAAGGTGAAAAGGCAAACGAAAGAGTAAACGAAAGAGCAAAAGAAATAAATTAAACAAACAAAAAAAGCAAAAGAAAAGGACAAAGGAAGATTTTTTTTTCCCCTCTGCTGCAACGCCACCTTGTGTCCATGCAGGGTATAGATGAGCCGGCCCTCCAGCAGGTCCAGGATCTTCACCGTCCGGTCACTGGAGCCACTGATTAGGTAGTTATTGGACGGGTGGAAGGAGAAACTATTGATTCCTCCACTGTGGACTGAAAACGCAGCAAAACAAAAAATAGGAATAAATCTCAAAGCAAAACACTGTATTAGAACGACAAGGCCATTGGTACACGGCTATTGAAACACGATGGGAGAATGAGCTTCTGGAACAGCAGCCTACCTCAGCTCCAAGGAAAATTCAATGATTACAATTCAAAGCTGAAACAGTACCAGAACAAACAGGAACAAACAGAAACAAGCTGCATTACGTTTGGTAAGAGTGGTCAAATATTCAGCCAGAGGTTTGACAGAAGCTTGTTCATGACTACAAAAAAAGAGTTTGGTTTCTCCGCAATTTGCCAAAAACATTTAGCCAGAAATTAGTGCCGGTGTGTGAGTCTGAATGTAAAATTTGCTTCAAAAGCCCAAAATGAGTGCGATGTTCATGCAGTGAGTCTGGTGGTGTATGAAAATCTCACTAAATGTGCGGAAACATGTTTGAAAATTTGTTTGAGAGGAGACGCAGAGCCTCTCCAGCCCCGGCTAAGTGGTTCTTCCATACCTTGATAGTGCTGAATCAGCTTATTGGTTCGCAAATCCCAGATTTTAAGACACCTGTCGTCTCCTGACGAGGCGATGCAGGTGCCGCTGGAGTTGAAGTCGACAAACGTGAGCGAGCTGGAACAGATGTAATGATTATTCCACCGAAACCAATTACTCTGCCAACTCCACCCACTGAGAAGTAACAGGAAACAGGCCGACAGAATTACCCTCCGCAGTTGGTGAAAGTGTTGATGCAGCCTTTGGTGGATGTGTCCCAGAGACGGACGGAGCGGTCGTCCCCACAGGACACTATGAGCCTCCCGTCTGGAGAAAATCTGAACAGAAGCATGCAAAAAGTTTATGCTCCATTATAGTGGAACAAACTTGCAGAAAACTGAAAAATTGCAGTATTCCTTAAATCAAGGCCAACCACCCCCACTCCTCCACCTGTTTAGAGTTACCTTTGAGTCATGATAACTGGAATATTAATCAATATATTGGATGATTCTTATGATAAAATTTGACTAAGTGAAATGTTTATTGCTTGTTCCATAAACAGTTAGCATATCATGGTTTTAAGGGGTAAAGCACTTTGTACTGCCTTGGTGCTAAAATGTGCTATACAAATAAACTAGAGTTAGCATGTAATGTGTTCAACACGCAGACTAAAACCTAATTAAACTGTTTCTACCTGCTTCTACTAAATGTTATTTTAAAGTAGCCGGAAGTCCAATGCTTTCGTGCATCCTTGTGGGTTTTCCGTACAGCAATTTATCAAAATATTACAGATTTTTTGCATTTTCTAACAGTACAACACACAAAGTTTAAGTTTAAAAATCAGGATTTTATGTGGATTTTTATATAGACCAACCCAAAGTAGTGTGCAACCACAAAATGGAAGAAAAACGATACATGAAAAACGAAATTGGTATTCCTTCTATATTCCTCTAAAGGCCAATCAAGTGTAAGAGTACGATACCAGTAAAGAGGAAATGGTTCATGGGGTGCAAATACTTTTGGAAGGCACTGTAAAGCCCTTTCTCCACAGGCGTGGCTTTAGCCAGTTCTTCGCCGGTCAGCCCGGCCAAATTTGTCTCCATTTGCAGATTCTGCGTGGGTTTTTGTCTGTTTTTTGGAACCACCTGAGGTTTGAGAATTACTGGATTTGATTGGCAGCAGTCTGATTGGTTGATTGGCCCATGGAATCCGCAATGAGATAATTGGTCAAATGTAGATCAATAAGTCTTGCAGTCCAAACAAATGTTTTTTTGTTTGTTTTTTTAAATTTTGGCAGAAGAGCGTCAACTGGGCAGGGAAACCCACAACAAGCAATATATTGATAGATTTCGGAGAAAGTCGCCGAGGGCAGCACCAGCAAAATGACATCATCAATGTGTTGACCTCAACTCCTGCATACACAGCCTGCGTTTCCATTGACCATGAAATTGCGCAAGTTGGAATTACCAAAAGAAATTCTCTTAATGGAAACACGCCAATTTAGAAAAAGTCTCACGTTTTTGTGCTGGGATGAGGTGGGTTTTTCAGCTGTATCCAATGTATTTTGCAAAACTGCAATGGAAACACTTTTTTTACATCACGAGTCAATAACTAGATGTTACTGCTGGCGGAAACAACAAAGAAGAAAACAGGAAGTGGTAGGAGGATGATGGCACGGCACAACTTATTCACATGTGATTTTAACTGCGTAATTGTGAAATAGTTGGGCGAGGTTTCAACATTAGCAGAATATGGACAAAGTTGCACACATTTGTAATGGAAACACAGCTATGAATAGTGAGGAACACACCATCAATGGAGACGCACTCAACTCGGCTAAAACCCAGCCAGGCATGAACAACGGAGAAGGGGCTTAAGAGGTCGACACTTCCATACCTGGCACAGCGGACCCAGTTAGTGTGCTGGCTGAGGGAGTAGACATAACACCGCCGTGGGACGCTCCACACTATAACCGACTTGTCATCAGACGCAGTGACCAGGCTGTAGCCATCATGGGAGAAAGACACACTGCGCACCGCGCCGGTGTGGCCTTTCAACACCGAAGACTCTCCTTTTCTATCCCAAACACACAAACAGTTCAAGTCAAATCTGCTTTAAAGTCCAAATTGAATACCAAGTACCAAGACTTTAGATCCCCCATTCTAAATGTGAGAAACAAACTGTGCAGATAAAATCGTCAGCTTTCTGGCTTACAAGGAAAGTGTCCACAATCGAACCGTTCTGTCTTTGGACGAAGAAGCCAGCAGACGCCCGGACGGGGAGAACTGCAGCCCCGTGACGGTGTCCTGGTGCCCGACAAAACGAAAGGCCCTCGCCTTCGGGGCCAGGTTCCATATCATCAGGGTTCTATCCACTGAGCCTGTAGCTAGAGGAAGAACGACAGAAAACGTAATCAGGAAAATACTCGCATACATATACACAGCTTTGAAGAAAACAGTCAGCATTATAACCTGGATATGTTCTGAGATTTCATGGAAAATTAACCCTGAACCTTTTTTTAAGCTGGGGAAATTAACTTAAAAAAATGCTTTAAAAATATAAGACAAAGCTGACAAAAGAAATTAACCACAGACCACCACAGGTGGCCACTTTAGACCTGCAAACTGATAAAAGCAAATTTCATACTTTTCCAGAATATCCAGAACTATGTGGGAAATGTAGAAAAACTCAATTTATACTGGTGACCAAACTAACTGATGATCAGTTAATTAAAGGGGCAGTACTAAGTATTTTCCAGGCTTATAGTGCTACATTGTAGCACAATCAAATAACTATGTTACCTTCAGTTATAAAAATACTATATATATGTAAAATATGACTTTAAAATACATTGCTGGCTAGACTGAAGGAGGTGAGTGGGGGAGTGTTTAATGTTTTGATTTTTTCATTTAAACGACTCCATCGGTCCATTCCACACATGAAGATGCGTTAAAGAATTTCAGAATGTGGTAAACCAGGGACAGTTTGCTACATAGAGCTGTGGTGTCCAGACTATTCGTCATGGGGGATGAAAATGTCAAGCTGAAAGTAAAAACAACATTGCAGAAACCATATTTTTTCTTTTCACCTTCTCAACAATACACTAAAAACACTATATTTTAACAAAACAAAGCAGTCTGATTTCTGTAGAAAATGTAAGTCGTCAGGAAAATGAAAAGGCACTTTCTCACCATTACTTCATTTAGCCATGTTTAATAAATGGGAGTGCCCAAGTCTGTTTGTGGTCCTATTTATTGTCAAATTACATTAAAAGGAAAAATGTGATTGATAATAACTATTTACATTTCATATTTTAGGAATTTTTAAATTCGTCTATCTTTTTTTGAAAAGTCTCCCATCCTTAAAACTGCACCTTAACATTTTTGTGTCTCCATAAGCCATCGGAGCTCCCAAATCAAATTTATGCCATTCTTGAACTGTGGTTGAGGGCCACACAAAATCATTCCTAGGGACACAAATGGCCCCCGGGCCACACTGTGGACAACCCTTATGTAAAATACTATTGAATAGTGCTTGAATATAATTTAATTAGATTCATTGAATACCACTTGAGTGGTCATTAGCCATGATATACTGTGGTAAGTTATTTTACATCAACCAGGCTATAGAGAGAGATTTAAAAAAATGAATTAAACTTGAATACAGTAAAGCATGTAATGGTTTGCAAGTCTATTAGTACTAGCTTTTACCCAGCTGGTTTTGGTTTGGATTGAAGTCTGCACAGGTAACAACATCTTTATGTCCCCTGAAGTGTCTCTCTAGAGACGGATCATCCTGTGAAGACAAAGACCAGGGGCAGAAATATCAAATTCTGACTTTTTTTTCCCTTTCTTTATTAAAATTCGCATTTCCCCGGTTCAGTGTTGAACCGTTTCACTCAAAAGTGTACACACCGGTGTTCAAAATCAAGTTTCGGGGACTTAAAAAATGACAACATAGAAAATGTACTTTGGCCCAGATTTTCACTGAATAATTCAACAGAAAAACAAACAAAAATCTTAATTCTAAAACAGCAATAATCTGATTGGGTAAATATTCACAACTTTAAACCAATACTGAGTCCAGACCTGGCTGATATCTCCCAAAACTTTGTTTAAAAACGTGTTACGGACTTAAACTTCTAGCTCACAATTCCAAAATATGTTTGGCGCATCAGAAGCACCAAAGTGTAAACACCCTGCCCTCACTGAAGCATGGCGGTGGCGGCATCATACTCTGTGATTGGCATTCTTAACATTAACCTATTCTGAACACCTGACAGTTCTGTGTGTAGATCTCAAATATGTAGAGAAGGAGTTATTCAAGGATCGATCAAATATCTGCAGCTCATAGTTAAACCGTCAGGCCAAATATAAACCAATTATAGTTTGCTTTACTTCCCACCTGTGCTGTTCAGCCTTCTTGTGTTAACACTATTTTTAATTCATAACATGGTGTTTGTTTCTATTTGAATACATAGTGGAGGCTTTCACATCGGTCCCATTAAAGTGATTCTCGTGCACTAGAAAGTAAAAGCGGAGTTCCGTGGACTTATAAAGATGTTTGTGACATCTTTCTCCTTTCTGGAAATCGTCTTAGCGCTGACAGAGCTAAGACGATTTCCCTGCCCGCCACCGGCGAGAGTTCTCCGTGTCTGCGCCAACTGCTCGCTAACCCGACAAAAACACGCCCAAAACAGGGCCACTCACCAGAACAGATCCCATTTTAGACAACAGCAGAGCGAACTGGCGTTATCTGGCGATTTGAACAGACCCGCTGCACCGCTCCTCCATGACTGTCAACGCAGCGCCCACAGTGACCGCGTCAGACCTGACAGGTCGAGCCCAGAGAAGGAGGAACGTGATGCTTTCAATGACGAGTCAAGGAATCTCCGCACTGATCAATTTAGAGTGCAAAGAATTGTCATGTGCTACAAAATTCTTGCTTTCCCTCTCGAATCATAGATTTAAATCCAAAATTAGTGCCTGGCACCGGGCTGCTTTATGTCGAGTTAGTTGAAAAGATTCGTTCGCAGAATCTGTTTGAAAGTGGGAAGTTTCCGTGCCCGATCAAAACGTTTAATTGCACAAAACTGAAGTCATTAGTTTTACTTAAAACTACTATGACAGCTCTTGTATTGTCACTTAATTGTACTAATATTTTTAGCACTGTTTATTAGGTTCTTTCGATGAAAACCCCCCAATTCACTTCAAATATATTTTATTAATCCCAAAGGGAAATTAAATGTTGCTCCAACTCATTAATTTAGATTCTTCAAATAGTTATAGAGTGTCGAAAGACATATAAAGATATATCAAAAGATGTATTTAATACTTTTTTGGAATACACGCACGTGTATATTTTCATTAAACATATACATTCAAAAATGAGTTTTCTAACAGAGAAAAAAAGGCTCCCTATCCTCCTAATGCTTCGTGTTCCTTGGTTGAAATAAGAGAGATACATAATGTTATGATCATATTTTTATTGATTTTATCATGGTACCAAGTTACAAAGTTAATTAAATAGTTATGAAAATATTAATTGTGTGTAAATATTATGTGTACAATTATGATTAAAAACTATGAACCTTACAGACCGAGGGGACCTAAATGCCGCACGTCATAAAGGTAGAGAGTCTGTCGCTGCTTAGCAACTGGTCAGAATGCTCCGCGGAGAAAGAGATGCTGTGATTGGCTTCTGAAAGATTTGCAGCGAATCAACGTTGGCTTTACTGAAGGTGGAAGCTGCTGTTTAGTATTTCGATTTGAAAATATGTCGCTGACTCGGGGCATCGGCAAAAACGAGGTAAAGTCAGAAAATACAAGGTTACTTGTGTTTTCTTATCAAACAAACAAGCTTAGTTAAATCTCTCTCCCACGCTGCAACCATAGCGGCGAACTGGAAAAAACATAACGTAGCGAAGCAAGCATGCTAACAAGTTAGCTAGGTTGTTTCCATATCAACGGTAGCCCACCGTTAGCTTGATCATATTTAACAGGCAGCTGGGGTTTCCCCCCAAAAGGCTCTGATTTCATGTTTTGTCGCTAATATAAAGCATTAAACTGCTCGCTTCTCTCCTTTACACAGTACATGAAGAAAAGGATACCCAGAAATGAAAAGTATGCCCATGTCAAAACCAGGCTGGACACAGGTATGTTAACCATTTCAGAAGCAGAATGATATGTTGTGGTAAAAAATAAAATTCGCTCTCACATTTAGGGTTCAATGAATAATGGCAACATAAAAAATGTATTTATAGGATACTTTGAATTATTGTACTCCAACTTTAACACAACATATCCGTGTTATATTTTATTTGTGAACACAACAAACAAAATGATAAATCTGCAGTGCAGCAACACTAACTAGATGGTGTTCAGTGTTCTGGCAGAATTGTGGGATTTTTCTGTCTTTGCGGTTTGCAGATATAAATATTAGTCCTTTACTTTGACTGGGCCGCCGTGAACCCCTGATTCTATTCTTTTTAGGCGTCATGTTGTGAATATGGTGATGTGCATCGAATCATTGGCTTTGTAAGAAGAGCAGTTCTGGTCAGGATTCAGTTTCTAGGCAGATTGTCTTTCATCTGCTTCTCTATACTTTTGACATCGAGCGCTTGTCCTTTTTTGCTATATTTTGAGCACTGCACCTTCTGACCCAGCAGTGAATCTGCCTGCATGTTCTTCCCTGGACTTTGTGTTAACACACCTGCTTTCTCCAGACCTTCTGCTTTCATAGGGATTGTCACACACATTGAGGATCAGTAAATCTCATGTATTTCTTATGCCTTTCTGCTACTTTGCCACTTATATGGAACCGAGGATGTACTTAATTTAACTTTCCGTCCAGCTTTAGACTTTGTCTTCGTTTTCTTTGATTAAAAGAAGTGTCACAAATTTGTGGTGTGGTTCTTGCTCTTATTGTTAAATTGAAAAGAGATCGTGAGCCCGATAAAGGCCAGATCATTGTCATCATTTCCTGATATATGAAACTATGGAATCAGGTTTCTCTCACGAAGGAAAAAATAAAAGTCTAACAGGAAGTCAAAATTAAGAGCTTTAAAGTCATGTTAACAAGAATAAATGATCATAATAATTAATTAATTAAATTTCTTATGGTGTGCTTTATATTGCATATTTAAACAAGTCATAATTTAGACTTATTTCAGAAATAAATAATTAAAAGTGATTCAAATTTGAAATAATTTCCAGCAGAAATGCATCATCACATAATTATCACCATAATTATGTAATGATGCTGAATCTTCTAATTATGACTTTCTCTCTCAAAATCCTTATATTGAATTTCATAATTATGATGTTCAATTTCATAATAATGAGTTTCTGTTATTTTGTTTTGGAATTTCATAATTATTTCTTCCTCAAAATTATGGCTTTGTATGAGATATTTAAGACATTGAAATTTGATTGTGACTTTTATTCTTGCAATTATGACTTATTTTTTCTTTCATGGCCTGAATGGCCTTCCATATCAAACCCTAGAATTGAAAGAGAGGCTTCTTTGTAAAGCAACTGCATTTTTGTTGCTCCTCCTCTCAGGAACGTTGATGGTTTTCTTTCTTTATTCTCTCCATTGTGCTGTGGTCATCTGTAGGATCGAGCAAAACAAAGTACATGGAAAGACTGGAGGAGATGAGAAAAAGTAAGAAACAAACACATGATTTTTTATTTGTTTTCTTTTTTATGTTTACTTTAAAGTTGAGCTACTAAAGCTTTATAATTTATTAGACAAAATTTTTTTTATTATGTTTCTTTGTCCTCTTCTATTTAAGACTACAGGTATCGAAAAGGCGAAATCTTCAAGAGGTTAAAGGTGACGACCTTTGCTCAGCTGGTGAGTATCAGTGCAACAACAGCTGGCACACAGACCCAGCAAAGACTGTTTTTTTATTTATTTATTTATAGATAGGATTGAATTTTTTTATTATTATTATTTATTTTTGGACCTTAATAATCGATCAGATCAGTTGATTGATGATCTCCAGACTGATGGCTGTATATTATTATTTCCTCATAGGGTATGATCTAGTTTATCTGTGTGTGTGTGGGCTTGTGTGTGTGTGGGCTTGTGTGTGTTTTCCACCTAGGTACTTCAGGTGGCTTCTGTTTCAGACGGGGATCAAAGCGAGGTCAATGATGAATCAATCAACACCCAACAAGGTAACGGTTTAAGCTACCTGCGTAGGGATGAGCATTTAATTGTATCATTTATCACTTATTGTGAAAATTTTCTTATCACGATGCAAATTATAATTTATCATTGTCTCGATAAATTTCAACGAATAACTTAAAGAAACAAAACAAAACTGGCACTATTATCCATAAGAGTGTTAGTAAATTTCAGTAAACTTGAAAATCTGATGAAGTACAGTTATAGTGTAGTGATATAAATCACACTACTTTTTAACTAAACAGTGTCATGAAGAAGCCTGTTTCAAATGGAAACATTTTTCTAGAACAGTTCTTGTTTGTGGTGCTGTGAAGGCTTTTCCATGCGGTCACAGCCCCCTAAAAAAGAAGTAGTAAACGGCCCTTGAAAAATAATTTTTATTGTTATCACAGTAGTACCAAAAGATAGTAGACATCGGCCACCCCTAAGTTAGTGCCATGATGTCTCAAACTGCCTTGCAGACGGTCTGTCAGTCATCTCTGAGGCAGACCTGGAGTGTGAGTCTGAGCGGGTCAACGGCTTGTCGCTGGAGCTGCCTCTGTCGCAACAACACGACGCAGGAGACCGCAGGGATGGCTGCCACACTGCCAGGTCAACACTCCTCAGGTAATGAGCAGCCTATGGGGTTGCTCCGAACTTTACCAAACCCTGCTGTGATTGGTCGAGCCACGGCAGACCCACAGGTTAGCACTGTACCGTCGCTAATAGAGGATGCTTAAATACTGCTCAGTAGGTGTTGTTCTTTCAGCAGATGGACTTTTTCGAGTCTGCATACTGCAGTTAGAGAATAATTGATTACTAAATTAGTTGACTCTTATATAAAAAAATACTCAGTTAATTACAATTAATCGTTTCAGCTCTAGCCTGCTCTCTATACACTTAACATTGTTAATAGACTTTTCACCACTGCAGCCAGTGAATTGATGAGCAGGTGTTAAGTTGTTGGTTCGATCTTATAGAATTATGTAAAATTGACCTTTTTTAGCTTTACATCATGTTATAAAGTTATTGCCTCATCAAAAATATAACTGGAGTCTTGCCCTGATTCTTTTATGCATGTTTAAAAGAATCCTAAATCCTTTGATTTCTAAATCGAAGGATTTAGAAATCCTTTGATCTCCCGTGGCAACCATTCAGCTGTGCAAAACTCCTAGGTGGGCGTAGCTCCACCTTCGACAACGAAGCTCCTCCTCTGAGCTGCAGTTTTCCAAACTTCCTCCTCACAGAGCAGCTCTGCCCTGCTGCTCCCCCATTCAGCTCCTTCAGACTAGCCAGCAGCAATTAGCAAACACTTGGTGGAGCTGTGCATCTAGTGACCTCATTATAGGAGTTACTTCTCAGTGAAATGATGATAAAAACTTTGTTAAAGGGTTAATACAGGAGCCATGTTGTAATGACTTCCTGAGGGTGGAGTTTTGGAGTTCCAGAAAAAGCAGCAGTTTTTAAAGAGACAGAGACCCAATTTTAAGGTGGTAAATTACAAAGTAAAATTTATTTTATGTAATAATTGATATATACAGCATTTTATAACTTTAATTTTATTAGGTAACACAGTTACGTTATTGGGATAGAAAATTATACCATGTGGCTGGAATATACATTTAATAAACATATCTTTTAGGTTTGGCTACATTTTGGAAAAGATGATTAAAAGTCCTACTAGTACCAAACATTGGGCAAACATTGTCATAAAACCCAAATATTCAGTGTCACACAGCCTCCCCTGTGTGATTGAGGTTGACCTGTTAGGGTCAACCCCAGTTTAAGCCATCATAAGTTTGTAGCTTTCGTGCAGCTCTCTTTCTAACAACAAAATTCCCCAGTAGACAGACATAAACCTTTCTCAAAAGCTTCCTCACCTGTATCTCTACCCCATTCAGCTAGAAACTGTGTCCCAGGTGAGTAACTCTATCTGACACCTGAGAGGGTGACAGACGGGGCCGTTGTAATGATAGAGCTGTCAGGTCAGCGTCACCTTGTGGGGAGAACAGATGGAGACGGGAAGTAGAGCCGTTAAGGGGTAAACATGCATAAAGAGGGAGGCGGGGTGATCTTCTGTTTCATCCTATGACTCACTTCTACAATAAAGTTTCAAAAGGTACAATAACACCTGCGTGAACTCTCTAAACAGTGCCCTCTGCTGGCTAGAATTTATATGGGAAGCAAATTCTATCATTGCACCGTGTTCCAAATTATTATGCAAGTGAGATTTTTCTAAATGGTCAAAGCAAATGATGGTCAGTATAATTTTCAAGTCATGAACTATTACAGTATAAATCAAATTTTACTGAACAAAGCTCCCCATGAGAACAGTATTTTTTTCAAAAATAAAAAACTCAAAATGCACAAAATTATTATGCACAGCAGATTTTCTAAACATTTTATGGATTATAAAGAACTGCAAACTGTCATTCTTTGAATGTGCAGCATTAAATGGTCACATGTACTAAAATCAAAAGCTATTTCAATCAAAAACATCTTAACAGGCCGAGTTACATGTTAACATAGAACCTTCTTTGATATCACAGCACAATTCTTGATCCATTGAACTTGTGAGTTTGTGGAAAGTTTCCGCTTGAGTTTCTTTGCAGGATGTCAGAAAACCTTCCCAGAGCTGCTGGTTTGATATGAACTGCAATCCACCCCCTGACCTTCTGCTTGAGGAAACTCCAAAGGTTCTCAATAGGGTTGAGGTCAGAGGTCAGAGGAGGATGGTGACCACACCACGAGTTTCTCCCCTTTCATGCCCATAGCAGCCAATGACACAGTGGTATTCCTTGCAGCATGAGATGGTGCATTGTCATGATGAAGATGAAGATGAAGGTTCGGCTCTTCTTTTTGAACCATGACAGAAAGTGATCAGTCAGAAAGTCCATCTACTTTGCTGAGGTCATTTTCACACTTTCATGGACTCTGAAGGGGCCGACCAGCTCTCTCTCTCTCTCTCTCCATGATTTCAGCCCAAAGCATGACTCCACCACCTCCTTACTGACGTCACAGCCGTGTTGTGATGTGATGTCCATCCACCACCAATCCACTACTGTGTCCATCTGGACCATCCAGGGTTGCACAGCAGTCATCAGTGAACAAGTCTGTTTGAAAATGAATCTTCATGTACGGCTGGGCCCACTGTGACTGTTTCTGCATGTGAGCTCTGGTTAGGGGCCCAGTAGTAGCTTCATGCACTGCAAGCCTCTGGAGGATCCTCCACCTTGAGGTTCCAGAGGCTCCAGCAGCTTCAAATAACTGTTTGCTGCTTTGTAAGGGCATTTTAACAGCTGCTCTCTTAATCCGATGAATTTGTCTAACAGAAACCTTCCTCATTCTGCCTTTATCTGTACAAACCCATCTTTGTTCTGAATCAGCCACAAATCTCTTCACAGTATGATAACGCTTCAGTTTTTGTTAAATATCTAATGTTTTCATACCTTGTCATACGACACTACACTACCTGATGATTTTCATCAGCAGAGATCTTTTCTCTTTCCCATATTGCTTGAAACCTGTGGCCTGCTTAATAAAGTGGAACATCCTTCTTAAGTAGATTTCCTTTAATAGAGCTCAGCAGACAAACTAATCAACCAGCTCTCTGAAATTAATGATAGTGATTCAAAGAGCCCTGACACACAATACCATCAATACATTTAATAGCACAACAAAAAATGTTATCTTTATGACACTTAAATCCAATTTGCATAATAATTTGGAACACAGTGTAAAATTTCTTGTAAATACTAATCTGTAAGCAATGATGCAGATGTGGAAGATCAAAGCTTTTCTTTGGGTTTTATGCAACTGTTTTTTAGGTCTGTCGCAATAAATAAATTAATTGCATTATTATTTAAAACAAGCGCAATAATTTTCCATTTGCATAATTTCCTCTTTTCTCTCTCTTTCTACCAAAGACCTGACGACAAAGGTCTTCAGTGGTGTGCTTTGGTCTCAACTAGAAACCATCTTTTAAGGACAATTATGTTGAAAGAAAATTTCTAATTCATGTTATTTGTTGTTTCTGCTGTTTGTTTATTGTGGATATTTAAAATTAATTCTAGTTCTGTTGTTAAATGTTCATTAGAATTTAAAATGTATTGATCTTTGAGAATGTCCTGACATTGTTATGCCATTGGGAAATCATCTCAAAATAACAATATTATTGTTTTTTGCAATATGCTTTGGGACAATCTATGGGCCTTCAAAATTTGTTATTGGGACAGCTCTTTTTGGGTTTTTTTACTTCAAATTTTCCACCTTTTTATCATATTATAACCACAACCATCAATGTGTTTTATTGGGATTTTCTGTGATTGACTGACATAAAGCTCATCAAAATGGAGAAGTGGAAGGAAAATGTAGCTGAATTTCTGTCATATAACCTGGAAAGTACCTGACCGACATTTCTATCTGGATTCATGTCTGGGACACTCTCTGGTCTGAACCTGAAAAGCCTGAAAAGCTTTTGCCTGGGTTGTTTCCTCTCAGCGTCATCAGCGGCGTTGGAGAGCTGAACGTGGAAGGGGCCAATCAGAAGACGGCAGAGTCCGTGTCAAGCCCCTCCTCTGCCGACACGCCCTACCTGGACTGCCCCTACCTGCTGCTGGACGTACGCGACCGCGACCAGTATGACCGCTGCCACATCATCAGCGGTGGGTGGTGGAAACATCCTCTCTGTTCAGTAAAACCTTTTTCTATTTCTGATCCTCTGCCTTTCCTACAGCTCACAGTTTCCCCATCGCCATGCTGTCTCGAACTATGAATCCCTACACCAAGGAAGTGCTGGAATATGTATCCTAAAAAAAACAGACATGCATATTTATTTTTTATTTTCTTCTTTATGTTATGATGCATTTCCACTTGACACCTTAACAGAGTTTGTAGAAAAATGCTGTGGGGAAAATCATCGTCGTCTACGATGATGACGAGAGAATAGCCAGCCTGGCGGCTACCACCATGTGTGAGCGGGGCTTTGAAAATCTCTTCATGCTCTGTGGGGGTAAGAGCTGGCAATCTTTTTATCTTCCACAAAACCAAACGTAGCCTCAGAATTCCTGGTACACTGCAAAATCTTACCAAGTATTTGTGGTCTAGTTGTGTAAATGCCCTACCACGCTGGAGAGGTGACTAAGCTAACTTACAAGTAACTTTTCAGCAAGATGTACAGTAGAAGCTTGTTTGAACTCAATAATTCCAAAATATTGATGAAAAGGTTCTAGTTCCACTGGCAGATCATTTCACTTATAATATAGAGAAAAATGTCTTGTTGTAAGTGAAATAGTTTCCCAGTGGAACTAGAACTTTCCAAGTTATAAAAGCAACTTTTGAATCAGTTTCAGTAATGACGGTTCTTTTCTGGGAGTCTGTCAGGCGGCTACACTTTACACACATTTCTTTGTACTTTTTCCATAAGGACTTTGATTTTCATTCTTTTTTTTTTATTTCTATAGCCCCTAAGCCTAACCTAATCCACTCACCTTAGTCCAAAACCTAACTGCTAACCCCAAAATACCAATTGTTACGTCCCACAAGGAGCTGGTGGGAAGTGTTAGGAAAATAGCCCTTACAATGTATCAATGCAAAGACACACACACACACTTTTCTTTTCTCTCACACATCTTTAGCAGTTTATCAAGTAATTCTTTTTTCTAACTGCATGTCCAGTTACACGATAAACATTCTGTAATTTTTTTTTTACACACTGAACAGTGAGTTTGCAAAAGCATCTCTTCAGGAAATGATCGTGCAGTTTTCCCAACCAAACAGACGCACATTTAGTCTCTTAGTAAATAAAAGTCTTTTGTAAAGACTTGGTTCAGACATGTGGTGGCTGTTCATGTGAGATCCTGCTATCAGTGTCAGGCTGCCTGACACTAGTGAGTTAAACCTAATTATGAATAATTACCAAGCCAAAAAAAAGGAGTTATGTCTGCATCATCTTTTATGCGATAAAACACAATGTTCGTTAGCTTGACTGTGCGTAATATGACCAATAACCAGCAGCTGCTTCTCAAGTTCCTGTTTTCATAAACATGCAGCATTTAAGCGATTCATGAGCAGGCATTTCCTTAAAGTTTTTTTTTTTTCCATTCCATTTCTCAGATTGCACCTCTTTCATCTAATTATTGGATTCCCCCCGATCCTAAACCAATATTGTAGTTGAGAAATGTTCATGTTCAAGGGGCCAATGCTTTTCTCTTTCCTCTTCTCCAAGGTCTCAAGGTAATCGCCCAGAAGTTTCCGAGTGGAATGACAACCGGCTCCTTTCCAGAGTCGTACTTGTCCACTTCCAAACCCTCCAAGGCGAGGAAATCGTCTGTGGCCCGGCCGTCGGCGCAGGATGCCGAGAAACGCTGGAGGTTTACGTTGGACGAGCTGGATAAGATCCAGGAGCAGATGGAGGAGCTGATCATCTCCAATTACTCAACCAGTAAGACCGAAACCAGTCAGAAACTAAAACAATCTATAATAAAGAAACTGAAGGTAAACTTAGAAATGTGAGAGTCGGTGGAAAGCATTTAGAAAGACTTACTTAAGGTCTCTAGTATAAAAATAATTTCTTATGCAGAGTTTCAGTTTATTTAAAGTTTTTGACCCACTAATTAGGTGTGCACCCATTCCAATTTTAGCTGATGCCGATTAATTTTTTATTTTTTTTTGGCTAAAATGTTGATGAATGCAGCCTTTGCATATTATCAACTTCCTAAAACAAATGGTCTAAGTCATTTTTACCAAAAGTGTATGTTTTTTTTGTTTGTTTGTTTTGCCAAAATCGCTTTTGGCATAAAATGACTTAAGCCATTATTTTAGGATGGTGACTATGTGTAGATAAGATCAGTGTATAAGATCAAACCAATCTCCCAAAATTACAGAAATTGGG
Organism: Xiphophorus maculatus; assembly: GCF_002775205.1. Classification (NCBI taxonomy): domain Eukaryota; kingdom Metazoa; phylum Chordata; class Actinopteri; order Cyprinodontiformes; family Poeciliidae; genus Xiphophorus; species Xiphophorus maculatus. The sequence continues at coordinate 25,769,318 of NC_036444.1, forward strand.
ACCAATTTCTTGTCTAAATGATTTATTGATGCATCCCTATCTATAATGGTTAGATAAAAATGAACGTATGCATCTATTCATTCATTAAAAAGCCTTGTCTGCTGTAAAACATTTGCAGCACATTCTCTATAAAATTCAGATTAAAGGTAAAATTTGTAGGGCATAAAACAACTTTTTGACTAAAGGAACTTCAATTTATTTAAAAAAATTTTTTTTTTTCGTCCTGCAGGTCAGCTGTCCAGTCGCACATCATCCAGCAGCGGCCGGTCCACGGCTTCCAGCCATCAGAGTTCCTCCACAGCCGAGAGAAAGACCTCCAGAGTTCAGAACAGCAGACCCTGGAAATGACCCTCCACCCCTCTGCCCCGCCTCTCCTCTCCTCCTCAAACAACAAGCGGACCTCCATCAGAAAGCCTCCTCAGGATTTGTGTTGATGCTTCTGGCTGCAGTGAGCAAACCAATTCCAAGAGGCGGACATTGGCTTCCAATGTTGCTGCGTTTTCATCACTACTGCTCATTTTATCCGCAGGTAAATGAGCTTTTTTTGCAATTTTGGAACAAACCATTCTACCAACCACAACTGATAAGGTAGAGTACTCATATGTAGACTTAAAAATGAAATTTGCTGTCAAACTATAACCAAAATGTTCCTTGATGTCTTTTACCTGTTTAAGTTGCTATTCTGTATTTAATTCTTTTTATTTTTTGCATTGTGCCTCATCTATGAAAAAGGCCTGTTTGCACTCTAATCTGTTAAGATTCTAACAGGTTTTTTTTGTTTGTTTGTTTTTTTGGCCTTTCTATAACAGTTTCACTAACGAGTCTAGAAAATGCTGTGAATTATTGTATCATACGAGGCGTATATATATTTTAATAGAGCCTGACTTGGTTGCTTAGAAACGCTTAGCTGTTCTTTTAGTGGTTTATAGCACACCTCCATAAACATACACCACTAGTCGTGATGTGCAATAGCTGCAGCTGTTTTTGTGGTTGGAGTAACACTGACTGACTGACTGAGAATCAGGATGGCAAAAGTTTTTTTTCCCGTCATGCAGTATTCATTGTCTGGAGCCTTTGTGCGTTTGTTCACTTTTGTCTTTAGTTCTCGTCTCTGTAAATACATCCACATTCATTCTTTGCAGAGCGCGGTTTATTAAAAATCTGAATTTCTTCAAGCCTTTGTTGCAACAAGTGATGCTTACCTTAAATGAAGTGGTTGCTTAATTTTATTCATGAATAATGAATTTGACTTTTTTTTTTTTTTTTTCTGGAACATAATTGTTTCGTTGCATAATAAACACAAAGTGGGGGGAAAAAAATCTTTTAGACTGTTATTTCAGCATTGAGCAGACTTATCTGCTTTGATGTTGACCTTATAAGTATAAGTTTGAATTAGTGAGATCCATCAAAGGTTAATACCTTACGACTTGGATTTATTTATTAGACTTACCTTATTGTCATTGCACCAAGACACAAATGTATTGACGACGAAATGTCGTTGCTTGGCTACCGGAGTACGCAGAAAGAACACTGCAAAAACGGAGACGCTTTGCACGTGACGTCACACTCCGAAACTCCGGATTTTATTTAGTTTGCTTTTATTTAGTTGATTTTGTAGTAAAAATAAAATGGTCACAGGGTGCTGTGTGGTCGGCTGCACAAGCAGACGAGGGTGAAAACCAAATTTGTCATTTTATCATGGAAACTTTACTATGCAAACTATAAATCAGATAAAAGTTTCACAAATCAAAAACATGGTTTTACATATTCTGCTATTAGAGCAGAATAATCCAGTCCAGGTTTTGAAGTGTCTAGGAGTTGTAGTTTTTAAACTAAAGTCGATTAAAGATGCGGAAAGAAACTGAGATAGTGAAAAATTAGCCATTTCCCGAATCGGAAGCTGGAATTGGAAATCAACTTCAGCTTCGTATCTTCATGCAGATATAAATTCTGTAGTTTTATAAAAATAAAAATTCTTACTGTTTTTATTTGTTTATTTTTCAAATGTTTCGGCCAGGTGCTTTAGGAGGTGGATGTAGAGTCTCCAGAATTCTGCAGAGTCCTAATGAAAAAATAAAAAAGATAGAAATTAATTTGCCTAAACTACAATTTGTAGACTGTTTAAACTGTAATACTTTCATTGATTTTGTATTGTATGATCTACATCTAAAAACTTTGTTAGTTTAGTGTTTGAATAAAGGGAAATGTCCTGGATGTTATTTTAGCTACACCCACCAGAGGGCAGTAAGGCTCCCTTAGATAAAATAGACACGATGATTCGGTTCTGATGAACCAGTCAGTTCATGTGACGTTCAGTTCTCAGTAAAGCAGCTTAAACTGGATGGAGCTGCGGGAGAGAGCAGAAGGCTGAGAGAACTGAACACATCAAATAACCTCAATAAATAAGCAACAACTAAGAAAAGCAGGATCAACGCTAAAAGACCGAACAGCAGCTAAGGTTGATCACAATGGAACAAGAAAGTAGAAAAGCAAAGACAGAAGTACCAAAGCAGCCTGGTATGTTGACATAAACCGAATTACTTTGAATTGGATCCAATCATAATTGACCTGGTTTTAGACTAAACACAATAAATTGTCTCATTTTGTTTGGTACTTTGTTTTTTTGCGACAAAAGTACCGACTGGATTCCAAAAAATAAAAAAAGAAATGGCAGCAATATTTATCACATTAACACTTGATCTCTCAGATTAAAAATCATGAAGTTATATCTTTGGAGTAGCCAGTAGTTCCTTATCACGCATTTTTTTTTTTAATCAGGCTTCTTTCATTATGTTTTCTCAGCTGCGTTCAGGGACGCATAACAGTTTCTGGGTTTAAGACTCACTGAGCACATTTTATGGTTATACGACTGGGGAAATTGCATCATGTTTTCCAGGAAATTAGGAGAGTATGAAGCCTACATACTCAGAAGAATAACAACATTTTCACAAATGGGGATCCTGTGGTACCTGTGGAGATGTAAATGTAGTTTCCATGAAAAAAATAAACAACTTAATATGTATTTAAATTTTTTTTGATAAAAGTCACTTTTTACATATGAGATGTTTTGTCATCAAAACAAACGTTTGTCTTCGGTAGCCTGAACCCAACAGCTGCTGCCTAAACCCGTCTTAATTAGAAAATGTTTAGTCAAACTGCAACACAAGAGGCTGGGAAATCTGATAGTGGAAATGCATGATAACAGGAGCAACAGCAGCACAGAGAGGAAAAGTGACTGATGATCCAAAGCAAAGAGAAACCCTTAGTAATGATATTAAAAAAAAGGAACAATGAGACATGAAACATATTTAAATGTTTTCTTAAGAATTTTTGCTTATTTTATTTAGGCACACTAACTCTGGTGTGAGCAGTTTTTAATTTGAGTTACAACAGACAAAAAAGGGTGAAGATCTCGGCCGGAACATTTCAGTTCCCAAAACTGTAGTCATGACATTTCTAACTATGCTACGTTTACAATGAGAAGACTTTTGCAAAAGAAAACCCAACTCTCACAGTCTGGCTGTGAAATGTTTTTTTTTTTTTCACTTCAGAGAAAAAAAAGAAAACCAGTCATTATCATGTACACTGTAATATTTGCTTGGTGGTGCTTAAATTACATCAGACTTTATCAGTAGGCAGATTTGAAAAGTCTTAACAGACAAATGGATCCCGCCTTGCTGACGGGGGGGAATCTGCACTCTTTAGGCTGGTTATAATGATTCATGAGACTCAGGACAACCTTTGACACCAGGACTGTTTGCTATGGATGCTTTGTGTCTGCAAGCAGCAGGCGAGAGGTAATTCATTACACCAATGGTGTGATGTCTTCTGGGATCACAAAGAAATTGCTGCTGCAGAGAGGAAGTTTGCTCACAGGTAGGACTTCTGTTGCAGCCCATAACATTTTGAATTTGTAAATGTTTATTGTAGTTTAAACCTTATAAGTCACTGGAATGTCCAGAAATAATACTATGTCAGAGGTTTGCTAATGTCCCATTAATTAGTGAAGATGAGCATGCATTTAACTCCTGTTTGATTTTTGTCTGAGGTTGCGTTGTTATCTGACTCTGCTGCTTTTTCGATGTTAATGTCCAAACTCATGTTCAGATGCCATTTACATTTGACAAGGAGAATCCACATTTCTAACCCTGGTTAGAAATTTCTGGCTCTGCTCTGCATCCACAGAACCAGAGCCAAACATGGAGAAGCAGCATTCAGTTCTTATGCTTTTCTAATCTGTAACAAATTTACAGAAAACTGCAAAAATAGCTGAAACACTGAGTTTCCTTTGAGTCAAAGCCCACTTGTTCAGAGTTGCCTTTGATTAATTATAACTGATGGCGGTATTTGATCAAATGTAATGTTTGTTTCTTCTTTCATAACTGCTTATTATGTTTTTAATCATGTAAAAGCACTTTGAACTACCTTGTTGCTGAAATGCACTTTACAAATACATGAGACTCGACTTCATGTACCAATAGTTTGAAGAAGAACTGACCTGGCCACATGTTTCCATCAGAACATGGCAGGAGCACCGTCCAGCCCTCTGACCACTTGCGTGGTGAACACAAGTGACGGCGTGCCCGGCGCCAAGATCGCCCTGAGCTTGCATCGACTTGACACCAACCTGATGATTTGGACTATGATCGGTGTTGGGTAGGATTTGATTGTGTTTATCTCTCCTTGAAAATGAGTTTAATTTAAGACTTTTCGTTGTTACTCCATTTACTCTTGATTTTACTTGAGATTTCCATCTCATCTTTCAGGACAACAAATGAAGACGGCTGCTGCCCAGGACTGATCAGTCAGGAAGCGTTCGTCCCCGGCATGTACAAGCTGCGTTTTGAGACTGGTTTATATTGGGAGCGACTGGGAAAGACGTCATTCTACCCCTATGTAGAGGTGAGATCCAGTGAGATTCATATTACTCACTTGTAATTCAGAATAAACTTGGAACCAGACATTTCTCAGCAAAAAATAAGATATATATATATATATATATATTCAATTTTATTTACAATTTATTTACAATTGTGTTAAAGGGCAGCCTGAATTAAAACTTTTTGTCATGAGTCGAGGTTTACAGTGCTGAGGATTGATGCGGCTGGACCCAGGTTGAAGTAGAAAGTGATGATTTTAATGAACAATAGAACAGAAATCCAGGGAGCACAGGTGAACAAAGGAGCTGGGGAAACTAAGACACTCTGGAACAGAATCTAGACAATGAGACACGACTAATGACTAGGATCTGGGAGCAAGCAGGGGAAACGGGTGGGATTAAATACACAGGGAGATAATCAAGGGAAACGAGAGACAGCTGGAATCAAAGACGACACAGGGACAAAACTAACTAGAAACAGACACACAAAATCTACATCCTCACACTTTTGCCATATTGCTGACACCCAAATCCTGCTACAAAACTATGGATTAAGACCTGATGGCAAAATAATATCAAATACACAACTTAACTCTCCTGAAAGCAGCTCTTCATCCACTGAGAGAGCAGCAATAAAGATGAAATCTTAAAAAGAATAGCAATAAAATTCAAGTTTACAATGATAAAGAAAATGCTGTTTAAAATAAAAAAACCCAAGAAAACAGTGTAAATAGAATTTGGCCAAGTCTGTAAAACTGCTTTAAACTAAAAAAAAAAAAAATCCTCATTTCAATCTAGATTTTTTAAAAGTCAGCAGATCTTTTGATTTCAGGGTGTTGATTCCAGAGCAGAGGAGTATTGAAACTAAATGTTGCATCATGTTGCTTTGTTCTCAGCCTGGCAGCATTGAGTTGATGGCTTATTAACTCAATGCTGAGGGTTTTAGGGTTGACTCTAAAATTCATCTAGGCACAAACAGGACGACCGTGTTCTGTTCTGGTCGGCAGTCTACTGTAGTAGCAGCATTTTGGATGAGCTGCTGTGGTATAAATTTTGTGTTTTTATATTTAATGGGAAAATAAGTATTCAACTCCCTGCATACAGTTCTGTCTGTAGAATAAATTGCCACAACCAAGAGAATGACACGCTGACCTTTCAACATGTGACCGATAACTTCATCAAGAGGACATGGTAAGGTCAGAGCATGCTGGGAGGAAATTACTCATGGAGCTGTTTGACCTCTGCTGGTTGTGAAACCAGACAGGATTGATTTTAATCACAGAAGTTCTGAGTTTTCAGTGTTTTGTCTTGATGAGCATTGAGGATTCTGCGACTTTGTGAGTCTGCTTAGAAAACTGTTCAAAGACTGTTTAAAGCCTGAACTACTCAGAGGTCAGAGGTCAGATCCGCAGTGTTTGACTGGGGATCTGACCAACTTCTTGCTGACAAAAGCAACAAATCTCAGGACTCAGAAGAACTGTGGCAACCGTCTCTGTTGCCTAAATGCTTTTTGTTTTTGAACAGAGACCAACACAATAATCAAAAATTAAGGCTGAGTGGTGTTTTTATTTCTTTCTCTTTTTTTGGCAGATTTACTAATAGAGGGCCTGAGAAAATTTGCCCAGTTGACTAGAAGAATTTACTACTTATAATAATTGAGGAGTAAAATAGACAAGATTTTTCTAAAGATGGGCGATTCTAACAACCCTGGAGAGCACGATACCAGAAGTGAAGTCATGTGAAGCTTGCCCGGTCTTCTGGATGTGTGTGTGTGGGGGTGTTTGCCGGCGTGTGTGTGTGTCTATGTGTGTTCAGGAGCGATAGGCAGTCAGCAGTCATACAACAGGCCGGCTGTTTTTGCTCTTAAAGTCAGAAACATGATTGTTTGGCCACTTTTAAACCTCTGATTGAGAGTGAAACTAAAGTTCTGCTTATGCCTCCCATGTTCTGCTTGTTTACACACTTTTCTTTTTACCTTCTGCCTCAGTATTTTTCTTCATCGTGACTTTTGTTACTACCACCCAAAACCTTGATCTGTACTAAGCTGAGGTGGATAGAGTACCCACACATATCTTAAGTAAGAGTAGCAATACGCCAACATATTTTCACTCAAGTAAAAGTAAAAAGTAGTCAACCAAGTAATTACTCACATAGTGTAAAAAAGTATTTGGAATAAAGGTGACTCAAGTACGGAGTAATTGATCAAAACATCAATCATTTGACATTTAAAAATTACATCATCAGACAGATGAACCTACTGTAGACACAAAGCTCATCCTTGGAGCTGCAGTCCAGCTCCAGCCTCACAGAGCAGCCCCTCCTCCATGCTTTACGCACTCAGCTCCTTCAGACTAGCGGCAGCAGCAATCAGCAAACACCAGCAGTTCCACTAGGTGGAACTGTGAGTCCTCTGAGCTCCTAAGGACGGTTGTAGACAGCATAATAGACAAACATTGTTGCGATGATGTGCTGAAGGCAGTCATCACAATGACGGGAGCTTCTTAAAGAGACAGAGCATCTTTATAACAACCGAAGATAGCATAGTTACATGACTGTGCTATAAAATGGCACAATGTGACTGGAAAATACATAACACCTTTTAGAAACCAGGTCAATATGAGGTTTGTTTGTACAGAGCTGACTAAGTGATCTCATAATTCATCTTTTGTTCCTCTACTTTGTGCTTCTGATTTTTTTTTCAGACTGTGTTCACCATCCAGAACCCAGCACAGAAGTTTAACCTCCCTCTGCTGATGAGCCCCTTCTCCTACAGCACCCACAGAGGGAAGTGAAGCTCGGACGTGGCAGACAGACTTCTCTGCTGTCACATTTGCATTTTAGCGATATCGTGTCTTGCTTACATTCAGGTTTTTCTGGCCCCTGATTCCCACCGCCTCTTGGTTCTTGTCGTTTTGTTTTGGCACAGAATGCAGTGTACACAGTTATGAATCAACTGTGTAACAGATTCTGCTTCAGCTTTGCTTACTAAAAGAGAAGAGCCACAGGATCTGAGGGCATCGGCATTGGAGAATTTAAAATCCTTGAGGGACCTTCTGCAACCTGGTTCCTAAAGACGACAGAAGTGAGATACATCTGAGACAGCAAATGACGTCCATTTAAGGCTTGCAGCATGCAGGACCCAGGTGTTGCTCCCACATGCATGGAGGCTTTGTGTTCTTTTCTTTCTATTTCATTTCCTCCCTGTATGGTAATTAAGCTGGTCTTCTCATAGATACAAGCATAAAGTTGCAAATTCAGAAGTAGCTGTAACTGTCTTTTTGAATAAATTCTGTCTTTCGTGTTTTGTTTTGTTTTCTATTAGGAAATGATCAGTTTTGGTCGTTTTTGCTTGGCAAGTACAGTTGCAGGGTGATGGGGGGGGTGGGGGGTGGGGGGGGCATGGGGGGGTGCTTATCTCCAGCAGAGACAAACAACCACACACACACACACACACACATTCAATTTAGAGAGGCCAATCGACACAGTTCTGAGAGACATGAAACACAAGCGAGGAATGGCAGAGGGCTCTGAGTTGCAACAAAGACAAACACTCAGGCGTCAAAAGGACCGAGTGCCACCTCATGTGTCCAGAAGCAGACCTGCAGACACTGCCCTCTAGTGGAGAACAGCAGCTTCTGAGCTCCGGTGCTCCCTCTGGTGGAGGCCTAAGGTAATGTAGGGAAACGCCACAACCTCCCAGACTCCACACACTGCCTTGCTTTCCCTACATGCTCAGTATGAGGGATTGCTGTGGCAGTATGGGAATGTGTATTAACGGACACTTTTGATTACTATTATAATTATTTGATTGATTTTGTGTTTGCAGCCTATCCAATTTTCTTATGTTGAGAATATCTGTGTAGCTATCTGTTTCGGGCTGACATTGGTTCTGTTTCCCATTTTTAAGAAGTTATTTGATATATTTTGTTGAATTATTACGTTGCGACATGCATGTTCTGTTTTCCTCTATTTGGTTTGGCAGTTTGTAGCTCCACTAGTTGTGTTATTTCCTTTCCAGTTGCATGGGGCCGGCGGTGGTGCTGGTGGTTTCATGGCGGCGCCGTCCTCTTCTGGCTGCTGAGCTTCCTGAGTTTTGCATTGTTTCACCGAGTGTCTGTGTGCCTCAGGGGCCGTTATTTTGTTTTGCTATGTTTGCTCTTCAGCTCCTGATTAGATTTTCTTTTTCTCGCTCTTTTTTAGTAGGAATGTTTTTAGGTATATCTTTTAAACGTGATCAATTATTCATGAACTTTAAATTCCATCTCAGATGTCATAGATATACAGCCTGAGTTCTTTAAAGGGGTAACGTCCTCTGGGTGAAATTTCTAGGATGCTGTTGTCGAGCGGCTTATTTTCGGGGCATGTTGAATATTATCCGTGAGCCCAACCTTGTGACTCTACACTACGAAGGCAACAACAACACAATGCAAGTGATTGTCCACTGTCACTACACGCTCATTCAGGAAGAGGGAATCCTGCTATCTGCTGGGTTTCCTCGGCGAGAAGGAAACCCAGCTTTGTTTAAAGGGCAAGTGTGAGGTAAAATAGATCTGTTTGAAGTTTACATCATGTTATAATGTTATTCTCTCATCATAAACATACCTGGAATAGTATCTCGACTCTTTCATGCATGTTTGAGAAATCCTTTCGTCTCCATGGCAACCATACAGCTGCGCAAAAGGCCTGGATGGACCTAGCCCCGCCTCCAAGGCGCAGTTCCTCCTCAGTTTCAGGAAGAGCAGGAGTTTTCAAAAAGACACAGGCCCAATTTCAAAGCATTAAATCACCCAGTAAAGTTTCCTTTGAATCTTTTTTTTTTTTTTACCCCTCCAGGGGGTCTTTTTTGTGGGCTCTAGAGTCCCTTTTTACAAAGTAGGCTGACAGGAAAGGAGAGGAGGGAAGACATGCGGTAAATGTCGCTGGGTCTGGGAGTCGAACCCACGACAGCCGCGTTGAGGACTTGAGGCCTCCAAATGTGGGTCTCGCTAACCACTACGCCACCACGGCACGCCCTGAATCATATTTTACATAGATGGCATTTTTATAACAACTGAAGTTCTCACAGATACTTGATTTTACTGTAAAATGGCACAATCTGCTAGGAAAACACAAACTACAGTTAAGCTGAATATGTGTGTAGAACTTTTTTGTTATTTATTTAGTGTTTTGAGTCCATATTTGTTAAGAATAAACTGGATTTAGACTTTGATGTTTTTAACCTACTCGTTAACATTCATCCATGAATGTCACATTTCATGAGCTGAGACGCGTTTTCCATACACGGTATGGTGAGGGTTTCGGTCTTTACCATCCCTGTGTGTGTTCCTAACAGCCACACTCCTTTAACTGTGTGTGCAGCACTGCTTCACGTCGGCATCTTTAGCTGTGGCCCAGCATACTGGACTCTGTGTGATGTGGTAGGTTCTGACCTCTCGCCTTGGTGCTCTGACTAAAAAGAGCCCTGAAAAGTGAATCTACTTTTCCGTACTGTCTAACTTTCTCTAGCCATTTCCAGGATTTCTCAGTAGCAGCCCTTTGTGTTTGTGTAAAAAATCTGTTCATCTACTTTTTTATGACTTTGGCACAAATCTCCAATTTGGGGTGAGGGTGTTGGGTGGAGTGTTGACTGAGGGGTAGTAACTTCGGCCTGAGCATTCAGTCTCTCCTCTGTCATTAGCAGCCCATTATATACTCGACTGCTGGGCAGCAGGTTCAGGATTTGAAAATTAAAGTGAAGTTTTATAGCTGCAGTAATTAGAGTAGTAGAGCAGCAAAGTGAAACTGAAATAGTCAGCTTTGTGACTGCTTTGTTTGGCTAGTGATGATTAAAAGGCACCACAAGCAGTGGACCTTTCCTTCTAATTTAGGCGTCTAATTGAGGGGACAATGATGAATCTAAAAAAGCAGCCGAGCGTGTTCCAGATGTGGGCGCCTCAGTCCTCTTCATTCTCCTCCCAGCCAGGAAGATTTGGACAGCAAGGCGGGTGGAGGCGGAGGAGGTGCTGTCAGTCCAGGGAGGAGAAATTTGGCATCATCACTAGAACAAAGTTTGGCAGTTTGGGAGAAACGCTGCAGGAGCCGGACGCACAGAGCTGATCTGCAGATCACTGAGTTCGTCCGGAGCCGGTTGATGAGTGTGACGATGGAGTTTGTGTTGAGCATGAAGGTCGTTCGGGTCATGGTTCTAATGATGAGTCTTCATCACTTTGGGCTGCTTTCTGCTCAGGTGAGTAAAGAAGACTTCCAAACAGGCGACTGCTTCTTTGATTTCTCATTGTAACCTCTTCAGAGTTCTTCCTCCAGCTGCCATGTTGGACGCTAATTCTTTTTGTGAGAATTATTTCGTTGTTTCTTAGACGTAGATCTAAGTCAAACTGATTTGAATTGCAGCAAAATTGATTGATGACAGGTGATGTGCAAACAACTCAATCAGCTTCTCCCCTGCTCTTTAAAGTTCATTTAAAGCTCAGCTTTAAAATGTTACAATCTATTATTATCCAATAATGGATGAAAATCCATTATTATCATCCTGAGGATCGGTGGGAAGAGTAGTTGGGTTGTAAACTGGAAGTTGCTGGCTTGAGTCCAGTTCTGCTCACATTCGGATGAGCCCCTGAGCAAAACACCGAGTGTGTGTGAATGGTATTGTGTGTGAAGTATGACTAGAAAAGTTATATATAACTTAGTCAGTTTGCCAGTAAGCTATTGTGAGATCAGACTGTTCATTGATAAGGACATGAGTAAAGTATGTTCAAATGAATAATTGTTACATTTCCATTGTAAAAAGTGCATCTTCAAGCAGCAGGTCTGCATTTAGAGCAGCCCACCATGCACAGCTCAGCTCCTCTCTGCTTCATCTCACAAAACCAGCAGAGAAGAGTCCCAGCAGACTTCAGACCCAGAGGTTCATGGCAGCAGGGTTTCAGCTGCCATGTCTGCTGCTATTTACTCTCAGGCGTTACTGTAGCTTCGAAAACCTCACCTTGATGTAACAACCTCCCACCTGCATCACGGCGGAGATACAGAGCCGGCAGTGTGAGTGTCGTGGAAAAAAAAATTCTATTTCCAAGCACTGTTCAGGTGAAATCAATCAATCAGGTTTATTCATATATTGTGCACAATACAGAGAGCTTTACAATCAGTAATGAAGCAGGTCTGGATGAAAAGCTCTGCCAGGCAGAGAAACACATGAGTTTTATACCAAGGATAAAGAATTAACAACAAGGGGAGAGACAGTCTGGTTCTGATGCAGCTGTAGAAAACAACTTCCAACCTTCTACATGTAACCCAAATAGTTCTTTTGGTGAGAGTTCACAATCATTCATATAACATGACTAGCAGATGTGACCTTAATGTAATTTTTCCATCACATTTCCCCCCTTTTGATTATAAATAAATATGATTTATGATATATATTATAAATAAATATGATAATATTTAATATTAATCAACACACATTTCCCTCCTCAGTCATAAGACATAACACAACACTATCCTGGAAGACGTAACAAAAGAAACATATAGCAAGATACAAAAAAACCTACCGGCAGTCCCCTACTCTACCCTGCAATAATATCACTGTGTTTGGTAGGAAAAGTTGTCCTGCAACCCCTCCATGCCAGGGAGGCGGCCCTCTATATGTTCCATCCAGGAAAACTGTGGAGGTTCAATCATACCAATGACTGAAGACATAAAAAAAAAACAAGAGAAAGAAAAAACGTAACACAAAAGCTAATTACGGAGGAGAAAAAAAATTAACAATAAAAAACATTTAAAAAGAAAAACAAACAACAACAAAAAATCAGTGTCAAAACAAAAAACAAAACTCAAGCTTAATAGAAAACTTATATCTAATTGCATAACTCAATCTAAACCACATCACAACAACAATCCATAATCATGAAAATAAGAGAAACAAAGTAACATATTTCCAGATGAAACAAAATGTTACATCAAATCATAAATGCATATGTAGAACATGCAGAAAGGACAGGCATTTGTTTTTGTGAAACATAGACATTTCTGTGAATTGCAAAGCAGTATGGGAAAGCTAAGCTATGATACTAGCCTGAAAATATCAATGATTAACACCATCTAAAGACAAAAATACAAAAACAACCAAACATGGCAATTTGACCTTTTTTGAGCAATATACTTAGCATAGCGGTACCACAAATTCAAGGTGTGAGGAGTGGAGTGTTTAAGGTTTAAGTCAACAGTAGACAGCCAATTAATATCTCGCAGTTCATGTAGCGGAAACGTTTCTACCGTAGCAGAGGGAAAGAAACCCCTCCACCTGAGTCACACAAACAAACAACAAAATTAGAAATAACCAACACAAAGGTCTGTAATTGAAACAAGACGAAGACGTGATCGCTGTCATAATGAACGTCCTTGTTCTTTTCTTCTTTCTCTCTCTGGAACTTTTTTAATATATATTTTTTTTCTCCACTCCCCACTTCGACCACTCGCCAGTGGACCAGCAATAGTTCTTTGGTTGTGGAGCCTTTTCAACGTACAAAAGCAACCAATGTTTGTTGTTATGTTTGCCTCTTCCGTATTCCTTTGTTTCATCTTTTTCCTCTTCCTGAAGGAAAAAGATGGTGTCAGAGGTTACTAGCACTTAACACCAGCAGCAGTAAAGTAAGTTGTCCTCATCCAGAAAGTTGCGCGTCGTCCTCCTTGTTCTGATGTTCTGTCGACTGTTGGACACCAGGGTGGGCGTTGTCTCGACCCTCTTATAGTGGTTGGCGTTCATCCACGTCGCCCTCTCCGCGACCTTAGCAGCCGTATGTGTGATGAGCAGCTCTTGTAATGGTCGCCAGCGTTTGGAGTTCCAATGCGTCCTCCGGAAGTCTTTCACCACGACCCAATCACCGGGCTTGATGGTATGGAGTGGCGTCTCGACAGGAGGTGGCCATGCGTGTTTCACCGTCTGAAAACTTGAGAAAGCGTATTCGACAGGTTTCGACAGTAAGACAACATTGCATCATCACGGACAGAAGTGGAAGGAAGGCCCTGTCCCTGAGAGCTTCCAGCTCTTTGCTAAACATGCCAACAATAAAAAGCAAAAATGTCTTTCCCTTAGCAGGGGACAGTTCAGTAAAGTCATTTAGTCACAGAGTTGGCAATAAGTAACATAATAAAAACAGTAACAGGATCACATGATGCAGAGCCATAAACAAACAGCACGAAATCAGGGTTAGTTAAAGCATTAAAACATCAAAATCCTTGACACAAACAGGTAAAAGTCCATAATTTTCCTTCAAATTCAAAATTTAATTAGTTTAATTATTTATTTAATTTGACCTACATCATATTTCTTTTTTTAGCCCAAAAGTCATCAGGAACTTTAGATAGCGCTTTTGGTGATAGAGACAGATCTGTTAGAGATAAAAACATGCTTCAAAATTTGGATCTGTGGTAGGGATCAATTCCACCGTTTTTTTTTAGACAGTGCAATGATACGACTTTTTGAATGCTGACATTCGTTCAGAAAACATTACATTTGGATCAGCAGGTGAAACGATCCGATCGGTTTCATTTTTACATGAATGAAGAAATGTCCCAACATCACTTCATGGTAATGTTGTGATTTTGCCAAAGGAATGTGTGGGTAAGAGTCAGGAACACAAAAACAATTATCTCTGCTCAGCTGAGAGAGAGGCAGCCAGACCTGCTGTGTGTGCGATCCAAAACCCGCTGTGTGTGTGATCCAAAACCCGCTGTGTGTGTGATCCAAAACCCGCTGTGTGTGTGATCCAAAACCCGCTGTGTGTGTGATCCAAAACCCGCTGTGTGTGTGATCCAAAACAAAGCAGATGTTGACAGTTTCTCAGAAGGAGCTCAGAACCATCACAGGAAAAACAAGAGACTCATTCAAATCACCATCTCGAAAATAACCTAAGATCTCAAATCATCTCATGCAATAATTCTTTAAGAACTTAAATTTCTCAATCAACCAGTCTAGTAAACAATGTTCAGTAACACAAAACAAACAACAGTGACCCCAACATAAAACAGACACAAACAAACGTTACTGTCAGAATTTGGAGTCAGTCAAAAGTCCATCAATCAAACATTTAGTCAGTCCTCATTTTGTGTATATTGTCTTAAATTGAATTTACCAAATTTACTGAAGCTTCAAAGAGTTTAAATTTTATTTTCAACAACATACATTAATGTTTGAATTCAACTCCAATGTACAGGATCCTGTTTTAAGTTTTACGCTATGTGTACACATACAAAAGAGATCTCAATATAATTTAGGATCATAGCAACCAATTGATCAAGTTTCTGCTTCATTATTTACTGTTATTATTTTTTTTTTTCCATAACTAATAGTTCCAGGACAACAAAAGATCTTTTAACCTCTAAGTTCAAATCTATCACAGCTGTATTTTAAAGGGATTTTCTTCTGTTCAATTCAAACGCAACCAAATATTATATGGTATACCAAAATATTATAAACACTGCAGTAGCAAGGATCTGTTATTCTTAACAATAAAAAAAATATTTATTTTATTTTGTATTATTTTATGTAACTCAGCATAGATTTTCAAAAGGAAGGAAAGAAATCTTTCAAATGTTTAGAGTCAAGGGACCCTGGTATTTTATGTAGGACCACTTTGTGATTCTCATTGATAACATTGTATTTACTGTCTGTATCTGCAACAGTTCAGCTTTTAAATTATTTATTCATTTTAACTTTTCTTTCGGAACCATCATTTTGCTTAAAAATGTTCAACAACATCTTATTTGTTATATTTCAATGGCATAATTTTGTTACAGAACTACAGTTATTACAGTTTCCCTTCACAGTTTCTCAATCTGTGGCTCATGGACCCTTGAAGGACCTCTAATATTGGTTCTTCTGTTCAGGACTCAGAGATAACAGGGACACAAAACTCTATTGAAGTCAATCTTTTCTCGCTAAATAATTCTAAATGTGTACAGGGTTAGTAGCAAGCAGTCTTCGTTGCAGTGGCTGTGTGTGTGTGTGTGTGTGTGTGTGTGTGTGTGTGTGTGTGTGTGTGTGTGTGTGTGTGTGTGTGTGTGTGTGTGTGTGTGTGTGTGTGTGTTATATAACCGTGTGTGTGTGTATGTGTGTGTTATATAGCTGTATGTGTGCGCGGCACTTATCTTAAACGTCTCTTTTTTTTCCTCTCTCCCTCCTCTTGCCGGCGTCGCTGCAGCGAAATCCTCCCCCGTCTCTCTCCTCCGGCTTCCTGTCAGTCCAACTGGTCCTGGCATTGGATCTTTAGGTTGTCCAGATCGTCCCTCAGTCAATGTCCATGTTGTCCACAGATGAAACAAGCATCAACAGTTCAGAGTCTTCTTCTCTCACAGCTCTGAAGCTTTGTTTATCTTTTCCTTCTCCACGCTGATTCAGGACAGCGGAGGTTTTAAAAGTTTAGTCGCACACAGTTTCAGTCCAAATGTCCAACAGGAGACCGACAGTCGTCCCCTGAATGTAAACGTTCCATCAGTTCTCTGGTGTCAAAAACAAAAATAGGATCAACAGACACTTCAGAGCCTGGAGGTGATAGAGCTCTTCTTTGTCTTCTTGATTCTCTGGATCTTCTTGGTCACTTTCATCAGCTGGTTTTGTAGAAGGGACATCATCTTGTCCATGGGAGGACAGTTTGAGGAGTTGAGGTCAGAGGTCAGATGCACTGCAGTGAGGCTCAGACAGAGGGAAAGAGAAGAAACAAGTAGAAATCGATTAGGGCTTGTTTTGTAGTTTTCCTTGTTTTTTTCTATACATATGTATTTCTGAATCTTATTTTAACCTTTTGCATGATCATCAGAGAAACCTGAGGAAAATTGTTTGTGCTGCTGGTAGTAAGAAAAGGTCCCTTATAAATAAAACTGATTGATTGATTGAGTCTTTGTAAGAAATAAAATAATTTTGTTTATCCAAAGAGAAAAAAAAAAACAAGACAAATTTTGTTTTAACATATTAAGGCCTGTAATTTAGTAAGAAAGATTTTATGTTCAGAATTTTTTTTTCTTTATTTGTTCCCCTGCTTTTTCTTTTCAATATTTCATTATCAAATCGTCAAACATTTCACCCTGAGGAGGAGATTGTGTTCTGGAACCACGTAAACCCATTCTTCTTGAATTGGGTGGGATTTCCTCTTTAGACTGCAAACGTCTTCGCAGAATCCAACAAATCAGCTTTTGGTCGCTCTGCCTCTTACTCCTTTAAGAGGGGCCTTTATTTCTGATAAAGGTCTTTAGGATTCTCTAAAGGTTTAGAAAACCAAAACTCAAGAAAATACCTGCCTTATTCATCGATAAGGACTTTCACTAGGACCCTCAGCCTAGAAACCCGTGGTTCCCTTTATTTTCCTCGGCCTAAAAACCGGCTGTCAGGGGCAGATTCACCCCCCCCCCCTTATGTTTCTTTTTGTTTTTGTTTATTTTATATATTTTTTCTTTTCTTTTCCCGTGGGATTTTAACCCAATATTTCCTCTTAACAGCGTCAATCTCTATTCCCCAGGGTGAAAAGTTTATCGGATCCCTTACTATTTTAGATTTAATAATTTAGAATTTGTAAAATTAATTTATTAGCCTGAGTGAGTATCCCACCTGATAACAGTGGTTTTGAGTTCGTTGATCCCAGCGCTGGACCAGCAGCCCTTTTCTCTTAAATTGAGGTTTGAGGCTGGAATTTAGTCCAGGTTGGAACCAAAACGATGTTCGTCGACGTCCTCGGATGTCCAGTCGAGGGATCCGGGTCACGGCACCAAATTGGCGTGGAAAAAATACTATTTCCAAGCACTGTTCAGGTGAAATCACTCAATCAAGTTTATTCATATATTGTGCACAATACAGAGAGCTTTACAATCAGTAATGAAGCAGGTTTGGATGAAAAGCTCTGCCAGGCAGAGAAACACATGAGTTTTATACCAAAGATAGAATTGACAACAAGGGGAGAGACAGTCTGGTTCTGATGCAGCTGTAGAAAACAACTTCCAACCTTCTACATGTAACCCAAATAGTTCTTTTGGTGAGAGTTCACAATCATTTCATAGAACATGACTAGCTTATTGTAATTTTTCCATCACAGTGAGATCGCCCCGAGTCTGCAAAGAGAATAACACACACTTTTCTAGAAGTAAACTTCTAATCCTGGATAGAATTTGACCTTTGAGGAATATATTTTCTGATTAAAGACACACTCGATGCATATGTTTTTCATCTGCTGTGTTTTTGAGCATTAAATCTGTCCATCCATCCATTTTCTTACACCCTTGTCCCTCAGAGGGGTCGGGAGGTACACTAAATCTACTTAAGTAAAAAAAAAAAAGGAAGTTCTCCATCAGTCTTATAAAACCTATAGTCTGTTTCATAAACCCATTGTGGTCAAAAACTAGTTGACAATATTTTAGAAAATGTCCTAAAGGCTCTCTCCATCATTTTCTTCAGATAGTTTTAGTCTTTACTTCCTGTTACAAGTTCAGTCGAACTCTTTTCTGCTTTTTGCATCAGAATGTGAATAAATCTATTGTTGATGGAACACAAAGTTTAATCATCATCACTCTTATGCAATCATAATTTCATTTAGATCCCATTTTTGAATATTATGTGAAATATGTGCATTCACTATATTATGTGATTTCTGACAGTATTTATCTTGGCATGAATCTGTGATCATGAAAACAAGTTCATTTATCTCCTCCTCTAGTTGGACTCTTTGGTGTCTCATTTCCTTCATGATGCTTCAAACATTTTCATACACACACATTCACAGAAAGCAGGGGAGGCAAAGCAAACTCACACACTTTGCAGCTACACTTCTGGAAGTTCTGCAGATTGAAATCTATCATCATCCTGTCAAAATAATCACGACCGTTCAGGAAATGGACAGAATTTTTTTATAGCAAGTTTTAATCACCGACTACTGAAGAGCTACATTCATCCAAAGACATTTACTCTAGAAAGTGTATTTCTTTCCATGTTATGGACTTATTTACATTATAAATAATGTAAATTATTACATTACATTTACATTAATCTCACTTAATTCTTTTGGTTTAGTGATGACAACTTTCTTCTTTTGTGTTGAATTAACTTGAAAGTTAACAAATTTTTAATTTGAAGGAACTTTTTACTTTGATTTTACTTAAAACAATTAAGTTCAATGCTGCGTTCGTATCCTGACGTCTGACGTCATGACAGGAGCTTCACCAGAGACAGATCCTCTGGTACCGACTGTGACGCTGCGGTGGTGCAGGGGTGGAGCACAACTCACATAAAGAAACCTTAGTCCTGTCGCAGGTTCGATTCCTGGCCTGGTGACCTCAGCCATGTAACTACTGATCGCCTGAGCAAAAAAAAAAGATTCTTTATTAGTTTAGTTCTTCATTTGAAGTAAACTAAATGGTTTCAATAAGACTGACTTAAATTAGATAAGTTAAACCAAGTTAATAAATGAAGTTGGATGAACTTAATTGAATTACTTGTTACCAGTTGAATCCATTCATTTAAATTGGTGAAACTATTTTCTTTTTTCAATGCACGTTCATACCACTGATTGGTAGGGAACTTGGAGTCAGGTTGTGTGTGTGTGTGTGTGTGTGTGTGTGTGTGTGTGTGTGTGTGTGTGTGTGCGTGCGTGCGTGCGTGCGTGCGTGCGTGCGTGCGTGCGTGCGTGCGTGTGTGTGTGTGTGCGTGTGTGTGTGTGTGGGGGGAAGGGGGTCAGTCGTGAGAGGAAAAAAGCCCTTGTCCTTGCGTAAGAGTGAAACATACCTCTAAATCACAAACATCTAAAAAAAACCCTACAGTTTAACTGGTAGCATGACTAGTCAGTGCTGACTACGAGTTTGTGATTTCCTTCATCCATTCAAAAAACTAAATCTGTAAGAACTAAACTCTTACATACATATAAATTGCATATCATATATTTGATATGCAATTCAAATATATGCTGCATATCAAACACAAATTCAATCAGTGAATCTGTGTTTATTTCTTAAATACCTTTTCTCGCTGAGACTTAGTTACATTTTCTATCACTGGAAATTAAAGGCAATTAATTATTAAGGCCATAAATCACTCCAATGATTAAATTTTGACATAAGGGTGACTCTATAGTCTCTATTGTTCACTTATATATGTTGTTGAAGCCTGATCCTAATGCTGTGGAGCATTATATTTAGTATCAGGGTTAAGGTGTAGATTAAGTTTAGACTGAGGTTAGGAGTAGTTTTGTGTTCTGGTAACATCAAGGTTTGGGGTTGTCTAATGGTGCGTTCACACCAAACGCGTTACGTCAAAAACGTGGCCAAAGCTTCAAGTTCAACGCGTGTCCACTTTGCTGTGTTCACACCAAACTCCTTTTGAGCGTCAGGCGCGTCTGGTTTACAGTCAAAGTCTATGTGGAGGCTCGACGAAGGCCGTTGCGCGTTTTAAATCGTTTGGAGCGTTTGAGGCATCAAGAGCGTCCAACGGAAAACAACGACTAGAGCTGACGTGCCCTCGACGCGCCTCCACAGTCTTTTAATGTACACCAGACGCACCAAATGCTAGTTGTCAAGCATTTGGCATCAAGCGTCTGCATTCAAAGTGCACAGGCGTCGACCTTGAAGCATCGGAGGCGTTTTTGATGCAAGTAACGTGTTTGGTGTGAACGAACCATTATGGTGCGTTTACCACGAGGCAATAAACCACTTTAAATATACAAGATTACAGTCCTGTTCCCACTAAGTTACTGGTATGATTTTCATATCTGTATTGACACACTTCAAGCTGAAAAACAGGGCTTGCAAATATCGGCAGGCTAATAATTTGCTGTACCAAAATAAGCATCCCTGCTAACTCAGACACATAGTAAGGCTTTCTGCATAATCACACCTATTATACAAACTACTGGTATGAGTTTCATATCAATAAGATTATATTTGTGGGAAGTAGACAGGCCATGTATATATCGGCAAGCTAATAATTAGCTTTGCCAAAAAATGCATCCCCCTTTTATCTTGAAGAAATAAAGAGTTAAGATTGAAATAACCTTTTCTGCATAATCACACTTGTTCTATGAGCTGCTGGTATGAGTTTCATATCAATAGGACAATATTTGGGGAAAATATATAGGGCAAGCAGATGTTGGCAGGCAAATAATTTGCTTTGCCAGAAAATGCATCCCCCTCCAAACTTGAAGAAATAAGAAGTTAAGTGGGATTTCACCTTTTCTACATAATCACACTTGTTCTATGAGCTGCTGGTATACGTTTTATATCAATAGGACAATAGACAGGAGATGCAAATATTGACAGACTCAGATATTAAAATGAATCTTCTCCTATATTTATAGACTGGACAGTTAAGGGCGATATCAAATGTCCTACATAAAGGACCTCTGTTTTCTCATGCTTTAAGTCAGGGGTGTCAAACTCACTTTTTTTAGGGGCCTTTTTTAGTCTGATCTCAAGGGGGCCACACTAGTAAACTCATTGCAAGATTAAATAGAACTAAAACAAAAGTGGACTTGTTGATTTTTATATTAAACGAATTTCACTTTTACCAAATATATTGTGAATAACCTCAGAGTTTTTAAGAAAAGTCTGTGCAATTTCAACAATACTTTTACTCAGTTAAACATTTATTTAAGTGCATTATGCATAAGAACTGATCACAGTGATCGCACAATGTTGCAAAAACATTTATTCATTATTAACTTAAAACATTGCCCTGCATGACAGAATACATTAAACAGATACAAATTAAGAAATGATTTAAAATCAATTTTCCACATCTGGGAAGCAATTTGAACAAATTATGTGACTTCACACATTTGAAGTCTTTAGTGGCAGCTGTTTCAAACAGACGTTTGATTAAGTAGATTCCTCACCTTTCTTGTTGATGCATAAAATGTATACATATTCAGCTAGAAATGTCAATCTCTGGAATTTGATAAAGGGCTGATATAAAATCAAAAACTGATAAAAACCTATGCAGGGATACAGATTTGTGGGAGAGAAAAATAAACAGAGTAAGGTTCAAATATTGAATGTTGATCTTTTGTTAATGTCATTATTTGAAATATTTTGTTAAATAATGACTATGTTTAACTACTAGCTGACAAAAATCATTTTAATGTTCTTTGTTTGTTCCGTATTTACAATAAGGGATTACTGTTACACTAATGATTCAATTTATATCATTTCAGACACATAGTCATTTTTGGCAAAGGTCAGAAAGAAAGGACATTAATTTACGCTATTTGCTCATAATAATAATAATAATGTTTTTTAAAAACAAATAGCGTCAAGTACACCTCGCTGCAGCAAACAGAAAGGGGCGGGGACGGACCACTGTCAGACTCATACCTTATATGGAAACGGGACCATTGCACACCGGAAGTGAAGGGGGCGCTATTTCCTATATGATCTGCAGCCTCCCGTTTTTATTTTCTTTTTAAATCTGCGATATATTTTCACCTTTAGGAAGGATTTTCACTCTCAGCATGTATTTGAACTTCTCTCTTTTATTTACTTCTGCGCAGCTCACAGTTTTTAACAAATTGTGTAGCTTTCGGTGTACTTCTAAATCTGCTCCTTAGTCGCATCTTTTCGGGCCTGCTACTGCCTCTAGTGGCGAGGGGGTGGCAACACATCTAATCTAATTACGTTACCAAATCCTCCTTCATCGGGGCATGCGTTGGAGCCCAGGTGTGAAATAATTAGAAATAAATGCTGTAGATGTATAACAATTGTGTGCAAGGAATCCATATGGAGGCCAACTTTTAATATTATTGAAATAAATTTGCTTTTTGATTTACTCATTCGAGATGTGGACATTTACAGTTATTTAAATCAAGTTCTGAATAACTTTTTTTATATATAGAACAAATCTGAATGTGTTTTTTTTTGCCAGTAATTTTGATGTCCTTCCGGTTTGATGCACCAGTTAGTACTGCACTTTGCTTTTACTTTTTATGTGTATTCTGTCTGTTACAAGTAACTTTTACACACAACAGAGGAGATTGTTTTAAGTTAATAATTCCTTAGCATTGATTTTAAAGAAGTATTAGTTCGACTGGCAGATTATTTCACTTATGGGGAAAAGATCTTGTTAAAAGTATAATCTGTCAGTGGAAGTAGTACTTTTTTTAAAATTAATATTAAGGAATCATTTACTTTAAAAAGCTCCTATCTTGCTGAAAAGTTACTTGTAAGTTAGTTTTGTCTTACTTCATGTACTAAAAAACTAGACCAAAACTACTTGGTCAGAGTTTGTGTTTTCGCAGTGCATTTATTACATGTTAACAGATCAAGAAAAGAAAAAAAAAAGCAATTGGCTGAGTTTTATTTTGGAGTATCAGAATGCCACACTTTTCAAACAATTGTAATGAAAAACTTCAAAAAATTCTTTCTGCTTAAACTTTGCAATTATGTTAATTAAAATTCAAGCAAAATACGCTGAAGTTTGTGTTTATAAGGCAACAAAAAGGAAAAAAAAAATTATTTTTAAATCAGTGTAAAAGCTGTGGCGTCTCTCAGCTGCTCCCCTGTGAGGGGCAGCCAGTAAATGCAGGGAACAGTTTTAGTGTTGCCAAACAAATCGTCCAGCAGCCTTGCAGAAGAATCCTCGGCTATTTTAAGAGGAAAAAAACAAAACAAAACAGAAAAAAAAGACAGAAGTTCAACAAGAATTTATCATCGATCACACCGTTTCCAGGTAAAAGGATCTAACATGAGCCGTGGTTCTGACCACCTGTGCTGCCTCGTCGTTTCCTACCGCAGCAGGGATAAATGGCTCAGTCTGTGTAAGATGTTTACAGACCCAAAACTATAGCAGGCTGTGTTAATGTTAAATATGATCATTTCTGATCACTCATTTCTTTATGTGACGAGACTGAAGTGGAAGCTTAGAAGTTGTGCTTAGCATAGCATTGGAATAATTTACATGACAAAAACACAAAAATATCACTTCATCAGAATATCCTACCCGTTTAAAATGAAAAGCTATCGCAGATGTTTGCACTAATCCTTTTATGAGAATTATATATTCAAGAAAGAATTTGATGTAAATTGTACGTTCTGTGATTCATATCCTTAAACTGCTGTCCACTTGTTTTGGCGCTGTAACTTTGTTGATGCTTTTTGGCAGAATCTGTGTGACTTTATCCACAACAACATAGAAGCACAATTTATTCTGTTATGGGAAGATGTCTTACTTGGCCTCACTAAAATCATGCTTAACAATTCTGAGTTTCTCATAAATCCTTTATTGCCACCAGCTAAATATCATATTCATTGTTCCAGGTAGAGAAAGCCATGCCTTGCTGCATTTTACAATGAAGTTAAGTTTTATATCCTGACTATGAAAGACTCTGACAAAAAATAGCTACTAAAACAATTGAAATCTGTCCTGCTTTGAGTTGGGAACCGAAGCCCCTTAGCTTTTTCTTGAATATGTTTATCTGTATTTGTTTTTCTTGAGGCATAACAAATGTTTCACTCCGTTGTTATACAGTGTATCTGAGAATAAAGTTTAAAAAAAAAACATCCTCCCCCCCCCATCTCCCTCCGCCCACGCAACAGACTTCTTGTGGCTTTGATGTGAAGCAGTGATGTCACTCATCCTGTCTGTGACATCACTGGTCACTGTCTCTGTATTCCCAGATTCCACAGAAAAATTCATTTGCGGTTTTAGGTTCGACACGACGAGACAAGTACCATGGCAGAGAAGGATTATTTTTTGGCAAAAGTAAAAACTACTTCACTGGGAGGAAACGTTTTCCTGGTGGAAGGAACAAACATTTTGGAGAGGAGCTGCGAGAAATACGAGCGCGAAAACGAGCAGCTTAAAGAAATGGTGGCAATGTTGAGTAAAAAAGTCGGGTGTCTCCAACGTAGCCAGAGCAAGAGCGACGTGAGAAACTGTCAAACAATGAACGAGATGCTTCGATGTCGCAATGAACATTATGAACAAAAAATCAGACGCCTCAATTCAGATTTGGACGAAGCCAGGAATACGACACAACAACTACAAACTGACTACGACTCCATGGCGAGAACCAATGTGCTCCAGGAACGGACAAACAAAACTATAAAAGAAAACGCACGGGATTCTCTGAGGAAGATAACAGAAAAGATTGAATTACTGGAAGCGGAAAATGACCAACTGAACAGAGAGATTGTTGATTTGAAAATGAAGCTGGACAGAGCCAAATCCAGGATGGAAAAAAAATCAGAGGATGAGATCTTGGTGCTGGAAGAAACTCCAAAGACCACAATATTTCAGAGAATCGGGCACGCTTTTCTGGACATGTACGAGTCGGGAACGATAGGAAATTGGTTGTCATCATGGTTCTTTTAATTTTTAAAGTCTTCTGTGTCCGTTCCAGGAGCACATTGGTTCTCACCATGGCCTGATTCTACCCCGGAAAAGGGTAGAGTGCCTTCTCCGGGTCAGGGGGGGTGTCCTGCCCCAAGAGGAGGAGTTCAAGTATCTCGGGATCTTGTTCACGAATGGGGGAAGAAGCGAGCGGGAGATCGACAGGTGGATTGGCGCAGCGTCTGCCGTTAAGCGGGTGCTGTACCAGTCCGTCGTGGTGAAGAGAGAGCTGAGCCAAAAAGCGAAGCTCTCGATTTACCGGTTGATCTACGTTCCCACCCTCATCTATGGTCATGAGCTTTGGGTCATGACCGAAAGAACGAGATCGCGGATACAAGCGGCCGAAATGGGTTTTCTCCGTAGGGTGGCTGGGCTCTCCCTTAGAGATAGGGTGAGAAGCTCAGTCATCCGGGAGGGACTCAGAGTAGAGCCGCTGCTGTTTCACGTCGAGAGGAGCCAGTTGAGGGGCATCTGGTCAGGATGCCTCCTGGATGCCTCCCTGGTGAGGTGGCTCGGGCACGTCCCACCGGGAGGAGGCCCCGGGGAAGACCCAGGACACGCTGGAGGGACTATGTCTATATGAGGGGCTATAAACAATGACTATGGCCTGGGAACGCCTCGGGATTCCCCCGGGAGAGCTGGAAGAAGTGGCCGGGGAGAGGGAAGTCTGGGCCTCCCTTCTGAAGCTGCTACCCCCGCGACCCGATCCCGGATAAGCAGAAGAAGATGGATGGATGGATTTGCAGTGAGTAGCTTTGTCCCATGTTTATTAAGATTGCGTCCGCCTCTTCCAAAAAAGGTGAAAGCGCTGCCAATAGATCTAGAGGTTATTGATGAAGGTCACTGAGCTGGCAGAGCAGCTTTTAATCAGCCATTTGCTTATCATGCCCAGCCTGGAGTGTTTTTTGTCTGATGGAATTGGACCACTGAGAAATAACTTCATTTTTAACTTTCCCATAGTGTTCAGAAGAATATTAAAGTCCTTTTTCAGAAGTTTCTGCTTTGCCAGATCGTTGGCTCCAACATGCACAACTAAAGTAACATAAATATTTGGCCGATCAGCGGTTAGAGAGAGAACTTTGCGAGTTAAATCAGATACAGTGTCACCAGGAGAAGAAATCACTCTCATTTTCTTGGCATTGCAAACGTGACTGATTCCATTTACTGCCTCATCTGCAACAATAAGCACTTTTGGGATACCTTTCGTTTAGCTGGTGGTTTACCTGCTTTGTCCTTTGGGGTTTGGGGGGTGGATGTGTTGGTCTTGCCTCATTGTTGATGTTTGAAGGCGAGGTTTCACTTAGAGGCTCAGGCTGGAGTGCAGAAAATCTGTTTTTCAGTCCGATTCCCACAGAGTCAGAATGTTTTGAGGCCCGGGCTGGTCGCTCTGTCCTTGGGAGCGGGGTCGGTAGAACCGTTTTGGTTGCAGGTGCTTGTTTGTTTTCTTTTGGTTTAGCAGGTGTTGAGGTTGAAGGTGGGTTTCGGCTCAGAACCGGCTACGTGATTCGTCCAGGTGAGGGATTTCTCCCTGTTAGTTGTCTCATCGGATCTGCAGTGTCAGACTTTTGCTTCGGCTTGGCACCCAGAGCGTTCCAGGGTGAGCTGCTTGATGCGAGGCGTACAACCTCTCCATTGATTTGAGGAAGAGTTGTCTGATTTCCACAGGTAGCGTTGATCTCAAAGTTCACCTCCAGCTGTTTGATCTTCATTTCTATAGACTGAAGTCGTTGTATAATACTACTAATGTCCCTTGGGGTTAGCTGGAGGCATTTTGCCCTGGTTCAACTTGGAGATGAAGAAAAGTAAGGTAAAAAAATAAAGGTAAAAGTAAGAAAGTCCCCCAGTCCTTAGGTTTCAAGTAATCCAGTTATCATGTCGATAATGTAAATATAACTATAAAAACTGTCACTTTAAAAAGTAACTCAAAGGCAAAGTTATCAGTAAAGACGAGAGAGAGCAGGATAAGCTGTTCCTCCTTCAGCTACCACAGCACAATATGTCAAAATTTAATCGATAGAGTGATTTATAACCTTAATTATTAATTGCTTTTAATTTCTGGTGACTGAATGCCTCCCTCTCTCCCCCTCCTTAAAAAAATAATCATTCTTTTGACATCTGTTAATCCCATCTTTGTGACACTTTGTTTTCATAAACTCCTTCTCACCCCTATGATTTTATAAAAAGAATACAATTAAGTATGAAAAACAATAAGTGTTACACTTAATCAATAATAATATATAGTATATATTATACCTAGAGAAATGTAAATAGATTTGGAGTGTTGTAATACCTCTAGTTTTAAACAGATTGTCTTCCTGATACACAGCGTGAAGGGGAGAGGGGTGACCCCTGCCCTGCTCAGCACACCATCTGTGTGTCTGTGTGTCTGTGTGTGTGTGTGTGTGTGTGTGTGTGTGCGTGCGTGCGTGCGTGCGTGCGTGCGTGCGTGCGTGTGTGTGTGAGGAAATTGTTATAGAACCAACATTCTGTTTGGAGGACAGATATTGAGCCAGTCGCTCCACAATAATATTCATCTTTCCATCAGTGGTGTCCCTTCACATATCTGCAGATGAGCCGGGGCTAATAATCCACACAGTCACACACACACCAACTTTCACATCATTTCACAATTAGAACCAGATGTTTGTTTCTCCAAAGTGTTCAAACGAGTCTCCATTCAATCTGAGATAACACTGTGTACAGAGAACTTCAAAGAATTTCTAGAGTGGTGACACTTGGGCTCCTCTTTCTGTGGAAAGGTTCATATTTTATTGACATTTCTGGATGTGCATACACACACACACACACACACACACAGTGCTGACTGATAAGAGTTTTTCACAGTTTGCCTGTAGCTTTTTTACTTCTGAGTGGAATTTGTCCTCTGAAGTGTCGTCATCCTGTCCACAGGAGTGTCCATCCACCCACGATCTACTGAACTCACTGCGGCAGGTAGAGAAGATGTTGGCGCTACACGAGACATCGTACCAGCAAGGCCTGCGTTCCCTCAGGAAGAAGATCAACAGCCTGCACAACAGCACCATGGCCTTCTTTAAAATGGGTAAACATGCAAAAAGCTGCAGGAAAACAAGGAGACGTGTTCTCTCTTATCGTCTGAGCATACACGCTTTGCCACAAAACACGTCAACGATGACAAAAAACAACCAATTCCCTCCAACAGTTTGTAGGTGATTCCAGTCACTTAGAAACCCCAGTCCGAAAAATGATTCGATAAAAATTTATAGAATATTTACCCTTTTTCAATAAACAGTCTGACACTTCCAACCTATAGAACATAGAAAACACAATCAAGTGAAACTATGATTACATCAACAACTTGTTAATGATGTAATTTTAAAATATCTTTGCTTTCATATAATTACATTTTTCCAGTGCAGCTTTTGAATATTTGCTGTAGTTTTCACCTTTTTTCTACTTTTCTTTACATTATTCACAATTTTCAGGTCTTTATCAATGTCCAGGCAGGCAGCAGTAGAACGTACTTAAATTAACTTCTATATTATCTGATTTTTTTTGTTGTTTTTTTTTACCCTGGTCTAAATCAAGTATTTGATCTCCCTGTTTTTTTACTTTCTTCTTCGTTTTGGCCTCTTGTTTAAATAAGACGCACCAGCCGGTAAACCCTGTGAGCTTGGGATTCCAAATATGCGTTCCTTGTCTGTTCGCAAGCTACATCTGTGCCAAAAGGGCAGTAAAATTGTCATTTTTAAAAAAAAATGAATTAAAGTTAATCTAAATACCAGACTGTATTTCCATATGAATCTAAATGACCAAAGTGGTGCAGAAACTAAACAGAACGCTCAGAAGGTTCTGAAACTTTCTGACCGTAATGTGAGCGAAACCCTCCCGGTTTGTTTCCAGCGTCCTGCCCTAAGCCTGACCCCCCGGCTAACGGACGCAGACTGGGCAGAGTGTTTGCTATGGGGCATGAGGTCCACTTCCTCTGTAAGCCCGGCTACGAGTTGATAGGCCCACGAACCCGCGTGTGTCTGGACTCTCTGAAGTGGAGTGGACAACAGCCCATGTGCAGAAGTGAGTCACACACATAAAATAAAATAAAATAAAATAAATCGAGCCAGATGGAGGATCGGCACGTTGTCATTTCTTTGTTCTCTTTAGGACTTAACAGCACCGCCAACTCCTTGGCTTCCTTCTCTTCAGCTGCGTCCTCCTTCGCCGCCTTATCTGCCTCCTCCACAGCAGCCTCATCTTCTTCGGCTTCATCCCCGACACCCTCCTCGCCCTCCTCCTCCATCCGGCCTTCCAACTGCACACATTTCCTGGGCTCGACTCACTGCACGTGTGATGTTGGTTTCACCATATCAGGCCGAGACAATAACATCTGCACAGGTACGGCTGCTCCTCAGAAACAGTTTAAAAATAAAAAATTAAACATCAATCTTCAATATCAGTCAGTCTATGGAATCCACAACAGGCTTGTGTGTGTGTGTGCGTGTTTCAGATATCGATGAGTGTCATCTTTTCCCCCTGGCGCAGCCTGGCCGTCTCTGCATCCATCAGTGTGTGAACACACCCGGAAGCTTCCACTGTGTTTGTCCGCCCGGCTACAGCTTGTCCAGAGACGGCCGCAGCTGCACAGGTCAGCAGTCGAATCGCAACAGCCGACTGCCAGCATCAGTATTCAGTTGTTCAGCTCCGCAGGGGTTCCTGGTGACAAGATACTTGTTTGATTGTGGTGTGTCAGACGGATCCAAATTGTAGGAGAGAAACTCTCAAGGAACTGGGACTGGGAATCCCTGACTTTAGCCGTTAGATCATATCTGGGCAGGGCAGACTGAATGGGCATCAGGCCAGGGAGCCGATGTTTTGATGCACGCTTGTCTCACTTCTGACATTTCGCTCCTAGACGTCGACGAGTGTGAAAACCTTTCGCACAACTGCACAGCAGACCGGCTGTGTGTGAACACGTTTGGAGGTTTCCAGTGCGTGACGGTGAAGTGTCCCAAGACAAAGAACGCCACATACATCAAGACGTCTCCCATGTAAGGACAAACATCACCTACATTCACCTGCTCTACCTGAAATTCCCAACTCTGTGCTTAGTTTGTGTTATTTGCAGCCAGGAGGAGAGGAACCGATAAGCTTTTGAGCTCAAGTAACATTCAGGAGTCGTCAAAAGTTGCTCTCAGATTTGCTTATGTATTTTTTACCCAAGTAGAAATAAAAATGATTCTGAAAACAATACTCAAGTAATATTTAAGTAAGAGTAAGAAAATGTTTGGTAAAAAGGTACAAATTTGCAAAACATGCAAGTTATGGACAAATTCTAGTATTTTTAAAGAATAAAATAAAATAAAAATTATTCAAAATACCAAATTCAGGCAAAAGAAACATAGATTTCCAGATGCAAAGCTTTTAAAACTGATACTTACAAAAGTTAATGTACATAAACAGCTCCGGATAAAATGAAGAGTATCACTGCACTGGACCTCATTAAAAAGCTCCTGGTTATTCCACCAAATATTGATTTCTGAACTCTTCCTGAGCTAAAACATTAATATTGTTGTTTCTAAGTGAATATGAACTTGTTTTCTTTGCATTATTTGAGGTCTGAAAGCTCTGTGTCTTTTTTTATTATTTTGACCGTTTCTCATCTACTGCAAATAAATACAACGTTTTGGCTTGGAACTTTCAGAAACATGTCGTCAGTAATTCACAGAATAAAAGAACAATATTCATTTTACTCAAACATAGACCTATAAAAAGTAAAAATCAGAGAAACTTATTATTTTAAATGGTCTCTTAATTTTTTTGTATGTTAAAGCAATTCAATCTGCTTTATTGACAGTAAGTCAATAGATGTTGGCCACCTGGCCAAAATAAAAAGGTCAACTCCTAAGCATTGTTTTGATAAGCCACTACAGGAAGCACTAGATATGATGGGTCATCACTTCTTCTGCCTCTCTTCCTCCCTGATGCGCCATCGCCCTGCAGCGCGTCACGCCATTGCTCCAGAGCTCAGTCTTTGCGTGTACTCACCATTTCCTCTGGTTAGCCTCATTATTTAGTGGTTACCTACGACAACAGCACCTTTCGGTCCCAATCCGTTGAGCTGTAACTTTCACCATTAAACATAGTCCTGGATTCTACTTGTTTTTTTTTCCTGATTTGATTTCACCAAACCTTTAGGTGATCTCACATCAGGATTTGTTTTTCTATGATGGTGGATAGTGACAAGCCTTTTTTCCTCACATGCGACGGTTCCCCACTTCCCTCCCGGTTTTAAATACAGATCCATTCTTAACCCGATTTTAGTGGTTTCTGCAATCTCCTGCTTGACGAATGCCAACGATCTGACATGTCATGAACAGACTGATGTCTTTCAACATGGCTGGAAGAGAAGCTACTCATCGCGTCAGCTGATGTCAAAAGATCTGCTGCTGCTGCAGTCGTAATCCTCATTAAAGGCTTGTGTCTATTTATTGGTTAAATCCAGGCGGTGACCTTTATTTGGCCAGGAAGTTTGTTTTTGGAGGTTTTGTTTGACCTCCAAATGTGGCCGGCTCCGCAGATGGGATGAAGCTGTCCCCCGAAACGTGCCGTGTCTGTCTGTGCGCTTTTGATTAAAACACACTCGGTTTTTTATTCAGCGAAGTAACTAGAACTGAGAAGCTCATTTAGAAATAACGTTGCCTCAAAATACTACTCAATTAGAAGTAAAATGTTCGTTGCACTAAAACTACTTCTACGTTCTGTTTATTAATCGCTGTTTCAAAAAGCAGCGTAGGCAGAGTAATCAGCAGAGATAACGTGTGAGTGGATCTGTGCAGATTAGGGTGATGGTAATGAGACCCTGCATCCTCGAACTGCTTGAGGTCATCCTAATTGGTCGCAATGCCAGTGGGAAAACCAAAAGGACGGCAATGCTAATATATTATTTTATTGTCTTTTGAGAGATGCCTCAAAAAACAATAATTCAACAAACGTGATATTTGAATTTAAGTCTCTTTTTTTATTGAAATCTGCTTGAAATACGAATATTTTGGGGTCTACCTGTACTTTTTGAGGCAAGTAGATGTAAATGTTGATTTGTGTAAAGCCAACGTTAGCACAGCCTCACAACCTTCATACATTCTGCAAATGATTCAACAAAGTTGACTTACACTAAATCTTCATCTGTTAATACATTTTCCAGGCCCAGACTGCAGGCGTCAGCTGTGCCCAGGAGCCTGATGGGACAGTAAATCCTGTCAACCATCAGAAATAAAACAATGCTTGGCTTCTAATGAGAAGCGGACAAACTAAGTGCCTTGAGATAAACAAGACAAAATAACTTGGCGAGCACAATGACAGCCATCAGCAGGAAAGGAATGATAATGAGGGATTAGAAAGAGACAAAGAGAACCACAAGTCTCTTACCTCTGGGAACTGTCGCTCTGAGAACAATGAGCTCAACCTGCATGTCAACCACTTCCCCTCTGCACCCAGCACTTAGCTGCTCTGCAAGCCACGCTGGGCTGAGACTGAGGTTTGGCCAAACATGAGCTGCAGAACTCAGGCTTCAGCCAACCTGACGGGTCAAAGGCATCAAGCTATCTTTGACACCGGAGATGTTTACTACGTTCAAGGTTTCAATTTATTCCTACTGCTAAATCATGACTGTGGTGAGAACAGTGTTGTGGCGCAACCACCAGAGACAGCTTCTGAAAATAACCGGTCAGTGGGGGATTTTTCAGGACAAACGCATAAAAGCGCATCATAATCGAGCTGCACAAGCATGACGAGGCAGCAATGCCTAAACACAACCCAGCTGTTAAAGCAAAGTCACATGTTAAGGCTTTCAACCCTCATTTAAATCCCTACTTATTATCTACAACAGTAGCTGCAGCTGGATGAATGCAAATGCTGCATTCCAAGCACTATTATTTATTATTGTTTCCTACTTTGGTCCTTTCTGCAAAAAAAATGGTTTAAATAGCATTTCAATTTGTAAACTAAATCATGACCTGCTGCCCAAAAGAAAATGTCTACCATTAGAAACTGATGGGCGAAACATTTTTTCTTGTGTTTGGACTGATGACAAGTTCAGGTAAATCAGGTAAATCTTTAGTTCGGGGAATGTTTGTTTCCCTCCGATAGCACATTAATCGATGCTCCAACATAATCTGCCACTGCTGTATCTGGTGACCTGGAGCACAGGGCATGTTTGGAAATCTTTTTGAAAGAAGAGCAAGTAAGATGGGGAAGTAAGATGCAGATTGATCAAACCCACAGCCTGGTTTCTCTGCTGCTTTCACTCTCCCTGAGCGGAGAGGGATACATCTGGCTTTACCAGTGTGCCATTTCCTTTAAAGGCTCAGTGCTGTGAGCCACACAGTATCATTTTATAACACAATCAATTAACTTTGTTACCTTCGGTTGCTCTAAATGCTGTATGACTTAAAAGAACATTTAAATTGGGTCTCTGTCTCTGTCTAAGGAATCCTGCTCTTTCCAACCCTTTTTATCAGCGTTGCACTGAGAAGTAGCTCCTATGATGAGCTCCGCTGATGCAAAGTCCCACCAGGTGTTTGCTAATTGCTGCTGGCTAGTCTGAAGGAGCTGAGTGAGGGAGTCGTGGGGGAAGCTTGGAAGCTGCAGCTCCGAGGAGGAGCAGCAAAAGCTCGGTTACCCCTAGTGCTTTGCAAAGTTGAATGGTTGTCATGGGAGATTAAAGGATTTTTCAGTAATGCATGAAAGAATCAAGGGAACACTCCCTGTGTGTTTTGATGAAGGAATAACATTATAACATGATGTAATGCTTTGAAAAGTAGATTTTATATAACACGGTCCCTTTAATCATCCAGACTCCCAGATCAGTGGATCAGGTGTTCACCGTTTGTTTGCCAGAAAGTAGCCAACCAGTAAAACAAACCAACAATGTCCACATAATATAAAGTCAATGTGGCCATTCAAGCAGTGAGCAAATCAAAGCTTCCTGGTATAACAATTATTTTTTTATCGTGCCACGCACGCTAACATGGCTGTGTTTGTAAGAACTCAGCATCGTCGCCCTAAAGGTTGGATCTGTTACCGGTGTGAGTGAGTCGCCTTTTGGAATATTTATACTTTGTTTTGCAGTGTATCCACACACTGTGCTAAAAACCCAAATCTCAGTCAGTCTCATCTGACCAAAGCATGGTCCTAGTTAAAGTCCCACCAGACTGGAGTAAAACAAATATTTCATCTTTACATTACAAACTGCAGAACTGAGAAGGCCTCTTTCTGCCATCCCTCCGCTTCAATCGTCCTCAGCCAGAAAACTTCACCATGAAACCTTTTTTGTTGTTTACTGAACGACATGTGCAAAGAGAATTTGAAACTACATCTGCTTTGCCGTCACGTCCTTAAAATGTACGGAGATGAATGGCAAGGAAAGCCCAGCTAAATGAATTTAATAAACATGCTTTAACTGAGAATGACTGTGTCTCTCCAGGCGCTGTGAGAGGAATCCGTGTATGTTGGGGGACAGAGCGTGCACGCAAGCTCCAAACTCCATCTCCTTCCACTTTCTCGCTGTGGTGTCCAACATGTCCGCCCCTCGCGTCCTCTTCCGGGTGTCGGCAGCCCGCGTGCTGGGAGACACGCTGCGGTTCGGCCTGGCCGGCAGCCACGGTCGAGGCCACTTCAGTGTGCAGCGCTCGGGTCGGCAGACCGGGACTCTCCTCCTGGTGACGTCCATTAACGGGCCGGCCACGCTGGAGGCCGAGGTGGAGATGAGCGAGCTGGAGAACAACGCCCTGCTAGGCCGCTACCTCACCAAGGTCACCCTGTTTGTGTCCCCGTACATGTTCTAGCAGGGAGGACAAGCGAGAGGAGTCCGTGGACCATTAACCATTCAGTGGATACCATAAGAGTTTGGTGTGATACTGAGACCTGGATTTTCAGAGACATCATCTTTTTGTTCGTTTGTCAATGTAGTAGTTAGAAAAGTTGTAGCATTAGCTGGTGACCTCGCAGCACTTTTTTTTTATTATTATTATTATCTGTGTTTGTTGACTCAGCATGACCACTTAGCTATGAACATGTGTAGTCCTTCATTCTACATATAGACTTAGTGAACCTTTTCTACAGCTTTAAACACGCTCTCATTTAAAGAGGGACAACAATATTTGTTTCTTTCTTCACACAGACTAATATTGCCTGGTAAATCCTGGAGAAGATGTTTGGAACAGTCAATTGTTCTGAAGGATCTTTCTTGGTTTAACACACCCTGATAAAATAAATGGATCACTAAATCGGCCTCTGCAAAACATAATGACCCGGTGAGGAAGTAACTCAGCTTCACCATTTGGATCAGCTGCGTCGGTGCAAGACATTCGGTTTTCACCAAGCCTTAAGAAGAGGTTTCAGAAACCATTAGGTTTAAAAACATGCAACTTAATCGGCTCACACATGAACCACCACAAGATGGTTATTTTATTAGGTCAACCAAGCTACAGTTAATGATTGACTAAAGGCTTACTTATGAAGTTTTGTGTTGGTTTCTTTTGAAAATGGTTCTGAAATCTAACAACATGAGCAGAAATGGCTGAAACAGAACGCAAGTCTTACTCTGTGTTTTTGTTTGAAGCAAAGGCTGCTGACCCCCCTTTCCTCTGGCTCTGCCTCCAGCTCCTCAACAGACTAAAGAGGTTTTACATTTGATCACACAGACGGCTAAGAAAAAAGAAACCAAGTGTGCAGTAAAAACAATTCATATTTAAAATGACAAATACTGCCTGATGGATAATATGAGCTAACATTCAGCATAAACCCGGTAAGCATTTATAAATGTGCATGTTCTTGTAAAGCGCTGATGTATTGCAGCTCGTTCAATTCAGGTTGATCCTCCAACCAGAGTTTATATATACAGTATATACTGTATATATAAAATCATCCTGGTCAGAAGAAAGGTTCTGTTCCTACTAGTGTGGATTTCTTTTCTCTCATTTTAAGGGAATTTATAACATTGTGGATTTGTGTTCATCTGTTCATTGGTCTGTAACTGATGTAGCGTATAAAGGAAGAGAGTAACCATGTTTACGCTCCTTCTCTGCTCATAGAGGTTTATCTTCAGACATGGTCACAGCTCCCAAGTTGAAATAAAAAGTGGACAAAAAAAGAAAATAATTTTTCTTAAAAAAAGACTCTTTTCAAACTTGATCATTTTTCATGGCTCCTGCTCTCCGACACTCCATGACGACAGCCAGCCACACGTGCAGAATCTGACTTTAAACAGGAAGGTCGGCACAACTTTTACACTTGTAATCAATTCACACGCATGTAACGCTCACTAACGCCATGTACTTTTTTTGTCTTTGCACAAGCAGAAAAAAAAAAAAAGTAGAGGTGGTCCTAGCCTGTTTGGCGCTCTGGGCGAACCCCTCCACCCTCCTCAGATATTTTAGGAAGGAGGTCAGAGTGTTGCTGAATGTGTTCACCATCAAGGGAAAATTCCTCCAGTGAAGGATTTCACAGTTGATGGATTGTCAATAAATCAAGATTGAAAAGATGACCCTCATCCATCCATCCATCTCATGTTTCAGTGATGCTGGCTGCATTTATAGGAGCAGGAAAGAATAAATGAAGGTTTATTTCAGCCTCATGGTGAAACTTTTACTGAAATTATGACCTACAGTATTTATGTTGTCTTTTTGTACATGCATGCATGTATGCTCCTCTGAAAGCAGAACAAACATGTTGTAACATACCGTCTCTATCATCTCCAGGATTCATTGCTTATCCATTCCCTTTTTTACGGGTGAAGTAAAGGGTTAAGAGATAACTTGTACGTTTGTGCTGTGAAAACTGGGATGTTTTGGCATGTTGGACTGAAGAATTTTACACTGATTTGTCAGGCAGCCAGGGGCCTCCACTGACCAGACAGAACACACACATGAAAACACACAACTCAGATGAACACCAATCCTCACACACAGAACCTCGTGCAACAAACCAGGCCGCACTCCATAGTGGTCCTTACCGTTAGTCTGAGAGCCAGCAGAGAGAACAGCAGAACTTCGGCAGCTAAACGTGCACAGGTTCAGAAGAATTCATTTAAGATCTAGATTTTATTTCTGCAACCATCTGTTTGGGCAGCAGGATCAGAGACAGAAGAGGCTCAATAAACCTGAGTGCTGGTTCTGTTCTGGGGACTAACTACCTCTGGAGATTATAGTGCAAAGAATAAAATAAAATAAGAAAAAAAAAAGAAAATGTGCCGTCATAACATACAGTCTTCAGTTGGACACTACAGAGCCGCTGTAACACAGTCCTCTACAGGAGATCCTTTCTGCCAACAGCCATCAGAATATACAGCTCTGGAAAAAAAAATGAAGAGACCGCTGCAAAATGATCCGTTTCTCGGATTTGAATTTTTAGAGGTTCATGTTTGAGTAAAATGAACATTGTTCTTTTATTCTATGAACTACTGACACACGTCTGAAATTCCAAGCAGAAATTTATTTATTTGCAGAAAATGAGAAATGTCAAAAAGAATGAAAAAGATGCAGTGCTTTCAGTTCATATTCATTTACAAACACCAATACTAATGTTCCAACTCAGCAAGAGTTCAGAAATCAATATTTGGTGGAATAACCATGATGAGGTTTATTATTGTCATCATGGGGTTCAGTGCAGTGCTCTTCATTTTTTTCTAGAGCTGAATATATATATATTATTTTGGGTTTTAACAATTTAGTTTCCACTTGTAATTTCCCTTATTAGTTGACTTACTAGCTTATGAGTGTAAGTATTTTTGTTTTAATATAATTTGGATGGAAATTGTCCGTTTATTCTTAATTTTGTGCAGAGCTTTGAGAACATCAGTGTGTGAATTCACCCGATTACCTCAGCAGTCACACTAAGCATATAGCACAAATATAACTACATTTTCAATAAACTGGGAACATTTTCTTTGTTGCAATCAGTATTTATAACAGATCCACATGGTGTTGTGAAATGCAAGTACATACAGCAAAAATTACATCCTGTGTGCTTGACTGCAAAGACGGTTCTGAGAAAACACCTGGACGACAGAATAGAAACCTTGCACACTTTATTATTAATAAGAAACTGTCCATAGTTTTCTGTACAGAGCAACAAAAGGAGACAAAAACAGTGAAGAACGAGAAGTTCCACGAGTCCAAACAGAAACCATGTATTCAATCACAAACTTAAAAGACTTTCCATCACCTCTCTGAATCATAAAACAGACGACCAAACCGCCTGCACAGTTCAAAACACCAGGCAATAATTAACACACGATGTGGACATCGTCCATCTCGGACCAACCCTGTCATTTGATGGGAGATGCAGGGACGTTTTAGGCACAACTTTGATTTAAAAAAAAAAAAAAAAAAAAAAAGAAGAAGAAAAGACTGAAAAAAGGCAGTTGAGAGAAGAAAGTGTGGAGTTGCAGGCGGCGAGGGCGGCACTCGCTACAGAGCGCCTCAAGAATCGGCTAGATGAAAAAAGTAGCAGTACAAGTCAACTGCACGACACGCACAGCATACGACACAGACAGTCATCTAGCTGTTCTGTGTTCTGCTCTCTCTCTCTCTCACACACACACACACACACACTCACGCATCTTAACCAGCAGGTTTCGCTATTTTGTCCCCCAAACTCCAGACCTCCACTAGTCGAGCTTTCAGCAGCTGAGGCCTCAAACTCCAGCAGCAGACCCACAGAGTTAAAAATGCTTTTACTAACACACACACAAAAATAAAGCAAATCATTATCTTAAGCTACAGCTTTAAATTTCTGATGTATAAAAAGGTTAAATGAAAATGTCATTTCATCAAGCCCTCGCATCAGTCAAGCTGCTGGATGAAGATGATGCCTGGAGGAACTCAGACCTGTCTCTTTCCTTTCTCCCTTCAAAAAGCCTCGCTGAAAAAAAAAGAAAAAAAAAGGCAACAGTAAAGCACATTCAAATCAATGAAAAAAAACAAACAAAAAAAACACAGATTAAACAATAAATAAAGATATAACAAAACATTTATATTCATTGACATTAAAAAAAAACAAAACTGTGCAATGATTCCAGTATCATCTTCACACAAAATCTTCACATCTTTGTAATAATATGATCTGTTCTTAAAGTCTGCCCAAATTGTTTCTTCTAGAGAAAAAAAAAAGAAAGGAACAAAGGCCTCAACCTGTCTGGACTGACTCCTCTGATACCAACAGTTTGTGTAAGAATGAGAACCGAAGTGATTTCTGCTGCTCTGCTCAGAGACGGAATGCTAACAGTGGCTGGAAGCTGCGACGGAGGAACCAGTTCACTGTCGGAAAACAAAATATTTATATTTACATATGACTAAGTGTTCGCTCCCCTTTTAATCCTGTGCGGCTTGGTTGAGAGATGGCTGGTAGGTGCCACCTACCTGGCAGTCCCATGGCAAAGACAGAGAAAAAAAGTAATAATAATAATAAAATAAAATATCCCCAAAAACCGTTCCACAACCAAGAAGAGTGTTGGGACAAAAAGGACAGGACTGGACAGCGAATACTCACACCAAGAGACACAGCTTCATTGTTAAAATCTCTATAAGTCAAGCCTTATCCCATCGCACTTTCTACACATTTACACTTTAAATGTTTTTATTCTCCACCAGTCAGTTCTGAGAGCTCATCCTTCCTCTCTCCTGCTCCGCCACGTCCTCGCCCCCCCACGCCCCACCACCCGGCCCGGACCCCCCCGCCTCCCCCCTCAGGATGAGCAGGAGAGGAAACAGATACTGAATCGACATCAGGGAGGCGGGTGGAGACCAAGAGGCGGCGCCACACATCCAACCAGGAACAAAAATGAGGGAGAGGAGAAACTGGCCTCATGAGACGTGGGAAGTCACACCCACGTTCACCAGTGGGGCTTTGGGAGTGATGTCATTTCCCCAGCAGTGATTTAAAAAAAAAAACCCTGATGAAGAGGACAAATCAGGTTGGACGCTGCAGTTTTTTTTTTGTGTGTGTGTGTGTTTTTTTTTTTTTGTTCGTTTTGTCTTTTTAAATTGATGGGTAAAAATGGGCCGTGTGTCGAGAGGATTCCTCAGAGGCGGCGGTGGGTTCTCCTGTGAACTCTTCCTGACCCCCCCGGGGTGGGCGGGGCTTACCTGTCCTTCAGCTCCTGAGTCACTCGTTTTGTGAATCTGCCACAAAACATCCCAACCAGGAAGAGCAGGGCCACACCCGTACCAATCACAGTGAGGATGTAGTTCTTGGACGGTGATGTCATCACCTGTACGGCCAGGTCTGAGAATCCCTCAGCTGGCGCCACCTGGAGGAGAAACCAGGAGGATAAAAAAAAAAGAAAAAACGGAACCTGGTTAAGAACCAGAGACACGACTTTCTGCAATATTTCACCACGACTGGAGAGAACATAAAAGAAACAAGACAAACAGTCGATAATCAACAACCTTCCTAGAAATGAACAAAAAATAATCAGCTACCAAATCAAACATAGGAACATTTTTAAATGACATAATTTATAAAAATCAATTATTCTAGCTGGGGCTTAAGAGTTCAGATTTCTAAATAAAAGGGATTTCCACACAGTCTTCTAAAAAAAACCTGAAATATATTCATTCTGTCATGTAGCGTTTGGAATCTGCTCCATGTGGTGATTTCTGTGATCACTTCTTTTGTTAAGACATTTTTTTATGACCAGATTCATCATTCAGGCTGTTTGCAAAAAATACCTGAATATTACCAACCCTTTGAGTCTTAAGTTTCAAACCTCCACCTGGATATGTTTGCTTGCTTTAATAGTAAGCAGTTTTTAAAATTTCCCGAGTAAATACATATTACCCATTTATCCATAGCAACAGGAACTTTCAATATCTAGCAGTTATGTTCGCAATAATTTACAGTCTATTTAAAGAGCGCCCCTCAGATTAATTTCACTCCCTGCTATGAAATTACCGTAATAACCCGATATTTGCTGAAAGCTCAACGTCTCCCCTGTCAGAAACTGTTGGAATTTTTCAGTGTCGCGGATTTACCGTAGTGCAAATTTGGCTGCGTCGTCGCCGACATGTTTTATCCTAGAAGGGTTGAACTACAACACAGTCCACTGACTGCTGTAAGGGACGGACACTCAGCGTTCATAAAACTCTGACTTTGGGTAAGAACACGGCAGTTTAAAAAAAGCTTGTGTGTGAAATTAAATTTGAGGGTCAATCCTCCTGGACAGAACTAACACACACACACACACGGCTGTGCAGAGTGTGTGTGAGAGCTCTACATTCACTGCCAGGTGTGAGAAGTCGGCCGTAGCTTCACACCGGAACCAAAACTTCAACCTGCGTGAGAGCAGCTGCACGGCGGAGCAGACAGCTCAGCGCCTGGGGTCAGAGGTCAGCCGTACCTTAGCAGCGTAGCTCCACATGTCGATGCGATCCTGGAGTCTCTTCTTGCACTCTGGCTGCAGACGGACACGTTTGTCCTGCAGCGCCTCCATCAGGCAGGACATCTCTGAGGACGAGAGCCGGCTTCAATACCCAGAACTGTGCAATGATGCATGTTCACTGATAGATATACAGAGCCCCCTGGTGGACACGGGGGGGAAATAATGTTCTGCGTTCACTCACAATACAGCCACAATTACAATGATAATAAATGTCAATTTAAATTTGTAAATACTTTTAAAGAGCCTCATTTAAAACGTTTTTAGACATTCTTAACTCTTTGGTGCAAAGAACAAATGTTACTACTTGTTCTTCATTAACCAAACTAACAACATTTTTGAAAAACACACAGAAAACTGTCAGATCACTTTATTATCCCGTGACAACAAGTATTTACCTTCGAACAGAAAGTTTCTGTTTATGCCTTAGAGGAGATGGAAAGAGATGGGAAGCCCATGATTGACATGTTTTGCTTTTGCACGAAAGTTTGTATAGAAAAAGATATAAAACTTCAATATATCATTAATGAGATATCTAACAAGCATACAAAACCTTACATAGCAGAAAGACTTTCAGTATTGTGAGGGAACACAAAAAAGCTTCTAGGGGACTCCGTACAAATATACCAGGATGGACGTTCTTTCAGTTTAGTTTTTTTTTTTTATTTATTTTTTTATAATTTGAATTAAATCAATAAACCAGCACACTGAAACTCAACAATTAAGATGAATTGTGTTCAGTAACAAAAGAAACATTTCAAACTAAAGCATATTCCTCCTGTTTTGTTTCTTCTGGTCATAAAAATGTAACTGGACAACTACAATTCAAAACAAAACAAAGTAAATGCTTCATTTTTATGCTGTGAGCCGTCAGTTATTTAATTTATTTTTTTAGTGTGTGTGTGTGTGTGTGTGTCTTTCAGTCTTTTTCTCGACAGAAACGTCCATTTCGCACTTGCTAGTTATGTTAGCACGAGGAGCAAAGTAGCTTGATAAATTTGACTAGCAGCCAATCAGAAAGAAAGATGAACATGACAAATAATGTCAATAAATTATTTCAACTTATATTTTATAACAATGATTGAAAAACTAATGAGATTTCATGATTACAACTTTTTTAAAATTTAAGCTTAAAATGTAAAATTTTGTTAATTTTTTACTCTTTTTTTTTTTTTTTTCCCCCCCATCATTTGTCCAACTTCCGAAACCTGAGGACAGAGCAGCTGTATTTAAACTACTATTAATACAGACAGCTGGACCCTGTTTACTAATTAAGGGACCTTTGAATGCAAAGGGTTCAGCTGGATTTTATTTAAGAGTATCAGAGCAAAGGGGGCAGAATACAAAATAAAAAATTAAAAAAAACAATTTACCTTTTCCCTTCACTTTAAGGCCTGATTTTGCATTGAAATTCAAGGAGTCATATATATTAGAATAATAATAAAAGATTAAAAAAAACTAAAAACAAACCCAAAGTACAGCAAACTATCAAACTCTGTGCATTTTGAAGATTTATTTTTGATCAAATGCGCTTCTATACAGGTTAGCTTCACTCTACCTTGATGTGTTTGTAATGTTTATCCAAAAATAACAGGAGAAATCAAACAATACGAGGAACAAGTGCCAGTCGCTCAGCAGCTGTGTGTGTGCAAGTGTGTGGGGGTGTGTGTATGTGTGTGTGAGGACTCACGGCGCCCCCTGCCAGGTGGGATGGCAGCACAGTGGTGTTTGATGTCCAGCGCGCACGCCGTGTGGAGAACAGGGTCAACAAAGATGTCCGCCTTGCTCTCCTTCAGCATGTTCAGCACTTCCTGCGGGAGGAGCAGGACGCAGGAACACGCATTAAGGAGCGGAGGGAAAAGGAAGTGACTCTGTAGGAAAACTGTTCTGGAATAATTCTGTTCCTTAATTTGCAGTTCTCTCTTGATACGTAATGAAAGATTATCCAGAGGAAACAAAGCTTTGCTTCGTCAGCAGATCTTTCACCTTCTTACAAGCTTCCTGTTTGATCTTCAGAAGGTTGATTTTCAGACACTCCTCCACCTGTCCTGTCTGCTCCTGAGCTGCTGCCTCCTCTGGACACAGACTTGAAATCTACACACACACACACACACACAATTATTCACACACATGCATTTAAAAAGACAAACTCTTGGCTGCTCTGTATGCAGGCGTTTATCATACATTTCAGTGGAAAGAGAAACTATCCAGGAAAATGACTTCATGTTCATGTGTTGGTCCAGAGCAGTGATGATGACTGGACAGCTTCGTCCAGTACACTCTGCTCTGTAATTTATTACGGTAGACTGGA
Organism: Xiphophorus maculatus; assembly: GCF_002775205.1. NCBI lineage: Eukaryota > Metazoa > Chordata > Actinopteri > Cyprinodontiformes > Poeciliidae > Xiphophorus > Xiphophorus maculatus. The sequence continues at coordinate 25,813,269 of NC_036444.1, forward strand.
TTACACTACACCAATTCAGTTCATTTACAATGTAAACATTAGCCAAGTTTTTTTTTTTTTTTTTTCATTGTATAAACTGGTTTACCTTCAACAACCAACAACACATGGTCTAGGAATATTTTAAGACCATTCCCTCCCCCTGCTGGTCAGTTGGCTACACAACAACCTGTGTTAACTGACTCAAGTTTTTCACTCCCATTTGCTATAATCCCACAAGTGCAACAGCCGCCAAGCAAAATACTAGAAACAGGTTTTGTTGAACCTGGGAGGTGACGGGATAACGAAGCAAACAGGTTTGGAAACGTGGTAGAGTGTGTGTTCAAGCAGAAAGCTGCAAACCTCTTGGGTGCAGTGGATCTGGAGCTGAGGGTCCAATCTGTAGTCCAGAGCCGACTCCTGCAAGATGACCCGAATCTGATCCTCACAGTCAGGAGACAAACGCTGCAGAACACAGAGCAGAGGAACAGCAGGAATCCTTAGAGCTTTACTGTTCCCTACACATCTAAGGCATTCCATTGTCGTCACGCGTCTTCATGATGAAAATGTAAAAATGCTCAAGTGTCATTTATACAAGTAACCATGCGAGCATCGACTCTGACCTGGTCTGCATATTTGAGTTTGAGGCAGGAGATGACCTGACCCTCCAGCTCCGTGTCCGTCGCTCCCTTGTTGAGGACGGACTGACAGAATTTTGGGATGTCGGCTTTACAGGCCTTCTTCAGCACAGGGTTTAACCTGTAGTCTGAACACACACACCCACACACACACAGCTGTTAGGTTTGTATCTGCTTAGGTTTATATGCTGGGCTCAGCACAAGGGGGTGAAAGGTCAGAGAGGGTGTGTGTACCTGTGTTCTGGGTGATCTGTCTCTTGGTGATCATCTGTTTGCATTTAGGATCCATCAGCTCACTGTTCTTGTTCTGTTTCAGACACTGAAGAACGTTCTTCCCCTCCGACTCCGTGCAGAACCGCTGAACAAAAACACAGTAAAGGCAATGAGACTGCAGCCTGAGCCACTGGAGGCTCTGTGGACGTTTCACAGTGGCTCTGAATAACTCTGAATAAGTAAGTATCAAACACAGGTTTTAGCAGTTCTAGTTTTTTCATGGAATAATTTTACGTAATTTCAACAACAGAATGACACCAAAGTACCAGCAATATTTGTTTGAATCTATTATCTTATCATGCGGGCAGAAACTTTGTTCTTTACGACATGAAATCCGTCTCTTCTCACTTTACAGAAGATCTCAGTTTTGCTCGAGTCATTTGCTGCGTCCCATTTTCTGTCAATTTACTGTTCAACAAAAGCCACCAGTGCAAAAAAAATAAAATCTTAAAAATATATAAAATATTAGATCTTTAAAATAATTTTTTCCTATAGTAGGTATTTGTCAAAGTACCTTTTTTTCCCAAAAGGTCATGCAACATTGTTGCTCTAGACGGTTTTATTTAGCTAAACAAAATGCAAAACGGTTCTTTGGATTGTTAAGGTTGCAGACGTCTCCTGGGAACAATAACTATAGTTCACTAAAGACTGCCAATCAGTTCCAGTGTGTTACCTTCAAACATCACAAATTACTTAAATATCTTGGGGTGTTCTCACACCTAATACTCTAGTAGACTTGATTCGACTGGGGACCAAAATTGCAATACTTGCTACATTTTCAGCTGCACTGTGTCTAACAATTGAAAAACCTGTTCCCCTCCTCGCCTGTGGTGGCGCTGCACCAAGAACTACTGAAGGAATAGATACAAAAACCTCCGAAGAAAACACCGAGCACAACTTCCTTCCTCACAAAATGTGAAGATAAATGGAGTGGCGGCAGATTTTAGCAGTTGGAGGATTTCCCTTTTGTCTTTGGTTAAACTCTCCAGACCTCGTCTGAGTTACTCATCATCTGGTTCTTCTTCTTGATTTATTTCTGAACAACAACACTCAACAATAGGGCTTACACTGAATAAAATAACAAAATATAGCAGAGTCAACCCAATGTGATAATAGAAATCACAAGCAGTGGTGGCCCACCCGGATCATGTGCTTGCAGACCCTCATCAGCTGATAGTCCAGTTCAGGATCAACCATCTCCACCTCCTGCAGCTTGAAGATCTTTTGGTGGCAGCGCGAAGACAGCTGGCGTTTGTTCTCCTTCAGACACTCGACCACCTAGTGAGGGATGCAGACAGAGTCAAACTTTAGATTCTCCATGAGGACGAGGGATGGAATAAAGAAGAAGGCCATGGAAGTGAATCCGCCTGTCCTGGACGCTACGTTTCACAGACTCAAACTGAGCTAAACTCAAAGTAATTCAGAAGAATAAAAGTACAAGAAGCTGGGCTGAAAAATCAAATGGTGGTTTCATTGTCTTCTCTGTTGTCAGATTAGTTGCAATGCAATGAAAGAAAAATACTTTTTTTTAATCTAATTTCCACAACAAAAAAAAATCTCAAAATCCTCTTAAAAAAATATTGCAGTGTGTACTGCAGGGTTTACAATAACCCTGCAGCACATTATCACAGATTTAAATGAGCAAAATCTGTAAGAACCAGCAGCCCAGTCAGCTGTGTAGCTTCCAATAACACAACTTATACAAAATGGGAACACTGTTTCTTTGACATGAAAATGAGCAAAAAATGTGTGTGTGTGTGTGTGTGTGTGTCCTGTGCATTGGCTGCTGACCTGTGCATTGCCAAAAGCCACGTTCTGACACAGCCGGCTGATGTCCGGCTTACATGAGTCGTACAGCTCCGGCTCCAGACGGATGTCCTCTGACTGATGGATTCATAGAGAAACACAATGTCAGGTTTAAAACTGCACCAAAGTGCTGTACAAAAACGACAACAATAGAATAAGTAGATGAAAAGATGTATACAAGAAAATATATAATAAAATAATAAGAGTAATAGTAATAAGTAAATAAAACATCACAACAGAAGAGTCTGAAACACAGACTGATGAAAGAACTCTAAAGTTCAACAAGAACATCCTGCACTAAATGTCAACTGGGGATAAAAGCCTCAAACTCAAACATTCTGTAAAACCACAAGACTTGAGTGAGTGAAGTTGCAACAGTGTGTCAGTGAACGCACCATCTCCACCTCCTCCACTCGGAGCTGCTTGCGGCATTTGACCGACACGCGCTGCTCCTTGGCGTCCTGCAGCGTGTCGTTTCTCACCGTGGTGCTGAGGCAGATGACCACGTCCACCCTAAGCAACAGGGAGAAAAACGCGTACGTCATCAACACGGCCACGTTTCAATTCAGCTTTTCAGTAGCAATTTAGATGGAAAGTGGGAAAAATAAATACAACGTCCTGGCAGCTGCATCTTCCTAACAACCACAGAAACACTTAAAAGTGAGATAATGGGACGTCAGTGATGACAAACATCATCTGGTAGTTTATTAAGACAGAACAGCTGAAATGGTTGAGTCAACACACACAGCAGCATTTAATGGGCAACTTTCTGGTGCAAAATATGGAAACTAAACTCCAGGAACTGATTTTTTCCACTTACTCACATGTTGCCTCGGAAAACAAACATTTTTATTTGTTTGGTTTTATTTTTAGCCTTTCATTCACATGAAAACTTTTACAATCACTAAAAATGATTCATAAAAACTCTGACCAAATAAAATAGAGGCTAAAACACAGTGTGTGTTTGTGAGCAGAAAGCAGATTTCTGCATCATTGTCTGAAACAAATAGTCTGCATATACAACACATTGCTTTAACACAGTGTTTTTAATAAATGAATATTTTAATATACTGTTCAAAAGTAGTTCAAACTATTAATTTACCTCCATGTTTAATTCTGAACAGGAAGTCGTGGTTATTTTGAAGCAATCTGATTGGCTGACACAGGTTTTAGCTTTGTGCTACACTGCCCCCTATGGGTTGGGATGATTAAAAAACAACATTCAGTGGCAGATTTGTGTGGGTTCATGTGGATGAAAACTTTTCTGAAACCACTCCAGTGTGTGTGGTATTTTGTAAAAACAACGTGGCGGAAATATTGGTCTTCATAAAGACCTGGGGGTGCGTGGACAAGGCCGAAGAATGTTCACAGAAAGACTAAATAAGGAAGAAATTACAGGAATCTTGTCATTTAGGCACATCTAACAATCTACTAACAAGAACTTGTTTGATTAAAGATCGATGATTCTCATGACATGCTTTTCAATGTCGGGACAGTTGAGTGGAATAAACATCATGCAATGCTTATTAATGTCTGAATTCATCTAAATGTTCTCAAACTGGAGTACAAACCCAACAGAACCGACTACTGCTGAAGAAGAGAGGAGAACCGGAGGAGCTTACTTCTTCTTGATGTTGGGACAAAGCTTCAGCACGTCCTCTTTGCAGGCGGTCTTAAACTTGTAGGAGAAACGGAAGTCTTTGATCTGAACCTGCAGACAGTCACAGCATACAGGACGGTTAGCTGGAGATTCAGCAGATGGTGGAGCTGTGTGCTTCACTACTACAGCTACGAGTTCACTATAAATTAAATGCAGCTTCTAAAAATTAGGTTAGGGTAGAATTTAAAAACTAGCAAAACTTGAAGCTTGCTATGCCATTTAGAAACCTCCATGTCCAAATCTGGATGCATCTAAAATAAATGATTTCACCCTCCAACCCCAACTGTAAATGATTGCGCCTTGTGTTTTACAAAATAGCATAAAGCTACGCTAAATCGGTACCAGTTGAAGGGTCTCTTTAAAGGTAAAGGTAATTTTATATATATAGAATTACCTTTTATATAATTACCAATTTCAGAATTACCGATTCTGAAAACAAAATTGCCTTGTTTTCGGCAACAAGGCAATACAAAGTGCTTTACAGGATTTAAAAGTAAATACAAACAAAATAACAAACCAAACGAAAGAGCAAAAGAAGAAAAAGCTAATAATGTTGATCCAAAGTAAATAAACTAGATACTCCTATTCAGGGTTGGTAGATAAGTAGAAGTATCCTTCCTCTGGTCTAATTCCTTTTCTGGGTTGAGAAAATAGGAGTCTAAAAGTATTCTCTGAACTTTCTAAGTGCTCTAAATTTGTAAAAGTAATGAATACTCCACAGTTTCTAAGTAATAATAAAAACTAAATGTTCTTGTTCTGGAAGAATTTTTTTCTGGATTCTAAGTTTGTTCCAATTCCTTTTCTGGGCTGTAATAATAGGAGTCTCTCTGCATCTAAATAGTGAGTAGCTACTCTACAGTTTCTAAAATATAAGCTAAAGAGTGACTAATAAACTAGAGTCTCTGGATTCCAAGTTTGTTCGAATTCCTTTTCTAGGTTAAAAGTGAGTACTCCACAGTTTCTAACAAAATAAAATAAAAAAGGGGAAAGGACACTTTAGGGCAAATAGCAACATTCAGACAAAACAAAGGGCAAAACAAAGACACGAGTGAAGGCGGTGACATCACAGGGCCATGAAACCACGTTGCTCAGCCTCCCAGCAGAAGTCCGATAAGATGTTGTTACCAAGGAATGTCCTTGGGAGCGCTCAGCTCCACGGATAACAGGAGGTGGGAAAGAGCGTTATGATTGCATATCTTCAAGAAAATTGGAAATATGCAGCGTTTCCAAGGCAACATGGGGAAACCAATTCAGATACAGAATGTCTTAGGTCGGGTAGATTATAAATTTCAATTTTCCCTAAAGTTTCTCCGATGCATCTCAGTTCCCAATCATCCATATTAGTCATTCCACTGACCCAAAACTAGCAACAAGATTGATTCCATCCCGCTAGTGAGCTTTGAGTCCTCAGCTGGGCTGCGAGTCTCAGCAAGACTCACATCCAACTTGCATCTCTGTCCACACCAACAGTCTGTTCCGTAACAGAGCCGTCAGCCAGGTGTCTTTTAGCTGACTGTCAACACAACAGGGTCATGCCTCAAAAACTACTTCCTTTTCTACTTCACAATAAGAGACTGAAAATGATTAACATGATGTAAAACCTCAGCTGTGACTTCACCATAGTTACATGCAGAGAGTAACTGATTAGGAGAAATTTGTTTAACCCAAATAAAAAATTATTTTTCTTGGTTAACATTGTGGAGTGAATTGTGAAAGTCAATGACTTCATGTAATCTGATTGGTTTTCTCAGATATTGTACTCCTTGACAACTAAGATCAATTGGAACATATGTGTGACTTAATTTAAATTATTTTTTGTAAAGTGCCTTGAGACAACATTTGTTGTAAATTGGTGCTATAGAAACAAAACCAAAAATAATCTTTAAATATTATGAAAGTGGAAAAAAAGCCTTTAAAAGCTGAGCTACAACAGAAGCTTGGTTTGCTCACCAGCTGGAAGTGTGTGACTCCCACCGCACACTTCTCATTCATCTCCTTCTGGTGTTTGTTCTGAATCAAACACTCCATCAGGTCACCAGAGTCGATCTGATTGTCGGCTACCTCCTGACACATGGAGAGAAACGCAGACACAGACACAGGAAGGGGTCAGTTTAAAATGCTGCACTCATCATCCAATAAGTTCATGAACTAAAAAAAAAAAAAAAAAAAGCAGTGTTTTGATTGCTGTTACCAGTTATCCCAGTGTCAAAGAGGGAGAACACGTGGTACAATTACACAGCATGTTTGTGGTTTTAAAGAAACGCATGTAAACCACAACTGCTCCTAAAACCTTCGGTTCCCAAATTGTCTCAGGAATTTATTTAATGCTACATTTCAAATATGAAAACACAGCATCTGTAATGCATCAGTAAGTGGATACTCACATGACAGTAGCCTTGAATGACAGGTTCACAAGCTCGCATTAATAAAGCCTCGATCTGAATGTCCTGAGGAGGGAACAAACAGGCAAAGTTTAGTCACAACATTATGTCTATTCACAGCTTGATGGCTTCAGTAATCACTCTGAATTTCAGCTGCGGTGCTGAAAACGCAACAGCTTAGAAAGGAACGCAAACCTCCGACTCGAGCTCTGTGAGATTCCCCACCACGTCTCTGCAGTCGGACACCAGATCCTCCAGATGGTCCTGCAGACACTCCAGCTCCTGGCCGGTCTCTGACTTCTCACTGCACCACTTCCCCAGGTCGGCCATGCAGCGTCTCTGCAGCTCAGGATCCAGCTTCACGTCTATCGCCCTCTGGTGGAGTATCCTCTGGACCTCCACCTTACAGTCCCTCGATAGCTGGGGATGAGGAGCGAGGACGCTTCCGAAGTTAGTTTTATCGAGAAAAATTATTTTCACACTTTATCCTAAAAAACATGTCTGGAGATGAGAAGAAATACTTTACTGAGGCAAAGTTTCCTGCTTTATGTCAGAGTTTATGTCTAAACTCTGACATATGTCAGAGTCAGAGTTTATGTCTCTGACTTTGGATGCCTCTGTGCTTCAGCACACTTCAGCGTTTCCTCTAGGGGGGTTTTAAACCGTGGTGGATACATGCTGTAATCTTTGTTAAATTAAAAAAATACAACAACAAAAAATACCCCAACAACAAAAATGTTGTCCTGAAGGTGTGGACACTTATTTTAGATGATTCACCATCAGCTCACTAGCAGAGCTCGGTGGAGCTCGACTGCAGGTTACTGAGGCAGTTCGGCCATTTAATTCAAGTAGAAGACGAAGAAGAGGACTGACCCCTCAGTTTGAGACCACTGGTTTAGACGCTGCTTGATATTCATTATAGACTCTTATTACATCTTGTTTCAAAACAAAGCCAATACGGACCAGATGAAACAAATGATGGAGGAGCTGATCAATGGAAACAGACTGAATAATCACTAAAACATGGGCTGCGTTGACATGCTGCCCATCTGACCGTATTCAGCTTTCCAGCTTCATACAATCCTAAAGTTTTACTCTTACACTCAGAGATGAGAGATTCCTGTAAAGGTCAAAGGTTGCCAAGGGATACCTACCCTCCGTCCTTGCTCCACTGAGCGGTAAGCGTGGCGATACAGGCAGGAGAAAACGGCCCCGGCTGGCATCAGCTCACTGGTTTCGTTCCAGCCGTGAGTGTGGCAGAGTCTGGCCGCATCGCCCTGACATTTCTTATACAGAATGGGGTCCAGCCTGAGGAACAGCACCGCATCATGAATACAATCGTATGAAATGGTTTATTGAAAAAACACAGGCATTGTCATTCTTTTGTTTTAAACATCGATTCCCCCTCTGACTGCAGAGAGATCATATCTTCCATCCACGTTACAACTTGTTCAAAAATAACTGACTGTAGTTAACATGGCAGTGGTTGATTAGTCATTTTTCCAAGTTAAACTCTTTCCCAAACTGAATTTATGTCATTTATTGTTTTTAGCCGACGGCTCATCTCACTTCCAGTCTCTGGCGATGAAGTACTGCAGCTCCAGCAGCCTGTGTTCACAGTCCTCCACCATCTTCTCAGTGTACAGATGCTCCATCAGACAAGACAGGATCCTGCACGATCAGAACCAGTTCTGCACAGTTACTGCTGATCCGGCTGGCTGTACGTACTCCGTTCTGGAGCTGAGTTTTTACATTTTCTGGGAGGTGCAGGGGGGTTTGTACCGGCAGGACTTACATGGGGTCTCCGTTGCGGATGTGTTTGCAGGCTGTCTGGATGACGGACTCGCAGGCCTCGTTCAGCGCCCTGTCGATCCGATAGTCGGCTCCTGGGTCTGCTTCCTGCACCAGGTCCTTGAGCTGAGCACAGCGAGAAGAGCAACATCAGGAGAAGAACCTCAGCCAACTGACACGACCAGAGGCTGAAGCTCCTACACCCAGGTCAGAAACAGAGGCAGTGCCAGAGCTACAGCGGCTCCTTTAAAAGCAGGAATCAGGAGCAGAGACGCTGCTGGCTTTATTTATAATCACAAATTATTGCTGGTTTTGTTTGGCTTAGGCGGGGCGGAGCAGGTTAATGGCTTGTTTCTCTGCCGCCTTTCCTTCACACTGCAGACAGAAAGATCCGCCTGAAAACATCCTGGATACGGCCTCAAGCAGTGTGGAAAGCTGGAGAAATATCCGAGTTAAAAAGAAATGGCTTCAAATTATTTTCAGATTGTTCAAAACGTTTGTCAGACTGATGAGGGTGAAGATAAAGCTGACATACGTTTATTTAATATCGAAGTAGAAAATACATGGTGTGGCACATTATATTGATGAAAGAAAAAAAATAATTAGATATCACGGAACAAACAAAGAAAAAGTATTGTTTTACCGAATGAGTATTATTAACCAGTATGTCATTTTAAAAAAAAATATTTTGTTTTTTACATATTTAAAACTGTCACAATGTCCGGACAGTAGAATCTGAGACTGATCTCCTCTGCCTCCTGTGGCTCTACTGACAGCTGCAGAAGTCAGGAACAACCAATCAGAGCCAGGAGGAGGGTCTTAGCGCTATCGATCAGGCTCATGTACAAGCCGTTTCTCGGCCAGCAGCAGCAAACCGGATTGAGCATGTGTGTGCTGCACAGGGTAGGGTGTGAGCAGCACGCACATGAGCTTGATTGACAGGACTGAAACGCTCCTCCTGGCTCTGATGTGCAAAAAAAGAGAACCACCATGTTCATTTCAATGCCATGACAGAAAAGAAAAAGAAAACTGCATGGGAGCTAACTGGTCATACTGGGATCAGAAACTTTCCTGGAGTGTTTCGTTAAATTAGTCTGAAAGTCTGACTAAAAAGATGTTCTCAAATTCTTACAGTTCCGCCAGAGTGGAAATATATCGACACTGGGTTACAAACAAATATTTTTTGGAAGTTGTCCGAGTTTTTTTTCAACTGAATTAGGATTATTTTGCACTGCTGAATCCAAAAATGACATCCATTTCAATCATGTTTATATTCTAATTTGATTTAGAGAAATCTGATCTTCTGACTAAATTGATAATTTTTTTGAGACATTATCTGTTAATATTTCTTTTTTTAAGAGAAAAAAATGCTTTTCTAACAGAGTGTTTTAATTGAATGTTACAAATTTGGATTTCGGTAAATTGTATAATAAACTGAACCTAAGAAGGGTAAGTGCATATGAATTGAATTGAACAATACGTCTTCATTGTGTAAAATTCTCCATCTCTTTTATGTCCTGATGGAATTTTTGGGGGCTGTTGACCAGTATTATGATTCTGTTCTATGACAGCAACTAATAAACATTAAAACGTCCCATTAGATTTTCTTTCTAATTCTCCTGCTGGTTCTAAATGAGGCTCCATGCCGTTTTAACTCACCGCTTTTTGGCAGGTGGGTTCAATGGCCTCCATGTCTCCTCGGCCGACCCTCATCAGGCAGTGCAGCGTCCGGCCTTTCCGGTGTAAACCAGAGCAGTGGCTCTCTATCTCACTGCGGCAGTGCAGCACGATCTCCGGACTCAGGGAGAAGTCCTCCATCAGCATGCGCCTGTAATCCATCATTTCCCCCTGACACTCGCCACTCACCACTCGACCTGAAGCGTATGTCACGGAGCAGAAAGCACAAAGTAGAATTAGTTTCCCCCCCCCGGCGGATTTTAAACGTCCTGGCGCCGCAGACGGAGGAGAGACCTGCTCACCTCGGTGCACGGCAGCCTCGAGGCACAGCAGCAGGTAGGACAGGCGCGTCTCTTTGGCTCGGGGCATGTTTGCGTCCACGTTGCAGCGGTACTTCCTCAGGTCCGACTTGCAGGCTTTGGCGAGCGAGTAGCTCACCTTGTAGTCCTGGGCGATCAGCTTCTGCCTGGTGGTCAACGCCTCGCGACACTGAAGACGCAAACGTCAGCACCAGAACTTACAAGACCAGAAAATGCGCGTCACCAAGCATGAATCCAAGCCAAATCAGCTCAGTGTGTTGAATTTTATCCCATCACTCGGTTTCACAATGTGACCAGAGTGTTTCCCTGACCTTTTAAGAGCCACTGATTTAACAGAGCTGTTGGAAACAAAACACAATGAGATGAAAAAAAGTGGAGGGGAACTCACCCTCTCAGACATGGCATCCTCAAACTTGTGATTAAACAGACATTTATAAACTCGGCCCTCCCCAGCTGCTGTCTGTGGGAAAAAGATAAAGTTAACTGAAGTTCACAACCACAAGCACAGACGAGCTTCTGCTTTGGGTTTATCGGTTTCTGATACGACGCGTCAGCAGCGTAGTATTCACCTCATTCTAAAAACATGCCAAGAACTTTTTTGTAGACTTTATAGTTCAATCAAATTATAAGTCTGGTAATATTTCGTCTTGTGTGGTACAAGAAGAAAATGTATGAAAGTGGAAATGAAGTTTGGTGGCTGTAGTTAAGGATAGCTGGAAAGGACAAAGTGCATAGAGCAAATACTGTAAAATAAAAAAAAATTATAATTATGTTTTAAAAAACTGCAAAACTGTTGGGTTTATTAGTTGCAAGCCATATTAACCACAAACAATTCTATGTGTTGGAGATGAACCCGTAGCTGCAAAAAACGGTTCTGACGCAATGGGCTAAAACGAAAGTTACGTATGTAACTACGGTTCTATGAATCCCTAGTAGGGATGAAACAGAACAGATGATAAGGCTGCAGCACTACACCATGAAACACAAAGTAGCTGCGGACGTGTCAGGGAACATCCTCACATTTTCACAGAAGCGTTCCCGGTCATCTCTGCAGGCCAAGTACAGGTAGCGGTCCAGGTGGAAATCATCAGAGGACAGCTCGGCTACTCTCATGATGGCCTTCTTACAGCCGTCTCTGACGCGGTGCGCGCCTGGTTGCTCCTCAACCTCACGGACTAAACCCTTCTCCAGGCAGGCGATCACTTCCCCCTGAGAGTGGACGTCCTGCACACACACAGTTTGAGCAGGTCACTTCATCTATTTAACTGTTCAGTTTTTATATAATATTTTAAAAATTAATAATAAAAAAATTACTTAAAAAAAAACCCCCCACCACATTTGTTTTTCTGTACTGCACTGATGTGCTGTGCTGTAAACAATTTGTAATATTCAATAAGCATTATGAACGCAATTTAAAAAATTTCATCCTATTCAGTTGTACATCCCTGGATTGAGAATAATATTTTATTTATGATAACTACACAGTATTTTTTATGTTATAAACCTGCATAGTATATTATTATAGTTGTTAAACTTGGGTTTTTTTTGTTGTTATTTTTAAACGCTTCTTGATCTTTTTTGTGAACCCATATATCTTGATGTTGTCACATGACTTTCCCCACTTTGGAAGAACTTGTTTATTCTGTTCCAAAATAAAAATAGTCCAGATTAAAACTCAAATTAGAGCTGGCAATGCAAGCTTAGATGATGTTTTATTATATTATTTTCTGTAAATACGGTGTCTGTAGGTCTAACGTCATTGACAACATGGCATTGATCAAATATATCAAGGTTTAATCTTCATAACTTATGCTTAGTTGTCAAGTTGTTTGTTGGTTGCCTGCATGATTCCTGATAAAAAAAATATAAAAATAAATGATTCCCCCGGAGGAGCTAGAAGAAGTGGCTGGGGAGAGGGAAGTCTGGGCCTCCCTTCTGAAGCTGCTACCCCCGCGACCCGACCTCGGATAAGCGGAAGAAGATGGATGGATGGATGGAAAAATAAATGCATCACCAAATGAAAAGAACTTATGTGAATCTGGAAGGCATACAGAAAAATGTGGGCATCATAAAGATAAATATTGTTTTTTAATGATTTGGATATATCTTTAAACCCACTATTCTCTGGATTAATGCCATAAATATATATTCTGACTAGAGCTGAATAAACAGACTGAACAGCCATCATCAAAATGTCACCATGAGTAAAACCTCAAATCCAAGGCACCACTGATATCCTCATATCAGCTGCATTCTAATCCATTTGTTCAGATGGACGTAGTTTCATGTGATAACAACGAGGTCACAACGAGGATAGAGGTCATGACTGACCTCTATCGCCCCGTCAGCGCGGATGTTTCTGATTACAACTTATCCAAACCAAGTTTCGTAACTGAACGAGTCTCCGTGATGAGACTCAAAACGTCTAATGAAAATTCAGAAGCCTCCAGGTAAAACTCTGCGGACGGAGAATCTCCACCGACTCGTCCAGTTACTAATGAAACAATGACCTGACAAGTTAAACCAGCTTAGACTTCCAATACTGTATATAAAGTGTGGTCATGTTAAACACAACAACTACTGTTTAACTGGAATTCATCCATCACAGTCGGTAGGACAGGCCCAACGTGTTCCGTCTGCAGCGTGTTTGACATGTCAAGCTATTTGCTTAAAATTAAGACAAGCTGGGGAATCTTAAAGCCGGCGTGTCAAACGCATCTTATTTCATAGAACCTCATTTCATCCCAAATGGATCAGACTAGTCAAATCATGGTTCAGCTAATAAACCAAAAACATTCCCCATTTCTTAGAGCAAATTAGTACAAATGAATTTGGAAAATTTCAACATTTCCTGAACTAGAGTCATGTAAAAAGCTTCCCAAACAAGCCTCAACTCTCACAGCCAGTGTCCCAGAAAGAGACGCTGATAAAACGTGTCCTTCTGGTCTCAGACTGGAACGAAGGTTTAAAAGTGGAGAGCAAAGCACCTGAAGCTGTTTTTCTAGCCAACAGGGCGTTTGACATCCATCTTCTAAAGCAAACATGACACACGGTGGTTTAACCGTTTCAGCACTTCTTTCATTTACATCTTTGAGATCAGAGATGTTTCACATTCCAGAGGTTGGCGTTTGTCTTTGCCGTGCTGAGAAATTGCTCAAAAACTTTACTTTAGATTTACCGTTTTCAGTAAAATCAGATACAAAAACAAAACATTTAAAATACAGAGTAACGAGTTCTACTTATCCCTTTGAGAAGACATTTTTAAGGAGCAAATTTTGTTTTCGATGTAGAGATTTGCAGTTTATGTTTTATAGTCAAAGTTATTTGAACAATTTAAAGTAGTTTTGATTATTTGGTCTGGTTAAATAAAAAATAAAATGACAGGTCAGATGGAAACCCATTTGTTGATTTCCCCAATGTGCTACAAAATAACAGTTTTGTAACATAATTAAACATTTGAGAGTCTAACAAATGGCTGCAGCAAAACTTGCAACAATAATCACTGCTTCCTAAGCCAGATCGACACAATGACACAGAAAGAAATGAGCAAACTCACCAACTCCAGATGTGCAAAACCAAAACCAAACAGAACCTCAAACACGTAGAAAGCATTCAGCTGCAGGATCCGTTACTTTAAGGCCCTCAAAGAAATAAGGATTTTTTTTTCTCTCCTTTTGGACATTTTTGTCTCCAGCGTTGAAGCTCGGCTCACCTTCTCCCCGGTGCTGATGCTGCCACAGTGCAGAGTGTTGATGTCTTCCTCACATTTGTCCAGGAAGCCGCAAATCAGCCGATAGTCACTGTAGATGATGCTGGCCATCTTGGTGATGAACTGGTTGCACTGGTAGTCGGTGATGTTACCACGGTTATCCACCAGGCAGGAGACGAGGTAGCCCTTCCCCCGCTCCTCTGCAGCGCATTCTTTAATCTGAGTGGAGAAGAATTGCTTTGTAAATAAAAATAAAATAAAAATAATGTTTTGGTAACCCTTGATTTGGAGGGGTCCAAATCAAGAGTGCCAACTTGAATGCAAAGTTGGCACTTTAATGGACTTTCAAGGCAACTTTTAGAGCAACTCTGCATTAAAAGTGTCAGTATTTACCGAATGATACTTCATGACAACAGTCAGACATTCATAAAGATTCCTTTATGTTCAAAATAAGTGTTGTGTTTATTATTGTGTCATGTCAGTCTTATGCACACCCCTCCAAATAAAGTGTTGCCAAAGATTTTTGTTGCTTTTTTTCTTCAAAAAAAGTTCTGTCCAATGTTGAACGTTCTTTACAAATTATGAACAGGTTATGGTGTTAATACAATATTTGACAGGTGCAGCTGAAATTATTAGACCTTTTATAGGTTTAACTTCACCTTACAATGAACAGAAGTAACAGAGTAAGCCTAGTTTAAAATGTAAACTGCAGCAGTTTAAAATATTTAAGACACAATTAACCAACTTAATTTACAAAGACTACAAAATCCCATCCAGCTAATATATGATCAGTACCAGCAGTGTGGAAAATAGGTTTTACGTTTACAGAGGGATTTATTTAAAAAGTTCAAACTTATTACAGGTTTAAGAACTGGACGGCGAACGGTGCTTACGGAGTCGATGAAACGCGGAAAACTGACCTACTTTAATCTGGATGATATCAAACAGTGGGAGGATCAAACGGTGAGCTCATGCTATATCAGACGGCATTTGAGCCGATCCTGCCACTTCCTCGTCACAAATCAGACCGATCAAAAGCTGAGCTAAAGTCAGAGTTTTAAACGTGTGCTCAAAACAGTTTGGTTGGCCGTTGAGCTCCGTGAGTGCGCTCCCACCTGTTGATACAGTCAGAGTTACAGTAGGACCGGTTTAATAGTTTGGAACCGAGCGATCAGAGGAAAAACTGAGGTCCTTTCTGGAGAACGTTTTGTTGTTAATCTGGTCAAGATAAGAAAAACTGCAAAAACAAAAAGCTTCAAAATTAGTAAAAAGTCAAATTAGTGCTGCAATAACGTGACCTCACCAGCTGTAATATTGACTTGACTCATTTATAAGTTTGGCACATTGATCTAGTTAGTCGAAGTAGGCTAGTTTATCAATTCTGACTAAATACAAGGTCAAAGTGGTGTTGACCTCTGACCTCAGAGATGGACGTCTTGCAGACCTCCACAGCTACAGACTCAAACTTTGGATCTTTGGTGAGGTTCAACTTGTAGTTCCACAGAAGCTGGAAAAGAAAGCAGACGGCATAAGTCACAGAAGCAGTTCCAGAAGAGACGTTGCTTTTGTACTTAAGTGTTTCAGTTGCGACTAAAACGACTAAACTGAATAAACTGACGAAACTACTCAACATTCACATTAAAGATTACATTTAACTAGACGTGCTAAACCAATTCCTCCAGTCTCCACATGCAGTAATACACTCAGAGCAAAGCATGCTGGGAAGAGGAGGCTTTAGAGTACTTACATGATTGCAGTCAGCGGCAATTTCAGAATCCTTAAAGAAAAAGAAAAAGAAAAAAAAACATGGTCGGGGGTTTGGCATTAAGATTTAATTACAGCTGAAAATTGTTTTGTTTCTTTCTCTTTTTGCTCTGTAGATGAACCAGACAGTCACTGAAACTTACATCAAATTAACTCGTATGCAAAAACACAACTCCTAGATCATATTTTCACCGCCTTGATCAACACCTTCTTTATGTTCCATAATCATAAAGACTCTTCCCATAATCAGCCGAATGTTAGGAGACAGGAGATGAAGTTCCACCCAACCCTGATGTGGAACGAGCCTGGATGTAGACACTAGATGACGCTCCAGGCTGTCCGCTGGAAGCCTGATGAGAATCCAAACATTTCTCTTGTTGAGACATTTGGACAGCGTCTGAGGCTGATGGCAGAGCTCAGGCAGACACACGTCGTACTCACACGCACGGCTCAGCTCGGCAGGATGTCAGCAGACTGATCGACGCGTAAACATGAAGCCTTGTGGAAACACGGCCTTATGGGTAAATGTTTACTACAGAACTACGATATGAAAATGGCCAGATAAATGACCGGCGTAGAAAAGAGAAGCGCTGGAAGCTGAACCAGACCTGCCAGGGAGATCCTGACATCTTTTTTTGCTGAACGTCTCAGCCGTTGGAGCTACAGCAGATTTCTCAACGCACGCCCACATTAGAGGGACAAAATCCATCTATTGGGTAACTTGGAACCGCAGCCATAACTTCAGGTGGTTCCACAGCAGAACGTGAAGCTGATTTGAAGAAAATTGCCTTAATGTACCTTCTCCACAGCCAACTCTAGCTGCATCAGACCTAAAAACTACTGAGAGATCAGAACATTTATGCTTCATTTGTGGAGGAAAAAATAAATCTTACAAATTAATGATATTTTATGAGATGGCATCCATGCAACAAGCTCAAAAATAAATAAATTAATTAATCAATTAAACTAAATGCTGAGCTGGGCCTGCTCTCTGCTAGCCTGCCTCTGCCAAGTGAAAACTTCGCACTGATGTTCATGGTGGGTCTTCAAACTCGGGGGGGGGGGGGGGGGGGGGGGTTGTGTGTTTTGTCTGGCTATGCTTTTTTTGAGGTGTTTTGTTTTCTTTACAATCTAAATTATGCATCATACTATAACCCGATTCAAAACATGACATTCATTCAGCTGCCCTAGGACTTCCACCACGAGTCACTAAAAGAGCCCTCAGTTTCTCACCAGTAGAAGAGATCGAGAAAATAAAATCTCTTTAAAAAATTGAAAAAAAAAAACTCATCACTGACTAAGTGACGCCAAGCAGCTCATTTGATGTCACACTTCAGCAGACACAACTTGGCTAAAGACATGCAGCGTCAGTAAGAAACCATCTCTCTGAAACGCTGATCAAAGTTGAGGTTTGACTTCCTTCCTCAAACAACCCTGAAGTTCAGCTTCCACACACACTTTTGTTTTGTTTTTTTGGTTGTTGATTTCACTGCTTTCAGATCTGAACGCCACGATAAATACAATTAAGAAGCAGCCATCATGGATCACTTTGGTCACACAGGTTGACCTGTTGGCCCCGTGTGTGTGTGTGTGTGTGTGTGTGTGTGTGTGTGTGTGTGTGTGTCCACGGCGCGCTGCTGAAGCTGCTGGACTGGAAGGCGTAGCCGGCTTCCAACTCAGAGCAACAACGCAAGACAGGCTGACAGTTACGTTTGGCTTCTGATGCAGCCTTTTCATAACGTCCAGTCGATGCTTTTAAATGCAACTGAAGCAGTTGTGCAGCATCTCAATCTAATAGAACCAGCACCAGATTCTGCTGAGCAACTCATTTCTCCCATCAAACGAAGTCTGCCGAACGTTGGCTCTCAAACAAACTAACTGCTTCGGTCGTCATTTGTTTTATATGATTAAGTACAAACTGTCCCGCAGGACACCACAGTACGAAACATACTATATTAAACAAACTAAGTATATTATAGGCACAGAGCTTGAATAATTGGCCAACGCTTCCTGTAGGGCACTAACTTTGTTGCAGTGATATTTCTATAAATGTGATAAATGTGTGCCATGTTTAGCAACCCGTCAAGATAAAGATCCTCTCCGTGTCACATTGCATTAGTACAATAATTCATGCAATAGGAAGCTCAACCAAGTATCGAGTGCACGAAAATGTTTATTTATGTTATATAATATTCTCATTATGAGTTCTGAATCATCTATAATCATCAAACTTAACCAAAAGCTTGAAACCTTTGGCTCCTGATGTACTGAATTTGGACACGAGTTTCACTCTGAAATGAAAAATACTGACGTTTTCATGATATTCTAATTTTTCGAGCTGCACTCGTTATTTACCGAAGTCCTAAAACTACATTTTGTTAACGCAGACTGTGGCTGGAGCATGGACAATCGCTTTAAATCGGATGGTGTCTAAGTAGGACGCATGGGTTAACCCATGGTTGACATGAAGCGTGCGATGTTGGAGAGAAAACGGGAACAAGTTGAGCGCGAGACTGTGAAAGCAAAGATAAAGTCCAAAAATATTAGAAAGAAAAAATATTTTAAGAATGAAATATATAAGATGTACATCTCATACACCAACATGACATCAGACGGGAGAGGACAGTCTTCAGTCTCCATCTGGACAAAGTACCACGTACACAAAACCACAGCGCAGCTGCCAGAGAGGCTGACCGAGGGCAGGCCCAAGAAACCCAGTCTAAAAAGAACTCTGAAATCCCACCCAGCAGCCTGAAACGGGTCCAGCTTCCAGAGAGGCAAAGAAACAAGAAACATTGTAAAAAAAAACGTGTTACCAAAATGGATCAGCACGTACTTTGAACAAATCGTTCTATTCTTAATTCTCGAGACAGCCCGTAATATTTTGTTGCGACTTAAATGTTGCCGTTTCTTGGAAACTTTGTTGTAGCTGATTAGAAACCCCCAGGAGGCCACAGCCGGATGTGATCCAGTCAGAACACACGGGCAAGATGAGGCACAGGAGGATGAACAAGTGAACACACAAAGAGAGAGAGAGAGAGGAAAAAAACAAACTTTTCCCACGATAACGATTGTTTGACTAGAAACAGGATCTACGTTTAAGCTGCAGAGCAGAACGACATCTGTTATAACAACAGGTTAGGCAGAACGTCACTCAGCACCTTATCCATGGTCAAACATGGCATATGTCAACATGAAACTAAAAAGACACTTTTGAAGATACCTGTTGACATCTTCCCAAGTTGGAGCAGAGTGGTGGCCACTAAAAACGTCTTTGCTAGAGTTTGCTTCTTTGTCGCTCAAGAAATTTAGAAAGGCGAGTGCAGCGAGTTCACCAACCAAGAACAACAAAGATGTCTTCTGCATGCAGGGTTTCCCCCAGTGTCTTACAAGGCTGGCGGGTCAACAGGCTTCATCCCAAAAATTATTGTTCAGAGACAGTCTGATGTTGACATTCTCTTCAGTTTCATTTTGTTGAGAAAACTTACAGAGGTGGAAACGCTCTTCATACCCAATAACAAATGCACTATAGGTGTCTGATTAGAAAAATCTTTGCATTAATCAAATGACATAACTGAGGTTCGCATTTGTACATGTGTGGGAACCAAAGTGTTGCACAAAGCTGATAAGCCAGGGGAATTTTTACAGACGTGTGCTTCTTCTAACCGTGCTACAAACCATTATTTTCAATATTAATTCATCTGCTGCTAAACTAGATGACCATTCTGTAAGGTTAATATCACGAGTGTCAAGTTCATTTGCAATAAATAACTAACTAAATAAAAATTAACCAACAATTTAGTGGACCTCCATGACAACATGTTATTATCTATGCAACTTGTGGTCCAATACCCGAGAGATTCTGCTGCACAGATCAAGAGAATCAGAACCAGATTTTTTTAACCTTATGCATTCTGAACTTTTTCATCAGCAGTTTTCTCCCAAACTAGATAAAAACAGCTCTTCAACAGAGTTTATCATGAAATTAGAGGCTTGTGACTGAGTAAGTAAACGAGGCCAAGGCTGGTCCTAGCATCTGGAACCGCCTGCAAACACACACACACACCCACACCAACACACACTCCTTGGCTTGCTGCAGTTCTGCTCAACTGGAAGTGGATGAGCTCAACAAGTGAATAAACACTCAAACCCACAGTCACGTTCCTGTGTGGAGAAACCCGGGAAGATTCCACAAAAAAAAAGTCTGAAACCTGAAAACTACACAACACAAAACCTCATCCGCTGACATCAAGTCATTAACTACAAATGTAGGTAGCAAAAAAAAAAAAAAAGTTTCTTCCTGAAAGGCTTTATGAAAGGTTACGTTTCATCCTGAAAGGTTTTTTTATGGGAAAAAACGGACCTCTGACCATGAGATTGCTAAAAGCAACAGGAATCACCTGATTCCTGCCGCTTTCTCCTCAACCATCGTGAACATGCGGGCCGGTTAACCCGCTGCTGTAACTGTTCCTCAACAGACCCATTTACCCAGAGTTAAACTTCCAACATACACAACACACACACACAACAATCTATTGATGTATGTGCGTCTTGCGTAATCTGACGAAGAATTGCCCTCTAACTTTTTTTTCCCCCCTGAACTATAATTCTGTAATTTACTTTAATTGTTTCAACGTTTAGCCTTGAACCAAAAAGGCTAAACGTCTCTGAAGCTTACTTTATGGTTCAGAGACCAGAGCGAACGGTCTTTGTCATTGCGCCACGCTGAATTACAGGTTGAACAGTCGGTGTTTCTCCGTCTGGTTTTGCGCTGGACATCACAGTACAAAGCGGGAGCCATTTAAAACATTGGTTTGGGCTGCGGTTCTGTATTCTGTGACGTTCTCAAAATGCGAGCGCTAGCAGCAGTTAGCTAGCAGCTGCTAACGCAGGCACACCCTGCAGCTGGCCGCACGCTGCGCGTCCCATCAGCGCTAATTTACCTCCTTTTTATCCTGCAGACACTCTAGTACCGCCAGGTTGTTGTTCCAGGAATGTTTCGGACAACGCCGGGTCAGATCCTCCCTACACACTGCCTCATCAGACAGCTTCCAGCCGGTAGAGGGCCTCCGACTTAACGAGGCCCCCGCTGCCTGGCTCCTCTCAGCGGTTCCCTGGTGTGCTCCGGGACCCGGACCTGCTGCGGGGTTGGCGGGGTTGTCGCCAACAGCACCGTGCCTGCCGACACCGTTGTTTTCACCTCCTCGAACTTGATGCGCCAGTGAAAAGACGCACATCACCATCAAAGTCAGAGGAACACGTATACAGTCCGCCATCTTCACCGAGCCACTCAGCCGACTGAGGCGTTCAGGGACGCTCGGAGAGTTTGGAACTGGGAATAAAGGCGTCGACGGGTTTCTTTCTGAATTATTCATGAGTCCAGTTATTTTTTCGTGAAGCTTCCTTGAGTTCCGAAAACTTTTTCTTAACATTTGCTCTAAGTAAACCAAAAATATATACAGAAATTCGGACGTTAATTGTATTACGTTTGCTTTTTCGAAAAGAAAAACCGTCACCAAAGGCACCCTATGTGCTATGTAAATTTTATATAATAAATACATGTTTGACCTTTTATAAACGCTCAGAAATCCCCATCAGCAGATTGACTCGACGGATTCTAAAAATGCTGAATTTAATCAAACGCTTGTATTTGTCCGATCCTCCAAACTCTTAACTCAGAACAAGATGGGGGCGGAGGGAGCGCTTGAGATGAACAGATGGAAGGTTTCCTACTCTACAAATTTAAATGACTGTTTTCTGCTACTATTATTGCATTACAGCTTTACTAAGAGACTTTAATAAATTTGCCTTCTTCCAGATCAAACAAAATCCCCCCAAAGTCAGTCTGCATGGATAATGTTTATCAGATGTATGTAAATGTAATGTTTTTGGCAAATCCATTGAGAACTGTTAATTTATATATATTTTTTGTCTATTGCTCATATCAAGTTTTCAGACTTTTGCTATAAACAGATACAGAAAAAAACTTGATGCAATCATTCGTGTATAAGGCGCCCAACCACATGCTTAGATATGAACATAATTTTATAATATTAATTTTTGTTTGCTCTTATACATTTCAATTTTCCAAGACATTGAATTCTGGAGTTTCATTATTCTACAGCCATGACGATCAAAATTATAAGAAATATTTCACTTTATGTACAATGAATCAAGTTCCACATTCTGATATGATTGAGGAAAAAATATAGAAATTTTCCTGATTTAATTTTTAGCTTTAAAAAAAAGAGCTAAATATATCATTTAGCTCATATTGTGTCTCGATTTAATATATGAAATGTCTGAGGCGAAGCGGGAACATGACACACACCAAATTTAGTTGATCAATGTGCCGGCTGTGGCAATTTCCTCCAACATGGCTTTATCTATAATAAGATATACAACGGCTTGTTTTATCTCCTGCAAACACATGTAGAAAAAACTGATTTCCAGTTAAATAATTAAATAACAACTCAAGCCATTACATTGAAATGGTATAAAAGAAGAGAAAATGTCTGTAAAGTTGGGGTTTATCAAACATTTCCTAGGATCAGCAGCCAGTAGTTAAGCTGTGGACCTGATGGACTGTACTGACTGAGTCACCCAGTAGCGGCTTATGCACCATGATGTGATAACGTATCTAAATGACGGTTAATGCCAGTTAAACTCAATGAGGAATATGACACTCTAATCTACTTTAAGCAATAAAAGAGCTCCAAGTGTAATAAGCCGCGAGATCACTGAACCACTTCAGACTCATTAAGATCAGCAGATATTTAGTTGTGTCTGACATACCTAAAATATTAGAAAACATAGCGTGCAGCTGCTATGTGTCGCATTTAATGCATACCCACTTTATGCACCTCTGGTTAAATCTTTCTGTGTGATTAATTCCATAATTTATTTTTGTATAAATCCGACATTTGTCCTTGAAATTACATTTCTTGTGTCAGTAAAATAATACCAAGATATGCATAGATATATATTCAATTTGAGGACGATTCGTTTCCCAATGTAGATAGTCCCAACCAAGCAACAGTCTACAGATAACTGATGCATTCTAGGACTGTATGCTTAGAGGGAGAGGGGACTTACCATATTTAATGTCTTATGATAACCAAACTTATGACTTACTCACTGGGTAAGTCATGAATTTTAAATGTTTATTAAGAAAAAATTGTCTAGACAGCAATGATGTCAAAGACCCTGCAACAGACTTCACAAAACACAAACTCAGACAATTCTGAACACCAGAATAACAAAAAGAATTGAAATTAAAAAATGCAGTTTTTATTAACTCCTAAGTTGTACACAAACAGCTGGTAAGAAATATACATATAACTTTCCTTAAAAATAGAAGTTTGATTTATAAGAGTGGAATTCCTTTGGCACTTGAAGTTTCTGTGTGATGAATGTGTGTAAAACAGCAGACCTTTGCAGCGACTCTCAGGTTAACCAGGTAGGAATGAGTTGATAACGATCAAGACGGTGATCACAGTTTCTGGGAAAAATGGATTTTGACATTCGACTGATTTTCTTCCTCTTCCGGTTTGAATGTTGAAGTGGCACTATGAGCCAACACCTCCAGCCCCAGGTCTTTATGTCTTGGTTCTGTTGAAATGTTGGAGTGAACGTCAAGATCTCTGGCTTTAGAGAGGCTCTGAACATCAACTGACAAAGTTTAATATCAGGTTAAAAAACCTGAACAGGTATTGTTAAAATTGACCAAATCTGGTGCCCATTTTCAATTTACGTGAACTGAAGTCATAATTTATAATGAGTATAATTAAGCAACTGCAGATGAAATAATATTTCTAATCCAACAGTGGGTGTCATAATCAGAGCAGCCATTATACTTCTGATAGACCAACTGAAGGAGAGACGTTGAAGAAGTTGATGTCAACTGTGATGGACATGTTTCTGAATTTGATGCTAGTTGCTTAGCAGTAACGTAGCTAACGGGTTTGTCAGTAATCGGCATAATTTCTAGAACCGCAGGACAAAATGTTTTCTCAAAGCTTTCACTTTCATCAGAACCAGAACAGAAGAACGTGATCCACAAGTGTATCTGTAGCTGAGGAGCTACAACAGAACTCTGGAGGAGACTCAGTGGAGGTAGTGTGCACCGCTTTCACACAACCTGGTATGTAAACACAATCTTATCACACAAACATAAATCTGAAATTTTAGCTGAAAAAGAAAAAAAAGGAACAGGGAAGGTGTTCTGACTCGACTCAGCCAATAATCTGATAAAAGAAATATTTAGCAGCATATAATGTCCGACATTTTAACTTTCCTTGTGATCTGACTGCAACTGGAACAAAGCTGTCCCCCCTCTTACTCCCATTTGTAAAGTTTCACCATCTTCTCTGTGAGAGAGGCCAGAAAGTTCTCTCCATTCACAGAAAAGGGGCTGATGTCCAACACTGGTAGGTCAGCTGGAAGCTTCTGAAGCAGAGAGCCACTTCCTGCATCCCACACCTGGGGATTGGCAGAGCAAACAGAGTGCATTAGGAAGATGAGATGGATCAAAGTTCAGTTGCTTTGCAGTGCAACTCATTTATAATCAAGTTGAGCTCATTTATCCAGAAATGCTGAACTGAAGTATGTATATTTCTTAAAATAGCCTGATAAAGAAAAAACAGAAATTAAGTGTACACAGGACCTACCATGGTGGAGTTGGAGGCCTCGTCCCCAGCACATACCAACATCCCACTGCCCTCTGGATGCCTGAAGATGGTGTTCTTGGTCAGCAGTTTGCAGGATGACCCAGCGCTGAATGTCTGCACAGGGGAGCAGGAGCAGCTGGGCAGCTGACTGGAGTCCAGCTGAGGCGCGCGAGTCAGCGCCATCAGGACGCATCGTACAGTCTGATGGGAGCGTCCTGCAGCGTGGACAACATTTACTGACATAAACAGCCCCAAGGTTCAGAAACATACTGTAACTCTCAGGCTCAAAGCCCCACAACCAGGTTTGGAGCAGGAGCAGGGCTGCATGCAGCTCTGTAGTGAGCTGACTGTAGTTGAAGTGAATTCAACAAAGAACTGAAACTGTTTTACTTTCAGGGTATTAATGCATCCTGTCAACATGAAATGACCCTCTTTAACTCCGTCTCTCTTCTAGTCGTAGAGAATGACTGAGCTTTTATTGTATGAGCTCTCCTTGAAAGTCTGCCTCAGAACTTATCAGCTCAGCTGTGTTTCTCTCCTACATGAAGCATCCAAAGGAGCTACAACTGCAGCCAAAAACGTTTTACTTTTCTTCTAAGCTGCAGGATGTATCTTTGAAGAAAAAAAAAGAAGGTTTTTTTTAAACCAATTTGTTATAACAGTCACTAACTCGTGAAAGTATGATGTGAGAGAGAATTTGTGAAACAACTGAGCTCCTAAACCTTCTCCCTGTTCTACTACTGGCGTTTGAAGAAAAGCACCGCTTCCTGTGACAAACAACCAATCAGAGCCAGGAGAAGGGTCTTAGTGCTGCCAATCACACTGTGTACATGCAGCTCAATGTGCTAATGGCGGGGAAACATCTTACTGTTCAACAAAAACTGTTCATCTGCAGTCATCAGCGGCCATGCCTGAGCATTCACAACAGACTTGGCTATGAGGAAGAAACTGTAGTGTAAGAGAGGCAGGGAGAGGAGGAGTAGCGAGTATATAAGCATGATTGACAGCACTAAGACCGGTCTCCTGGCTCTGATTGGATGTGTCTAGTTAGCACTGGAAGAAAGAAGAGGAACTCAATTTATTCACAGTTTATCTGTCTCACACCATACAGTCACAACATGAGAGTTTTAACAAATATATAAAAAATGCATACTGTATGTATACATACTGCAATATTAAGATAGAAAGTGCTCCTGGATCAGTGCCTCTGTTTTCTTTTTATGCTTATCAGTCATGGCAGTCGGCCACCAACACTGAGCCAGGTTCTGGTTCTGCTGCAGATTTCTTACTGTTAAACGAGAACCATTCCTTGCTGATTTCACTGCATGGATGCTCAGCATGCTGGATTGCTGCAGCGTTAACAACACAATCCAAGCTGTCCACTGTTGCTACTGCTAATTATGACAGTGTGAACGCGGGTCTTACCAGGCCGGTATGTGACCAGACAGTGTCTGCTCTCAGTCTCCACCTGGATGTCTGTGCAGCCGCCACTCTCCAAAGGCAGAATATGGGGTCTGTAGGTGGTCTCATTCTCCTGCTCCCAGAAACAAGCACCCTCAAGTGAGCCAGCAATCAGCCCGCCGCAGGGGAAAGAGCTGGACGCCACGCGCGGGACGTAGCACAACGACGCCACTGGGCACCTGCAAACACCACATATCCTCGATGTTAGACCGAATACGAGACAGTAAGTTGTGTCCTAATGTGCAGATGCCAATTTCTATTCAACCATCAGAAATATCGCTCACTGCAGAAAGAGTTGTAATGCTTGTCAAGCGTTTTTAGTGAGTTTTTACCTGGAGCGAAGAGGTTGCAGCTCATGAATGTGCGTGCTGGTGTCCCTGGTGTCGTAAACGAGCACGGAGCCGTTGCTCAGACCAGCGTAGATGTAGTTGCTGTTGTCCAAAGACCAGCAGCAGCTCCACACAGGCTTATCCGTCTTATAAGTCTGAACCACCGTGTTGGTAAGCAAGCTACAAAACAAGTGTTTATGAACAAACACAAGAGAAGGCATTTATCTGAGGCTTTTGGCTCATATAGGAAGCCTGCTTCAGCTAGAGCCCCAGGATTGTCCACTACTTGGATGATATCAAAGTGCTCGTTCTACCACACAATGTACTGCTGCACAAGTTGCATGCAATTGTGATTTTGGACTGTCAGTTTTAAATCTGTGTCATGTTCTCTCATCTGGAAAGCCGATGGTGAATTTGACGTCATCCGTTTAACTCATCACAGACCAAAACAAAACACCCTGATGTAACCATGGTAACACCAGGAGATTTCAGACTCCGCTCTTCCTCTTGGATACTTTTTTCACAGTA
Source organism: Xiphophorus maculatus (assembly GCF_002775205.1). Lineage (NCBI taxonomy): Eukaryota > Metazoa > Chordata > Actinopteri > Cyprinodontiformes > Poeciliidae > Xiphophorus > Xiphophorus maculatus. The sequence goes on from NC_036444.1 coordinate 25,840,251, forward strand.
GATTAACAACACATTCTGAAATCATCCAATTTAGCTTCAGTGCTTTGCATAGCATCTTTAATCAAAATCCCTTTTAGGCCACAGTCAATCATTTGCTAATCCCGATAAATCTGTTAGAGAGGTTACCACTGCTTAATTGCATAGCACCGTAGAGACCGCCCTGCTTGTTCTTACCTGGTCAGTTTAACAGTGTTGTCCAGTGCAGCAGATAGCAGCAGGCTGTTGTTCTCTCTGCTGAACGACAGACCTCTTATCTGTTTGCTGTGGATGGGAACGTACTGACTGGCTTTCATGTTCACCAAGCTCACCTTCTTCACCCCACAACCTGAACAGAAACACCAGAAAAGTACCTTCACTTCCACGTCACTCCTCAGCCCTGGTCTAATGCTTTGAATGTCGACTCCATGGGCAAACTTAAAACAAGACATACGGCTCCGACAATAAACACAACACCCATCCAAGAGTAGAGCAAACCTCTGATAGGCAAACATGGTTATAAGGTGAAGGAAGATGAAGATTCTTTGTATTTGTTTCATCTTCAGTATCCCTTTGGTTATGTGATGGGGTTTTTTTTTTTCTTTGGTGGCTGTTGAAATTGCATTTTCTTTGTGAAATAACATGGCAGAATATTAAAGTTTAATCATGGTTTTTTCTGTGTGTGTGTGTTTTTGCGTCTTCCACCTACACAATCTGTGGAACATGCAGCAAATATAATGTGCAGCACGTTTTAACCCCAGAGCTCCAGACATAGTACCACAACATATGTGATGGAATTATTAGGTTGTCCTGTTGCTCAAAATCAGCATTGCTGGAGGATATTTGTAATCTAGTTTATTATATTATTTTAATCTTCCAAATAATTGAGCAGTCATGTTTTCTGTCTTTTTATCTATGCGTCACAGTTCTGCTGTGCACATTTTGCACTTGCAAAAGCGGCTGAGTATTTACTAATGGTAGATATGTGAACAATTTTCATCATGTATGTCAGACTGTTCATATGAATATTTGTAACATGCCTGAAAAGTTACTGCTTTACTAAGAAATTGTGTCCATTTGTGGCCACAGAACATAATTATTGTTTTGGACTCAGTTTGACACATTCATCTTTGATTTAATCATTAAGCATACGATGTAATAATGACTAACACCTTCATACAGATGAACATGTTATAGCTACACCGTCGATCACTGTAGTATTCAGCTCTTCATGGTGTCAACCACAGGCATTTATTCATCTTTTACATTTCCCACTGACAACGTTTCACCATTTCTTCAGATTATTTTCCAACAAATCTCTATGACCACAGAGCATTCATAAAGATAAACTGAGGTTCACTTCAGTGAAGGACAAATTGGTTGGTCATTTGGAATGACTGACAGGTGGCATCATAATAAATGTCTGAGAGCTGAATTATTGGCTTCAGACAGGAACTGCAGCAGATAAAAAATATCTAATTAATCTGTTTAGGATGACAAAGATCCTGGAGAAGTAAAACGCTAAAAGAAGTAGACGCAGTAAAACAAGTTCTGTAAAATTAACTCCTGGTAACACAAGATGGAAATAAGAACGCAGGTTACCAGGCACTAGTGTAGAATGAGGGGAGGGCTGTGAGGCCAGCAGGCAGGACAGAGGTTCACAGTAGGACAGAACTCTGCAGCCGCCTGTCTGAGACACCAGCACCGCCTTAGAGAAGCTGTACTGAGCTGCCCTGGAGCCGTCCGCCCTCTGAGACAGGCTGAACATGGAGGAAGAGGAGGAGGAAGAGGGTGGAGCTGAACTTCTTCCAGTTTGGGCCATCAAAGCCTTCAGCTCCTACAAAAACATGCAGACAGAAGCAAAGAGCTGGTTAGGTTTTTACCAGACACGCAGTTTAAAAACTGGGCTGCTGCTTCTTTACAGAATGTTTGACAAACTGGTTTCTAAGCTAAAACATAAATTGGGTTTCTCTTTTAGAAACAAGAGTTTCTCACACCATATTAAAAGGTTCCTTGTTGTTATCTACTCACACATCATCTATTTTTACTCGTCATATTAATTATTTCACATTTATTGATTACTCTGTTTTTCATTTGTTATTTGCTCATACATTGTTTGTTTTGTCTTATGTTTACAGAGTCTATGTGAGCAGGATGAGGTTTGACTGCTGGAAAGTTTACTTTGCTCAACATTTGCAGCGTTCACATAATTTAGCTCATAAGTTCATTTCCTGTGTATGAGGTGAGAATTGTCGTCTACTAGTTTGTTTGGGTTTTTTTTTTTTTTTTTGCAAAGCTGCAAAACCACATAGATGCATCCTTACACAGACAGGTGTGTGTAAAGCGGAATCAATCTCCTGTCAGAGGATGCTCTGACCTATGAACTTTTAACTTTTTTTTTCTGTAATACAGACTGCAACCAGCCATGACAAATTACTATAACTGAACAATTTTGAATGAATACAAGTTGTAACATTTCATTCCCCTTTGGGATTAATAAAGTATTTTTGAATTTCTCTCCTTGCTGCAAGAAAAACTCCTTGAAACAAACATTTCTGACCCATTATTGATTCTGTATTGACTGAATCAATATACTAACCTTTTGAACACCTTTTTTCCTATAACCATTCTCCCTCTGATGGATTATGGAGTCAGAAATGAACTGGGCCAAAAGCCAGTTAAGACTCTGTTCTTGTCACCGGGAACAATAAAACGATCATCTCTTATAACTTTGAGGCAATTCAAGTCTAAGTTGAAGAACAGAGAAACCAGCTCACTGGGCTCCTATAACGTGTGTAATAAAACAATAATACCAGGTGATGTCTCTTGTTTATGCGTTTGTACCTTAGGTTTTATACATTTGATGCTGCTGCCTTGCTCTTTTTTTCTGATTGATTAAAGGATACATTTTTAGGTGTTGTCAATTATCTGCACAATAATTGAGTGAAGTGATTTTCAGCTAATAGCAGTACTACCTGCAGCTCTTGCTGTGCCTGTCCAAATTTGCTGGTGACAACCTGAAGCTTGAGTTTGTATTCTGCCGACTCCAGTTCAGCTTTTCTCCTCAGAGACTGCTCCTGCTCCAAAGACCTGAATACAAACACACCAAGCTTCACAGAACCATAGCACAACATGGAGGGGGACAAATCTAAAACTGAAACGGGCAAAAGACACAACGATGGCTGCTAAATAAAAACTACACTTCAAAGCTGGATGAGCTTTTCTGCAGTCTCCTTGTTTTTTGTGGAAGTACCAATGCGACGTGGTGGGTTGGACGTCCGCCCACCCGACGGTCTGTGCATGCAGGCGACGGTCTGACGTTAAAGCGTAAACAAGACTCAGATCATTTCATGTAGGAAGAATAACAACGTATTAAAGAAAGAAGGTGAAATATGTAATTACAGGATTGCTCAGTCTCTCCAGTTTTTTTTGCAATTCCTGAAATTCATGCAAAATCAAATTCGAGCCTTTTCTTGCACTAATGCATATTTGGGAGTATATTGCAAATCCTATGCAAAAATAATCCAAAACATTCAGTTTACATGACTTCTAACTTCTAAACTGCCTCAGCTTTCCTCAATGTGAAGTGACTGACATGGCAAGAAACAAAAATGGAGATTACAAATATTTTGTGTCCAATTTGTTATTTTTTCCCCACTTTAGTTCTTGATTTTCTCATCTTCTGTCTTCTATACATAGATTTTGGAAGTAGTTTAATAAAGGAAAAAGTCTGGGAAATTCCTTGCAAATATTTCTAAAGGAAGACCAAAGCAATCGAGAAATCCTGGAAACTGACTGATATGCAAAGTTTATGCACTGTTGCGGCGTGCTGTGGTGGCGCAGGGGGTTAGCACGCCCCACGTCAGGAGGCCTTAGTCCTCGACGCGGACGTCGCGGGTTCGACTCCCGGTCCCAGTGACCTTTGCTGCATGTCCTCCCCCTTCTCCTCGCCCTCTTTCCTGTCTGTCTACTGTCGCAAAAAATACGAGTCACTATCGCCGCAGAAACTCTTCGCAGAGAGAAAAAAAAAGATTATCCACTGTTACTGCTTTAAAGAAAAAATAATAGTATTTGGAGCAACCTGAAATAATAAATTATAACTGAGGGATATCAAGTCTCCATTTGTGACTTCAGAACGACCAGAAGGAGATCAGAGACGACTCGTCTTCCTGACCGTAGGACTGAAATACTTTTTGAAAGAGGCGACTATGACCTTCATTTGTTTCTAGTGTGACATGTTCTTTCTGTTACCATGGAAGCAAATTGGTTCGTATCTACTAGGGCTGCATCAAACGATTATTTAAGCAATCAGTTATTCTATCAATTGTTCTGACGATTAATTGATTATCGAATAAAACAAAGCGTCACATTTTAAAGCTTTTTCATAATATTTTTATATAATATTAGATTTACATTAAAAGATGAAACGCACAAATTAATAAATACATTTATGTAAGAAAATAAATATTGTTGTATTGCCTGAAATGCAATAACAGCACTAAATCACTAAAGGATCAGATTCCTTTAGCGATTCTGATCCGACTGAAGTTAAAACTTCCTCTTGAGGAATTTTAGCTAAAATATATTACAGACAAAAATGTGTTTATCTTAAATGCAGAATGTATTCAGATATTTTGAACAGTTTTGTCTTAATTCCTGCTCTGAAAGTTGTTTTTTCCAGCAAATAGCCTTTTGTGAGGCTGTATTGCCCGTTTAACAATCAATCGATACTAAAGTAGTTGATTATTTCAATTCATCACGATTAATCGTTTTAGCGCTAACATCTACCTCTTCAGGCTCTCCTGCTCAGAGTTGTCCAGGGCTCTCAGCTTCGGAGCGTACAGCAGCACAATGTCTGAATTCTTTGCTTTCTTGTTGCACTGAAAACAAACAAACAAAAAAAAACATATTAGATACAGGAGGGAAAACCCCCCCATAAAGAATACATTTTCATCATAGTGGGACTGTTTATGCTCACCTGCGGACATTTAGCAGTACAGCCCTGAGCCTTGAGCCAGCGCTTGATGCACGTGTTGCCGAAGAGGTGTCCACAGCGCAGAGCGGAGAGCCGGTGTTCGCCTGCTGTGGTCCACGCCTCAAAGCAGATGGAGCAGGTTTCGCCTTCGCTGTCGCCACTGCGGCTTGGCTGGGATGAAGACGGGGCCGCAGGGGTCGGCTGGAGGACAGATGGTTACAGTTAGAGGAGGTCCAATGCTGCAGGCGGGTCAAAACTGTTGTGTGGTTACGGACAGTAGACTTTCTGTGAAACATCTGATGCTATAGTTGTATTCCGTAGTGGTGGCATTTGTTCAGCAGACACTTTTTAAAAAAAGAAACTCTGGTGTCTCTTAAAGTCCATTAGAGTTCACAGCTGTTCTTACTGTTAGTACTAAAGCATCATTAAAATAGATACATTACTATCAGTTTCAAACAAAATGCATATAAGACAGATTATGATACATGTTATCATTATGGGTCACAACTGACTAACATTTGTTATTATTGTGGACATTTTACAGACAGGTAAAATATCCTAATCTATCACAATATAGCATCAGTAATAGAATAATTAAAGCCTACTCTGATTGCACACCAACATAACTCTTCTACAAGAAATTCTGTGCTTTTTTTTTATGTGAAAAAGAAAATTCCTCTCATATGGAGGATTAGGTTTCTACTGACTCCTCCACTGCTAAGAATCCTTGTTAGGTAAGTAATGACTTTAGAGTCGCATCATTACAGATAAATGCCTTGTCATGTCTTTTGTTTCCTCTCTTGCTTTCTGCCCTGCTTGCTCTGTTTTTGTCCTAGATCTAGTCAACCGGTCTCTCAATGCAATTGATAAAAAGTTTCTCGAGAAGAAGAAGAGGGCACAGGAGAGCCCTTTTGTCCTGTGGGGACACACCCCGCGGGATACACCCTGGATTTATTCATAACAGGATTTCTGCTTTTTGGAGCTTGCGGATACCTGACTCATCGACAAATTTGTGACGGACTTGGCCGAACTAGCGAACACTCAGACTGTTGGTGTGGACAGAGATGCAAGTTGGATGTGAGTCTTGCTGAGACTCGCAGCCCAGCTGAGGACTCAAAGCTCACTAGCGGGATGGAATCAATCTTGTTGCTAGTTTTGGGTCAGTGGAACGACTAATATGGATGATTGGGAACTGAGACGGATCGGAGAAACTTTAGGGAAAATTGAAATTTATAATCTACCCGACCTAAAACATTCTGTATCTGAATTGGCTTTCCCCATGTTGCCTTGAAAGGGCTGCATATTTCCAATCTCCTTGAAGATATGCAATCATAACGCTCTTTCCCACCTCCTGTTATCCGTGGAGCTGAGTGCTCAAAAGGACATTCCTTGATAACAACATCTTATCGGACTTCTGCTGGGAGGCTGAGCAACATGGTGTCATGGCCCTGTGATGTCACCGCCTTCACTCGTGTCTTTGTTTTGCCCTTTGTTTTGTCTGAATGTTGCTATTTGGCCTAAAGTGTCCTTTCCCCTTTTTTATTTTATTTTGTTAGAAACTGTGGAGTACTCACTTTTAACACAGAAAAGGAATTGGAACAAACTTGGAATCCAGAGACTCTAGTTTATTAGTCACTCTTTAGCTTATATTTTAGAAACTGTAGAGTAGCTACTCACTACTTAGATGCAGAGAGACTCCTATTATTACAGCCCAGAAAAGGAATTGGAACAAACTTAGAATCCAGAAAAAAATTCTTCCAGAACAAGAACATTTAGTTTTTATTATTACTTAGAAACTGTGGAGTATTCATTACTTTTACAAATTTAGAGCACTTAGAAAGTCCAGAGAATACTTATACTTATCTAGCATCTCAGAAGTCCAGAGGATACTTACACTTATTTAGCAACCCAGAACAGGGATTAGAACTTGGAACCCAGAAAAACTACCTTAGCAACTACTTTTTAGACTCCTATTCTTCCAACCCAGAAAAGGAATTAGACCAGAGGAAGGATACTTATACTTATCTACCAACCCTGAATAGGAGTATCTAGTTTATTTACTTTGGATCAACATTATTAGCTTTTCCTTCTTTTGCTCTTTCGTTTGGTTTGTTATTTTGTTTGTATATCCTTTAATTTCCTGTAAAGCACTTTGTATTGCCTTGAAAATGTGCTATGTAAATAAAATTACCTTTACCTTAAGGATATAATATTTTCTCAATTCATACTTTACAATTTCACATTTCTTATTATACCTATAAAAATATTTCACCTGTTTGTTATCTTTTCTATTACGATCAGAAATTTTCTGCATTAGAGAACATTCAATATCTAACGCACTGCAGGGATATGAGGGGGGCTAGTGCCCATCTCTATTGGTCAACACAGAAACAAATAGGACAAAGTCATAAAAACACACGGAGAGAATTTGGAGACCAATTAACTAACAAGTCATATTTTTGGACAGTGGGAGGAAGTCAGAGTACAAGGAGAAAACCCACACATGCACAGGGAGAAAATGGGAAAATAAATAGTTTCATTTTATGAGGATTAAATAAAACTTGACTCCTGTATGGGAATGACGACCAATACCTAGATTTCCTAATCTTCAAAATTTTTAAACAAAAAGAAAGAAAGAAAAAACACTAGATCAAAATATTGGACATTAACAGGAAAGCTAAACCACCAAGTACCTGGAGGTCCTGGATTTGAGCGTCGCCCCCAGCCTCGTTTGCTGCTGCTGAAACAGCTTCAGTACGACCTGCAAACAAAGTCAGCAAATATTTTACAAAGTCTTAGACGTAGAGGAAGTCTCCCAACATCATAAAAAGTTATTTAAAACACTGATTAGCAGAAATAATACCACATCATTTAACAAAAACAACCAACATGCTACCAAACACCATCAAGGTGAATTTCTGTCAGTCTTACTGGGCGCTGCTGTTGCTGCTTCTGGTTGAGACTGCTCGGTAGCAGCATTAGGAATAGGAGCGGCAGAAGGTAAATGTAGTGAGGCCTCCGCCCCAGCAGCTGTGCTTTCTTCCGCTTCCTCCTCAAACTCGGACTCACTTTCCTCAGTGGTGCTGCCAGACCCTGGCTGAGTTACACTGACAGCTGGTGCTCGGAGCAGGAAGTCTGGAAATCCTCTGGAAGGTGCTGCCGTCTGGCTGGGGTAATGGACCCTGAGACCCTGTCTGGAGCACAAACACAAGGTCAACCCTGCAATGATGCTTTGGACAAAGCACAACAGCTGGGAGAAGAACGGTGGGAAAGGTTCCCACCTGAGTGACCTCCGCATCGGTTCCCCCTGGGTTACTGAAGGCACAGCTGGGACTCCATCTATGGCCCTCTGACTGAAGGCCCAGGTGGCAGGAAGCCTGAAAGGAGCCTGAACCGCCTCCAGGGCTCCAGCATCATCATCTTCATCATCATCATCATCATCTAGATCAATGCCGCTTCCAGAGCCTGTCGTGACTACAGTGGAATAGACCCTCTCAGGCTCACGAACAATTACAATCGCAGGACCAGCAACTGCAGAGCCGAATCTATCTCTAAGCGAGTCTATCTCCATGGCCTCCATCTGCTCAGAGTAGAAAAACAGAAATGATGACAGGTCATTTATCGCAGGGGTGCCCAAAGTCGGTCCTCGTGGGCTGACATCCTGCATGTTTTAGTTCTCTCCCTTGTGGTACCAACAACCTTCTCAGCATGTCGGTGTTCTCCTGAGGCCTCTAATGAGCCATCATTTGATCCAGGTGCGTTAAACCAGCGAGAGACCTAAAACAAGCAGGACGCTGGCTCTCCAGGACCGACTTTGGACACCCCTGATTTATCTGCATCTAAACTATGTAACAAACTCACTTATAAAAAGTTGAGCACATACTTAATGGTTGGATTTAGACCATACGTTTTCATTACCCAAGTAAATAAATGATGAGTGCAAGGTTTCCAAATCAAAAGAGGTTGAATAGAAAACTTAAGCTGCATGCATAACTTATATATTGAAAAAGAAAAACAGATCCTCTCCAGTTCCGTCAGGTTGGATGGTGAACGTTGGTGGAGCCCTTTTCAGGTTTCTCCAGAGATGCTCGGTTGGGTTTAGGTCAGGGCTCTGGCTGGGCCAGTCAGGAATGGTCTCAGAGTTGTTCTGAAGCCATGCCTTTGTTATTCTAACTGTGGGCTTCGGGTCGTTGTCTTGTTGTGAACCTTCAGCCCAATCTGAGGACCTGAGCTCTCTGGCCTAGCATCTCTCTGTACTAGGCCGCATTCATCTTTCCTTCAGTTGCAACCAGTCGTCCTGTCCCTGCAGGTGGAAAGCATCCCATAGCATGATGCTGCCACCACTATGTTTCACTGTTGGGATTGTATTGGGCAGGTGATGAGCAGTGCCTGGTTTTCTCCACACGCAGTGCTTAGAATTAACACCAGAAAGTTAATCACACCAGAGAATCTTATTTCTCAGTCTAGGAGTCTTTCCTGTGTTTTTTGGAGAACTCTATGAAGGCTTTCAGATGTTGGAACTGAGGAGAGGCTTCCATCCGGCCACTCTGCCGACTACTGGGGGGATGCGGTGATGGTTGACTTTGTGGAGTTTCCTCCCATCTCCCTACTGCAGTGAACTTTGGGCTCTTCTCCCTTGATTGATCAGTTTGGCTGGAGGGCCAGGTCTAGAAGAGTTCTGCTCGTCCCAAACTTAATCCATCTAAGGATTATGGAGGCCACTGTGCTCTTAGGAACCTTGAATGCTGCAAAGATTCTTTAGCAACCATGGCCAGAGCTGTTCCTTGTCCCAATTGTGCCTCTGAGCTCCTTGGGCAGTTCCTTCCACCTCATGATTCTCATTTGCTCTGACATGAACTGTGAGGTCTTATATAGACAGGTGTGTGAGAGGTGTGTGCCTTTTCTAACCAAGTCCAATCAGTTTAATTAAAACACAGCTGAACTCCAGTGAAGGAGTACAACCATCTCAAGGAGGATCAGAAGAAATGTACAGCATGTGAGTTAAATGTGAGTGTCACAGCAAAGGGTCTGAATACCTACTAGTTGTGACCATGTGATATTTTTTTTCTCTCTTTTAATAAATTTGCAAACATTTCCACATTTTTGTTTTTTTAAGATGATTCCCATCTTTTTTGGGAATCACTGACAATGAACAGCAAACAATGATTGCCATTGTGTGTATATTTAACCTCGATGAATTAAATATTTTTTTATGTACATGTATATTTTCATTGACCTACACTGAAACCTTCAGCTCAAACCTAGTAGTATTTTCGTTCTCTGCCTGTCAACATTGTAGATCCACGGTCTGTGTCAAAATGAAGCATTTCTGGTGACCGGCTCTGATTGCATTTTAAAGGAAACAAAGGATTGTTTTTTGTTGTCCCCCCCCCAGACGTTTAACAAGTTTTCTGTCCCGTCAGGTTAGCGCCACGATGTTTGCTGACCACCCAGCTAAAACAAAGGCTGCAGAAACTGAACCATCTGGAAACACAAGAAAAGCGTCTTTTACGTGATGCATTGTAAAATATGTATATTGTAACCAAAACTGCACTAAGGCCAACACTCTTCGTAAAAACTCCACGCTGCTGTCGCTGTGCTGGCGGCTAAGCTCTGAACTAAACACCGCGGTCATACCGAGGCCTGCAAACTGCAAAGAGAGCAGTTGGCTATACTGAAACATTGCGTTGCATTTTAAACAGGCACGTCTACTCCATATTGTGCAACAGTTAAACACTTTCTGTATGTTTTTACCTGATATCCCCAGACACTTTTGATGAAACTACCCAGGATTTGTTATGATAAAAGTCCTTCATCGAACATTGCCTTAAATGTTGCGCACTCGATAATATTAAACACAGGCAGAATCTACGACAGCTCGCGGTACTGCGGTATTATAATAGAACTGTTAAAACATTGCTGCTCTTTGTTGGTTCAGCTAATTAGCTAGCATGGACTGTTGTTGCGTAGCTGTAAGCAGAAGCAAAACGGTTGGAGGCACACAAACACTCACAGTTAACAGTACTTGGTCCACCTCCGGATAATCCCACTATGTAACCACATGGTTAGCAAAGGCTGAATTTAGAGGATTCCATTTTTTGTGGGTTTGTAAGTTATTTGCGGTTCATACAACAGTAAACACTCGGGTCAGGAGTCGAATCTCCCGGCTCACGCGCGTTCAGCACCGCCCCTGGAGCGGTAAGAGAGAATTCCTTCTTCTTCTTCTTCGGGTTATTTGCCGGTTGCCAAAAAGCGCTAGGTGCACATTACCGCCATCTACTAGTATGGATGGTGAACTGAAACGACTCTAAAAAAAATCTCATACTGCGTATGTTACTGTGTAACAAGAGTCAGCGTGAGAATCGATCAAATGTTGAACTTCCATGTAATAATTCAATAAGATTTAATTTTATGTTCATTTAAGAAATACGGAATTATTTCATTTTTATATTCAGACAATATAGCAACATTTGTTGTATAGTTTCATCTTCACAATATATTTAAAAATGGAATCCTTTTTGAAAATCTGACACAAAACAATATACCAAAGCACACCTCACTTTCAAAGTATATTTCAATCATTCCGTTCATACAGTTTAGGCTCAATGAAAAGGAGAAATTACCTGTTAGAGAAGATAATATTTTTGATTGCTTTGAGTTTGATGATATTTAACTTAATCTGACTATGTGATTGTTTGTTTTTTTTTAACGCATACGGATGCTTTGCATTGATCATTTATAAGCTTTAGCATTGGAACCCTTATCAGCAACTACAGGTGTACTATATTTTGTTAGTGAAAAGTGTGTAAGATAATGGATGGAGGGAAAGCATCATGAGGGCCAAGAAACATACAGCATATAACTCAGAGACAAAAGTAGTGGATAATTTTAAAGGTAAAACAAAACAATTTCCCATGTTGGAGCAACTCTTGGAGCGTGGTTGTGCAATGTAAAAAACTTTCAACTTTAGGGGAAGCTTGAAAGATACATATAAGTAGCCTCACCTTTACTGTCTGCCACGTATTCTTAAGAAGTGCATGTACAAATGAGGAACATTTACTGATAATTATCCCACCAAAGAGCAGGACATAGGTGTCTTCCAGGTCGAGCACAGACAAAGGGAGCTGAGGAGACAAGTCGTGGCGAGGACAGCCATGTTTTAGACCACTACAAGTCGTAGGACGACGAGCAAAGAGAGGTGACTTTCTGGCTGAGTACAGACAAAGGCTAACGTAGCAAGCCGTTCAAACCACTAGGGTAACCCTGGTTTAGACCAAGTACAAAGTATGGGGGTAGAGGAAGCAGGTTGGGTTGACCACTCAAAGAGCAGAAGATAGGTGAGGTGGCAAGTCTAATTATCCCACAAAAAGAGCAGGAAAGGTGTCTTTCAGGCTGAGTACAAAGACAGGAAGGAAGGGGGGAGGGAGGAAGCAGGCGATAAAGAATTATAATAAGCCAATAACACCTGCTCTATCTCATGACTTCAAGCGCTACCACCTACAGCGGGCAGAGGTGTCAAATTCATTAACATATAAACCCCTCACCCCTCCCCAACACCCCCCTTCCCCTAATTATTCATAACCTGTCATATTGAAGTTTTATGGGAGGGTGTATCTATCATCTCTTGAGAGAAAGTATATGTTAGATTTATTTATTAGTATCTTCAAAATCATAAGTTTACATACATTTGCTCGTTGTGTGTTTGGTAGTATTGAAATTGAACTGTATGACCTTTTAGGTGTTCTTCCTCCACCTTCTCACTACAGGTTGATGAAATAATGACTAATTTCTACAGAAAGAACTGCTGGAACCAATCAGGTTTATAGGCTACCCCACTCACACACACCATTTCAGATCTTCCCACAAATTCTCTACAGCGTTGACATCAGTCTTTATATATTGCTATTATATTTACACACAATCTTCTATTTTATGAAGTTCACCAGTTTCTAATGCAGCAAAACAGACCAACATCATAATACTGCCACACGCCCATACTTCCCAGCTGGGATGGTCTTCCCCCTTTTTCTTCCAAACGCAAGAATTGTCATTATGGCCAAAGGAGAAAGTGCATAGGCCAACCCAAATGTTCAGTTAATCCATCAGAAGTTCTCAGCGCTATAACATAGTCTGGGATTTCCATTCTTGCTTTAATAGATTGCAATCAATCTGTAAACTTTTGATTTGTAAAAGATTAATAAATAAATCTCTTTTTATTAAAGAACCCAGAACCAGCTTTAATTTTTTTTTTTACATCTTTTTAAATATTTGTTAAAACTGTCACCATGTAGTGATAGTATGATAATGCACAGATATGTGAAAAGATTGAGCTTCTCCACCTCCTGCCTGAAAAAAACCCCCAAAACAATACACCCAATCAAAAGCGACCAATCAGAGTAGCATCACAGTCATCTTTTACCCAGAATGGAGGTTTAGGTTTGTTGTTCAACAGCCTTGTTGAACCTCCTTTGCATTTGTATACCTTTACGGACTTCACCGACTGTCTAATGCTGAGTTAAGTGATATCCACAAAATGTTCTCGAAGTTTCTGTGACATCCAGGCGAAGAGACAATCAGCCCTCCAGCAGGCTGAATCCATCGCTGAGCAGAAAGTGAGGTCGGAGCAGCGACAGGATGGGGCCACGCGGGGCCCCACCCAGGCAGTACGCTTCGTCCACGCTGACGCCCAGGGACCGAAGTGATTTTAGGGCACAGCAGCAGCTGTCTTTGCCACCATGTGATGTTACAAGAGTGAAGCAAAGAGGGCTGTCAAACACACCGAACTTCTGCCTCATCTGGCCTAAATGAGCTAAAAAGTTCTGTTGAGACAAAAGAAGAAAAAAAATCATTTTCAACTCAGTTTGCTGGGTAGACCTGCTGAAGATAACATACAGTGCCTACTCACACCCTCTTGTGGTTGTAATGTGAAAAAAATTAAAACATATATTTAATTGGGGTTTTATAAGACTGACCCCCCCCCCCAAAAAAAAACCTTAGTGGTAAATAAAGAAAATCTAAGTTCTTTCATAGTTTACCTGTGAAGACCTCAGAGATTTGTCAAGCAAATTTAAATATACATACACACTTGTGGTAGTGATACAGGAAAATATGAAAAAGTAGAGTTTGAAACGTTACACAAGGCTCTGAAAAAGACACTTGTTAATGTTTGTACCTGAGCAGATTTTTTGCTTGCTTCTGTTGAACCCATGTTGGGTTGGATGATGGCCTTCTCACAGAATAAAACTCTGAGCTGTTCTGATGGACAGGAAACCGAGTTCTTATCCAGCAGTGCGGAGGGAACACCTGGAGCAATCAAAAGCACGTTAATCAAAAACTAAATGATAGACCAGTCTCCAGGTTACTGTTAAGTTTGTAAATATCTTTTTCTTTTATATACTCATTATTATCTTTAACCTCCTGAGACCCTGCATCCTCATATGAGGACATTACATTTTTGTAAACACAGATGTAAATAATAACATTGATTGAATGGTCTTATCGTCACACAGATAGACCCAATGTCCTCGTCTGAGGACATTGGGTTTTGAGAAAACCACTTATTGTAGAAAGCTGAAATTTCATTTTTAGGCCAATTGGGTCCTTATGATCCCAAATGACAAGGAGAAATGTATATGCAAAAACAGACCCATTGTCCTCATATGAGGGCATTGGTTTTGACATAGTTCAAGAGCACATAGAAAGCTAAAATTTAATTTCAACTAAAATTAGGTCATACTAATCCCAAATAGTAAGGAGACATAAAAAATGCACATCAAACAAAAGCCCGGGTCTCAGGAGGTTAAGAATGGAGAGATTTCTGTTCTTTCTTTAAGTATGTGTTTCTTGGAGTGATGTTTTACAGGAAGCAACAAGTATTCTCAAATTGGAAGCAGATACTAGATGGTCTGCAGCAAGAGTGATAACTGACGTGGCAGAATAAACAATGGATGATTAAGGGTCGAAGTTTATTCACCAGAGACAGAGGAACTGTACATGAGACCACGGAAACGCAAGACACCTCATTGTTCTGTGGGATCATCAGTTCCTGCATCATTTCTACAGAAGGAAGTAAACAAGAACTCTGAACATTGCACTCTACATGGCGGCAGCTTGTGGGTGCAACATACCTGTGATTCAAGAGAACAGAAGAAACAGCTACTCTATGTGATTAACTCAAGATAATCAAATAGGCTATGTAACTAGGACCGCCCTAAGGAAATAAAAAGAAAGGGTCAGACAGGAGCTGTTTTAGAGCGGGTAGGAGGTTGCAATTGAAGCATGCTCCTGTCTGTTCTCCTTGCAAGTAAATCTTAAACTCACTTGTCTCTTTCTTCTTTTTATGGGTGCTCAGATTCTTCAAACCTAACAGCTACACTGATAAATGGAAGTTTTAATGGCTAATGCTACAACAGATGCTACAGTTCGGAAATGTCTGTCACTTATTGGTAGTGTACTCTGTGTTTTTAATATGGCTTCTAGAAATGACTGGCGGAAGAGGTCATACAAGAAAAGACTTACTGACCCTGGTGTGTTGCCTGCAAGGCTTCGTTTCCATCTGTCGTAAAGAAGAGCTGAACATTATTTTGCACGAGACTCTCGATGTAGTTGTCCTCTGTTGAAAAGCAGAACCTGCTGATTTCCAGACCTACAACAGAGCAACAATAAGGCGTTGGAAAGCAAAGTCATCGGAGTGTTGCAGTGGAGATGTAGAAAGAGTAAGACTGAGGTGAGACTACCGTGATGTCTGGTGCTGTTAATGATGCTGGAATTCTGCTGCTGTTGCCAGCTGTCCGTAGTGATCAAGATGACATCAAACAGCTGATGTTCAGCCGGATTTTTCTCCAGCAGACGCTCATTCACTCTCTGCAGAACCTGAGGAAAACCAAATATCGTCACCTCACCACCAAAGCCCGACTGCAATCTTCTTACTGTCAAGGAAACCAGTCGGTTTTCTTTTAAAAAAACAAACACAGCCGTTTTGTTTTTTGCTTTTCTGTCACAAACTGATGCTTGAAGAAGCAAACAGCCCCAAACCCCCTCACTGCGGTCACCATGCATGATGTTCAGTGTCTGAAATGCTGTTTTAGTTTCAGATTAGATGCGACAGAACCTACACACTCCAAAAAAGGTCACACGCTTTCTGTCTCGTCATCCCACAGAATATCGTCCAAAAAGCTCTGGCGGTTCGCCAAGACGTTTCTGGTAAATGTGAGATCTGTAAAAAATGACTCAGTTGTGTGATTTTTTTTTTTTTTTTTATGTTTTTGAGATTTATCCTGTTTGTCGCAAATAATGACGGACATTGACAATCCAACCTGACGGAACCTTAGAGAGCA
Source organism: Xiphophorus maculatus (assembly GCF_002775205.1). NCBI lineage: Eukaryota > Metazoa > Chordata > Actinopteri > Cyprinodontiformes > Poeciliidae > Xiphophorus > Xiphophorus maculatus. The sequence goes on from NC_036444.1 coordinate 25,856,538, forward strand.
GAGAAGAGTGATAGAAAATACCCCTACAAAGGTGAGCAAGAAAACTTAAGGGTGTGATAGCTGGGAGGCAAACCTTTTTTTTAAAGGTTTTATTAGCTCTAGTGACCTTTATTTGATAGTTAATTGACAGGAAAGTGGGTAATGAGAGAAGGGGGAAGACATGTGGCAAAGGTCGCCAGGCCGGGAATCGAACCTGCGACAGCCGCAACGAGGACTAAGGCCTCCTTGTGTGGGTTGTGCTTAACCCCTGCGCCACCACAGCACATCCCGAGGTAAACATTTTTAACAACAAAGAAGATGTTTTTACTTTGTCACCCTAAGCTTTTTGTGTAGTATTTTAGAAGATAACTTATATGTTTTCATTTTAAAAAAACACAAAAACAATCACTACCACATCTAGCAAAGTTAGTAAGAAAGAGCATAAAATTGTTGGGCACTTTTTTTCCTCAAATCCATATTTCACACTTAAATGGGTGAGTATGCTTGTATTGAAGACTGAAACAATGAAACTTAAATTGTTTTAAAGTTAATTGCTACTTTTCATGACTTCTCACCTGCAGCAATGGAAGAGCCACGCCCAGCCTGTAAACTGTGCTGCCATCTTCAGCTTCTGGTCCAAAAACTGCAGCAAAGGTCACGGCAACAACCACCGCCTGGTCCACATCTTTCTGCAAGAAGAAGAATCTCACTATCAGACTGAAAATATGAGATGACTCTGCTCACCTCTTACTAAAGGCACAATTGCTGTTTCATGGTAGTTTTATTTTCGGGACGTGAACAGACACAATATTAACTAACAATCCAGAAAGACAGTGTTACGTAGAAGTTACGAATTGATCCGCTTGTTGTCAAGTGAAATTAGCATTGCTTATATATCTACGCAAAGCATGATTTAGAAAGAACTTGGTGATGAGCATAAAAATCATTGTCAGCAAACACAGTATTAAGAAATGTCCTTTACTTTTTCAGCAGGTTTATACACATCTCAGGTAAAGTCTAGGCCCACTGCTTCTTACATAACATTTCTAAATCCTTTAGGTTTCCTGGCAGCTTTTTAGAAACTCAAAAATTCACCTTTCTCTAAGATATTTATGAAACAGAAATCTAGAGAGTAGATAGGTCACTCTGTGGCATCAGTACCATATTCTACAGCCATGGTTTTCTTTCCTTTCTTTACCCTGGAGGGGTATCTTGAGTTGAGCAACTGTAAACTACGAACCATCTCGGTGGTTCTGGTGTAAAATTTTATGCTGCATGATTTTATGCAGATTTAAATTGTCTTGTACCCTGAATAGAAAACAGGCCCAAAGCCTAATATGGGGATGGTGGCCTTTGAGTCAATCGCTGTGTATTTCTTTGTCTAAACACAGCGAGTCAAGTCGAAGCCAGTTCAACTTAAAACTTATCTGACCACAAAACTTTTCATAGTCAGTTAGATGTTAGCTGGGGATATATTGTTCAGCACAACCACATATCTGGGAATTTAGTTATTTATTTTACTTTGACACAGCGCAGAGACACACTGGACCTTAAATCATAAAAAAACAAACAAAAAAACATGCGATATGAGCAGAACAAAAGTTTGATTTTGTTTTTAATTGTGAAACATACAAACATGTAAAATGACACATTTTTATGACAACACCTGTTGTCCGAATACGCTTATGTTTGCAAGACTCCGGGCCAGCGTTAGAACCTTCTTGCTGCAAGGCAATAGTGGTACCAACTGCAAAACTCTGCAGCCTACCCTTCACCTCCCCAATATCTAATTTAGAGACTTACAGTTAGTCCAGATATTTGAACAGAGACACCTTTTTCCAATTTTGTAGAGTTCTGTAGGACCTTACGGTACATTACCATAACAAAAATTAAATAAAACAATTCCAATGCAGTTGAAGTGCAGCTTTCTCAAGCTTCATACACGTTATTTCTAACACCAATGCTCTTAAGAATGGTTGCCAAGGGCATCATGGAGGAGTACTGTTTTTATGACGGAGTGATGGGGGAGTGTCTGAAAATGTAGGAGCTTCTTAAAGACACAGAGACCAATTTCAAGGTTGGTCTCTGTGTCAACCTTGAAATTGACACAGGTTGACACCTGTGTCAATTTCAGGTGTCATAATTTGATTTCAAATTATGACACCTTTCTTTAAAGTTATTTACACAGCATTTTTAAAACAACTGAAGGTATTATAGTTACTTGTCTGTGCTATAAAATGTCACTGTGTGCCTGGAAAAATCATTATACTCCACCCTTTAAAACAATCAGCTAAGTTGTTCTCTTTTATTCTCCTCTGCCCTTCTTTCTCCGAGTTGTTGAGTTTCTCTCGTAATTCCTGTTGCAGAAGTCTAATCGTGACGTGCAAATACCCATGTGGGCCTATTTGTAATTCTATACTGACGCCTAGAAACACAATTCTATGAAGGCTGCAGAGCAGTCAACAACAATGTACAACTTCCGCCTTTTTTTCCAGTACAACTCGGCATATTCAGTGTTACTGTAAATGTGACATAGAAGAAAATGTTGCAGAGGAGAAACCAAAAGACAAATCCCGAAACAATGATTAGAGCGATAACTATTTTACCATGACTCTAGCAGGGATACGTGTTCTTCAGAGAGTAAAGTAAACGCACCTGCTTCACGTCGCTGTTCGTGACGGTAGAGACCATTCTCACACCCTGAAGGACCTTACGGTTGTTGGTGTTTTCCCTCTTAATTCGTCCCGCTCAGCGAACACCAAGAGTCCAGTTATTCTGCACGAAGATCCCCTTATTTTGGTTCCGCCTGGACCCAAGGCAGCACGTTTGCTTTAAGGAGCGCACGACTGCGTCACTTCCTGGCCAAACAATTGCCTCTCGTCCCGCCCATATCAGTGATTATTGTGTCAGGTGGAGGAGCTCCTCGCTGCTGTATGAACAAACGCCAACAATTGGATTCGTTTTCGGGGCAAAGGAGGCATTCAGGTTCGGAGCGGTTCTCACACTAGTTGTTCTGGTTCGGAGAGCCTGAGAAGCGGCTCTGACCTTGTTTTTAGTGGACTTGGAAAGCCCAGGAGGGTGGGAAAGTTTATTTCATCTTCGACTTTCTGGTAAGAAAAATATCTCTTTTTTTCATACCTTTCTGCGCCAACATTTCTGTTTGACTCGGTAACCTGTTCGGGTGTGTCCCGAACCCTGTGGTCTGGCTGGGCTCCTTCAGCTCCTTCGGGGCTTAGATCCCCTGCAGCTGATTGGCTTTCACTAAGTTAAATAGGGGGTGGCCTTCAGGTGACGTAAAGAAAATCAGTAAACAAAAAAAAAGGCTTGCAAATGTGTTCGTTTTTATATTAAAAAACGTTTCCTTTGTCATTTTTCTCAGTTAGCTGGGTCGATAAGGGAGCAAAACTATATTCATGGAAATGCAAAGATTTCAGGAGCTACAGTTAAATAATATTTGAGCATTTTCTTTGACTCCCCGTTGTTTATAATACTTAGGATAGAGGGAAAAACTCATGTGCAATTATTTATGCATATGGGTAGAAATGCTTTGTTTATTGATACGAAACTAAGTGTATTAAGGGTGCAAAATGCCAAAGGGGTGAACTGACCCGGAGTCAGAGCAAAAATATTGAACTAGAGCACACGAATCCAAAGATTGTCTATGGTTTTTAAGACATTCCTAGTTTAGCATTAGTTATTAAGGTATAACACTAAATTCACACCAGCAAGCGAGATGTATCATTGTTCATGAGAACAAGAAAAGACTTTAACAATAACTCTTTTTTTTCTGTCTTTACAATTATTACGTGTAATTACTGTAGGATGATCCAGTCTGGGTTGGAATCATTTTTATATTTATCAAATACCAGAGCTTGACAAATGATGAAAAGCTTTGGAAATATCCCGCTTTTGTGATTTCACACATATAATAGAGGTTTCATAGATTCAAGGGAGAAATGTCCAGTTTACTTTTGATCAGTCTAAATATTTGAGATTTTAAGCAGAAGAATCCATTGTGATAATAGCTGAATAGAAAACCTGTAACCCAGCCCTTTAGGTAAGTTAGGACTAAAATCTTGGAAGCAGACCGTTTTTTCTTCCATTAGCCAGAATGCTGCCACTCAAATTATTGAAAATGAGAGGAAGCTTTTACAATGCTTTAATAACCAGAGCTGCCTTTTCAACATAAATATATGTAAGGCCTTTAATCAAAACGTTAAACCTTAAATTTTACACTTAGTAAGTAAATATTGAAGAAAAGTTTTCACCGAATTCTAATTGAATCTTTCCTCCTGTTGACAACCATGAATTCCTTTCATCCTGCTGTGATACAGCTGAAGTGTTATAACAATAAATGAATAGCCAAAGTAAAAATAGACTTGTTTTTGTGGTAGTGATTAAGTCTGAGTAAAGGAACGTCTCCCAGGCCAGGACTGGGAGACGTTCTATGGCTAAGGTGGCTTTGGTATTTAGGATTGTTCTGCTTCATTCAGGTCGTGATGACGCTCTCTAATTGTTATTAATCATTTTGTTTATGTTATTTTAGCTAGCTTTGTGAACAGTGACTCTGGATGGAGGTGTCTCTGATGCACGTGGCAACGAGACTGTTGGAAAAGAGATACTTTCCTTTTAGCTTATGGTCAAACCTTAACATTAAGGTTCTTCTAAAGTCTCAACACTATAATGTAATAATACCACATTCAGACACTGCAAGCACAGAAGTACTCTATACCGTGTTGCAATAAATCATAATCGCCATCTAAATGGGTTAATCCATTGACTTTTCTGCTGCTTATCCAGGTCAGGCCACATTAATAGAAAGCACTAAAAATGTGATATAAAATGATTAACACTGGCCTTCCAATACCATTCATTCTGTTCCACTTTACTTTCACACCACTGAAACCAAGACAGGTGGACACTACCGAGTTTTCAACAAGAACTTTTACTTGTTTCACAAATACACGTCTAAAGGCTGAAATCCCATTATGCTTTGGAAGTAAACATGAGTATTTCCATCAGTTTTGCTAAAGCAGTGTTTTGAAGTCTCTCAAAGCGACTTCAGCTAAAGCTGTGAAAGTGAAGAAGATGCGATGTTCAGCACCTTTAGTTGATGAGACGTTCTAGGTCAAGTGACAGAGTTTCAGTTGTTGCGGTTTTCTCATACCACAGTGTCATATTGTCAATGAAACAAACTTCAACGAAATTTAAATGACAAGAGACTGTGGCACACTTTGAAGGTTTCACATAAGAGAATATTGTTCAATCGGTTTTCTAAGGGATCTAAAGTTAAGAGGCTGAGCAATGTTTGGCAGTGATGGCGCAGATCACAGATCATCTGTGTCTTCTCTCTACCACTCTCCAAAGGTTTAGAAATCTCTGGTGTCTGGCAGTAATGTTTCTGCAGAACTTTGCAGACCTGGTCCTCAACTGGACCAGTTTGGATTACGGTGTGTTAGAATACTGTCAGTGCACCAGGAATAGAAATCTGTGTGTTAGTATGAGAGACAGCAGGCTCAAATCGTGGCACCGGCAGCTATCGTGGCACTTCGGGTGACAGCTGCCATAAGGTGCCACGGGCTCGGCCCCGCTGGTCAGTATTCTAGAGTCTGTGCTGAGACTCCTCAGTCACTGCATGCTCTTCTGTCTACAGTCGCCTGTGGTTCTCAGTGATGTCCTTAACCTTAGCAGCAGCTTGTTTTCTTGCCATCATGGTTCTGTAGAAGGAAACATCACTACCTGACATGCAGCCAGAACTTGTGTAATCATCTGCTAGTGTAATTAGGATGTTTGATTTATATTTGACTGTTCAAAGGTGAAACGTAAAAACAGCAGGTGGGACAGCACATACAGCTGGAGAGCTCTAGTGTTGGGATGACAGTCATGCATGCATACGGCCTGCCGTATGCCTGTCAAGAATCAAAAGCCCTGTTGCATAGAGACAGTGGGTATGCACTGAATGCAAGGTATAGGGGTGCTGCACTAGAGAGGGCGCCAAAATGATGTGGGGAAATTTTTTCCAAGTCGGCATTTTCTGTATTTAACAGCTGTAAGAGCATGCATGAAATGATCAGTAATGGAGGAATCCCCTGTTCCCCTCTCGTCGCCCCCGCCGCCCCTCACACATACAGGTAGCTTGAGAACGGCGCTGAGGGGCGTTTTTTTTTTTTTTCTTTCTAAATTTGAATGGTAGTAATGCACTACAACAGTGGTTCTCAAACTTTTTTCAGTGATGTACCCCCTTAAGAATATATTTTTAGTCAAGTACCCCCTGACACGGGCAAAACATTTTTGGAATTAAAAAGAGGTACAGTGCTGTAAAATCACTGTCTGGTTTATTAAAGCCAAACAACTTATATCAGTGAACCTGACAAATACATCCATATTGCAAACATTACATGGTTAAACAAAAAAGAAAAACAGAAGACGGTGACCACCAGGAAGGTATAAAACCAGTCAAACCGTTTTATTTTAAAGGATATTGAAACTAAATACTGAATATAAAATTCAGTGCATGAACACACATTTATATTTTATCGAACTTTTTACAAAATAATTTTTCCCAAGACTTATTATGAGGAGCCTACTGATTTTTTAAAGATATTTTGAAAAGCTTCACGTACCCCCTGCAGTACCTCCACGTACCCCCAGGGGTACGCGTACCCCCATTTGAGAACCACTGCACTACAACATAGAGCTAAATATGGGCGGCAAAAAAAACAAACTCCAGGGCTCAAAACAGAATAAGGAAGAGGGGGAGGGTTGAAGATGTTGGAGGGATGAAGAAAAGCTTTTCAAAGTGGCTGAAAGACAATTGATAAGTAATGTCAGCGTATCAACAGGAGGGATGTAAATATTCAGGTTATCTTAAACTAGCCTAAAATGACAGGTGACTGTTGTTTTGTTAGGGTTGTTCCATAAACCAAGGGCTCGTCTCGTGTTTGACTGTTAAATGTTGTGTGTCGTATTGAACCGATATCGGGCGTAATTTGCTCCGTATTTCTATACATGTCTGATAAACACACCTGTCACACAGATCTCAACAATAATGATCAAAACATAACACAGGAAATATTACGGTCAGCTAAAATGTCGTGGCGGGAGCTAAATAGGACCCCGGACGCTGTTGGCATGGTGGCCTAGAGACGGACACTGCGCAGCCGCGGTGAGCTACTTATCCCGCGTCTTTTTTTTGTGGTCTTTTTTGTGGTCGTTAATAGTTAACAGTTTTTACTATTAACAAGTTTTTATTATTAAAAACACGACAAACTAATGATGGTAAAGGGCCGCACTGGGTTAACTCGGGGAATCTCATCTGTCTGTGTCAATCAACTCCAAACCTTTTCTTTGTTTTGTCACAATTATCGATTTATTCCTTTTTGATCATGATGCTCCAAACTTTACAAGGACTGACCGCCCCGCTCACCGCTTCCTAATACACACAAAGCCAGTAACCTTCCCATTCATACCTGGTGACGTCACTCCCACGTCGACACACCCAAGTGTCAAAGCCGCTGCTCCTGTCATATCAATAATTACTTATTTCATTTATATGGCTTTTACAGAGCCTCAGTGAAAACTTGTTTATTATTATTAACTGTTTGGTGCAAAACACTGATTGAAAATCAATTTATTTACTGTATGTTTATGTCTGTTAAGGCTAAGATGGAGCGGCACTGAAAGCAGCTCTTTAAACCATTGAGACTAGAACACAACAGAGACACAATTAAAACTGTCAGATGATTTATTACCCACAATAATAACTCAGAAATAGTCCAAATTAGGATGTATTTTTATTTCTTTCCTACTTACGGAAGGTTTCTGTTTATATCGTAGGTTTGTGGTGCCTTTCTATCCTAAAGAAAGATATAAAACTTCAGATATTTCACAAAAAGATTCTAACATCCATGGAAAAACCTCACATAACCTTATATTAAAACAGAAAGTACGGCGGCCACCGTAAGAAAGGCTTACAGTATTCAATTATGCTGCATAACTGACCAGTAAGAGTATTGCGAGGGAAAGCAAAAGTTTTGCGAGGGAACGCAAAAGAAAAAAAATTCCCCATGTCCCCTAGAGGGCTCCGTATCATCCCTCAATCATCTCCTGAGACTCAAAAATATAAATGGCAATTTAAATAACAAATCATACTAATAGATTATTGGTAAATAAATAAATATTCTACATTAGTTTTCTTAGGGCTTTCTATGTAGGACATTTTTTAAAATCTTTTATAAATACAGTGTTTTGTGGTCGATATTATTTTATTAATGTGGGTTGCATGTTTTTACATCTGTTTACTCTTGTGATCGGTGCCGCAGCCATTGATGATGTGAGTGTTGGTTTTAGTCATGTGACATGAATCTATGGATGCTAATTATCACTACTGACAGAGTGGCTTAGCTGCTGGTATATTTCTATAGTTTGTTAATGTCTGTTTTATTCTTAATGTGGTTGATTTTTATTAAAACTATCCAGCTTTGACCAGTTAGAGCTAGATTGATTCCGAGTTCTGCATCATTTAAATTTAAACAGCCCTTATCTCAGGTGGAATTAATGCTGATGTTTTTTACTTGCTTGTGAATTGTTATACTTACATTTTTTTTTGCAATAGTAATTTTGAACCTTTATTTATTATTTCTTTATTTTCAGAAACTGCTTCAATTTATTTGCTCCGTTGACATAATTCTTCAGTAAACCTACGTAAACACCTGATGACCAGCGTGCTTTCTGACCGAAGCCTTGTAGTGGTCAGTTTACAAAATCCAGCAACAGAGGTCGAAATCCTCAACAACCCCACCGATGTGTGTTGTTGCTTAAGTTGAGGAAGTGGAGACTGGTGCCAAGGCAGCACCACAAAACACAGGCAGCAGCCACTAAGCGCCCTGGGCAGGCGCAGAGTTATCTAGTGCAGCTGGTTGACTGGGGGGAATGCTACTAGGTTTGGTACTGCTGTTGCACCTGGTCATTTCAAAAACAGCAGGACGGAAGGACCGATGCATGACACTGGCACTGTGGGTCACGCTCCACGTATGCATGTCTGAATGTGGCTTCTGTTCAGTCTTGTTCAAGAATGAATTATTAAGTCAGCAAGACCTGTTAGACAGCTCAGTGAGTTTTAAGGCTCACCACGCCTTCGTTCCTTACAGTCTGAGTTCCTTATCAGACTGTAAGGTAACAGTCTGATGAGGCATCACAGTCTGATGAGGCATTACAGTCTGATGAGGCATTACAGTCTGATGAGGCATTACAGTCTGATGAGGCATCACAGTCTGCCTCTTCAGACTGTGAGGAAGTTATTTCACAGTTTTCCTCTCAATACACTCAACTCAGTCTGAGCCCAGAGAGGAGAGGAGCTGATTAAACCTTTTCTCCTCCCTTATCAAACAAAAGCACAGTTTAAGTCCTTATTCGTATAGGTCATTGTGTGGAGATCTGACTTTCCTTGAATAAATAGATTTCCTAAGTAGTTGGATGTAAAAAGAGCCTCGTACGAGGGTCAGGGAAACGGTTAGAAACAAAAGCAATTTTGGTAACACTTTATTTGACGGGTTGTGAATAATTCTGTCATGACAACGTCATGAACATGAGTAAGTCTTCATGAATATTTATGTCTCTTGTCATAAAGTGTCATTTGGTAAATCATGACACTTTTAATACAAAGTTGACATTCAAAATGTCTTTGTTATGACAACTTGACATTAACCAAGAAATCATGATCTGACTTAATTTTTTAATAAAAGTATTACTGATGAAACTTTAAAAATTATGTCGCTTAATGTTATTAAAGCTAAAGTTTAATCAGTAATACTTTTATAACAAATTTATGTCGGATCATGATTTCTTGGTTAATGTCTAGTTGTCATAACAAAGACATTTTGAATAATGTCAACTTTGTATTAAAAGTGTCATGATTTCCCGAATGACACTTTATGACAAGAGACATAAATATTCATGAAGACTTACTCATGTTGATGACAGGTGTTATGACAGTCTTACTCACAATCCGTCAAATAAAGTGTTACCGCAATTTCTTTCTGAGTTTGTTTTTTTTCCCCAGTGTTTTCTTTCGTGTCAGCGGCTACAAAAATAAAAGTTCAGGCTCAACTTATGCTACATTCCAGTTACTTCAGAATTTACCACTCAGTGCTAGGTGTGAGATCACACCTAAGATGACATCATTCCACTTAATGTAGTCGGAGAAATCGGGATTTCAGCAGTAGACACTGTGCATAACACCTATGAATATCATTTTAAGTTTATTTACCAAAAGCATAAACCAATTTGAGTTTAGAGTTGCAGGTACGATATATAACTTTTACAAGTGTGTCTTGTAAAATATATAATTGCACCACTGCAAACATATATTGCTGCTCCTGATTCATGTTAGGAGCATGTACGGTCCAGTTAAACTAGCCTTTTTTAAAGTTACACAAATAAATGTGACAAATTGTGACATGGTAAGAGTAACAAGTCATTGCTTGCTTGTCCCAACAAGCCATTCTGTGATTTAACAGAATATTGTCTGAATTGCTCGTCACTTATTGTTTTCTGATTGTTTCACTCAAAGATTACCACCGCTGTTAAAAAACAACTCATGTCCCCATTGATTTGTTCTTTGATTCATTTTTCTACACAGGATTGTTTTCCATGGTCTCAGAAGCCTTGTTGATTTGAACAGGGTGTTCAGATTAACTACCCAAACCCCACAATACGTTTAGTTTTGGTAAAACTATTCTGTGGATCAACAAAACAAAAGTAGGACTTTTTGAAAGATGTTCATTCCTTAACATCTGGCGTGTAGCCAACACAGCAATAAAACATAGTGTGATGTTCTGGTGCTGCTTTGCAGCATTCACTGGATGACACCATTAATTCTGCGCTGTGGCAGAAGAATGCCAGTTCATTAGTTTGTGACCTTGAAGTGAGGCTCACTTGGGTTATGCAGCTGAACACTGTTCCAAAGCACGGCTCAGGTTGCCTCTGAATGGCTCAAAGAAAAAAAATATGTTGGAATAGCCTAGTCAAAGACCAGATTTAAGTCCAGTTGAGATGCTGTGATATGATTAAACATGCTGGATAGCAGAGCATTTTGTAAAGAACAGTGAGCTAAAAGATTCATGGATCATACTGTTTGATTGCAATTGTTGCTGCTGAGAGTGGAACAGTTATTTTGGGCGTTTCAATTTGGTAAAATGTCTTTGATCTGAAACATCTCAGTGTCACTTAAAATGCATATCAATCTTAGAGAAACCAAGTCGAAGACAAAATCTTCCTCCTTCTTAAGCTGTCTTGTTTACCCATCCTCCTCGCTTTGGCTACTCAGGCATTCGTCATGTTCCGATAGAGACCAGAATCTGCAGCGGCCAACATGCTGAGGCGTCTCGACAAAATCCGGTTTCGGGGCCAAAAACGGGAGGAGTTCCTTGACCCGACCGAGTCGCCCAACACATCGGACACAGAATGCAGTGACGACGTCGCGGTGAAAACACGCTGCTTGCCCAAAGAGCAAGAAGAGCTGAGAGAACCCGAGTTAGAACAGCAGATGGAAGCCCAGGTGCAGGAACACATGACAAAACTTTTGCCTTTGATCCAAAGATAAAACTGTCTCATGTCATGTTGCTTATTTTGTGTTTGTTTGCCAAAGGCTGGTCCTGGGTCATTTCTGGCAGGTGTTCAAGAAGAGCCAAAGACAGATTTGAACGAAGTGAAGGGCCTTCTAGAAATCGCTTTGTTAGAAAAACACTTCTTAAGTGAGTATATTATACACTTTACTGAGCCATACAAAAGTATTCATATTCTGAGTTTTAAACAACAGAGTATTTTATTGGGATTTTTATGACACAATAATGCAAAGTAGTTCAGAATTGTAAAATGGAGGGTAAATAATACAAAGAAATGTCAAAGTATGGCATTCATTTGTATAAAGCACTCCTGTACTCCTGTGCTCTGGCACCCCTAAGTAAAATCCAGTGACTACAGATAGGTATGAAATGACAGATTTGGCCCTTTGAAGGCAATATGCTCTGCAATATGTTGTAGCAGATGTACAAAGCATGGCACATCTTTTAGATTTGTATTTGTGAACATTTTTGAAAACTGTATAATTTTCCTACCACATCACAATTATTCAGTTCTTTGTTGGTCTGTCACATAAACACTGTTAAAGCCCCTCTGTTTCCACCAGTACCCCCAAAGGGACTCTTTTAATTTGTAATTAGTCATCAATTAATTGCAGTATTTTACTGTCAGGTCGTAATGCACAAAGACAAAAAAAATAAGTCAGACTTTCCTCAAGCTGTCCAGGAATTGTTTTGTACCAATGCTGCTGACTCAATGATCAGATCACATCACAGAAAACTCATCCCACAATACAACTGCATGCTGGGTAATCTGTCAATATTTGCCTTCTTTATGTAATGCTCCAACAGCTATTTATAACACTGCAGTCCTCATTGTGTTTCACATTGGCATGCACAGGCGCAGACACACATTACCTCTTTCTATCTTCACAAGGACTTTGAATTGATTCCATTCATGTTATATTAATTTCTATCCCTGGCCTTTATCCTAAACCTCACAATTAGCAGTGCATGCCTAGCCCTAAAACTTAACCTTCGGTCTCCTGTGCAGCACTTAGTTACAAGACTCAATACATTCAGTTTCAGAGTTTTCTCAGCCCACGTTGATGTAATGTTTCTACATTGAAGAAACTTTATTGGCAACGTGTAGATTTGTTTTGTCGCTTTTCAGGAATTTCAGAGCTTACACAATGTTCATAATGTGTAGAATTTGATAAGACACTTTATTTTAAAAATAATTGATAGAACAAGGCACTGACGAAAGCATGAGAATCCCAGCAGCCTCTTGGATTCATTGATAAATGGGGTCAGCAATCTTCCTGCTACTCCTGGAAACCTGTCACTTTTATCAGGAAATGCAGCAGTAGTCCATAGAACAGAACCAACCTTCTTTATCAGGTAGTTTAGCCATTTAGCCCTGGATCTGATGCGGCTAAGCCAACAGAAAATGGTAGAAGAAATGACGCTCTCCACAACAGACTTATAGAAGTTATGCAGCATCATAATGGAAACCTTAAAGGATATAAGCTTCTTCAGGAAGAACAGTCTGCACACAGTCTTTCAGTCTCAGATTGTGGTCTGTTAGTCAGGTAGTCATACATCCAGGTGATTGCTGAGTCCTCCACCTGTGTCTTCTGGAGTTTCTGACAAAGTAGATCAGTCTCAATTGTGTTCAACTCCAACGCAGCAGTAAATTCACAACAAAATGGCCAAAAGAGAAAGACTCAGTTTGCTACCTTTTGAAGTTTAAACTTTAACCTGATTAAAAGGAAGCAGATGGACCGCAGAGATGTAGAAATCAATGTTGAAAAACCTTTAAAGAACTCCAGTTTTGTAAAAAATAAATAAATAAATGAATAAAATTCTCCACACTTTGCAAGAATACATACAGAAATAGGATACTAAGAGTTATTGCTCCTAAGTCTACAAGGTGTTGGCTCATGCGGTGTACTTAGTTTACTATAACTTGAGTTTACTCGTTTTGTAATTGGCTAGCTTCTCGGTCCATCTCTTCCTCACATCACATGAAACTTGTTAATAAATCCTAACTGGGAGAGAAATCAGGTTTACTCCCTTAATGTTCTACATAAAACGTATGATACCTCACCTTTCATTTGCATGTTATTAACAACTGATTTTTCTCATTAGTTATGAGACATTTGGAGGGGAAAAAAAAGAGTTTTCTAGGAGTAGGTTTTTCTTGTCTTCATTATGACTCGTCACTCTTTTAGAGGAGGAGCTGAAGAAACTGAAGGATGAGTCCCACATAGATTCACTGAAACAAGAACTGGAGAAAGAGCGATGCAAACGTATTGAGCTGGAACAGAAGGTCAATGAGGCCATAAAATTAGGGTGAGTTGTTTTAAAAGACTTTCCAGTCCAATTTTCCTTTTATTTATTGACTGACATTTTATCTCTCTCCTCAGAGGTGAGGATTCTCCATCTCAGTCAAGAAAACCTCCATCCCCTCAGCCTTCTCTAAGCAGCAGTACAGGTTAGAACTCCCACTCTTTGTTTTGTCTTTTTCATATTGTTTTAAGTCTGGAAAAAATCAATTTCCCTATCAGTTTTTGGAATCACTTAGTCAGACCTCGTATTTTCTTAGAAAAACATAAGCAGACTCTATGGAGCAACTTCCTGAAATGGCTTTACAATCGTTTCGGAGTTTACATTGAAGACTTCCGCTTCCAGCCGGAAGAGACAACTGTGGAGACGGAGGAGCCACTAAGTGGACGGAGGTAAGGAAAATGCTAGACATGTCTCTGAGAGGAGCATTTAGAGTGAAAAGGTTCTAATGACAGTTGTATTTATTTTAAATCAAAAATTGATCTGATCTGTTGTAATTGACCCCCAGGCTGACTGAAAACATGAGACGCCTCAGTGAGTATTTTTGTCTTTGACCTTTTCTGCAGATAATTAGGAGTATGGTAGCGTATTATTTTTGTATAGGAGAAAAAAATAATATGCTTGCTGAAAGATAAAAATAATAAACTTTAGAAGTCCCTTGATGGATCCCTGTGGAACCCCACATACAGAACCTTTTGAGTACTTTTGGTTACACGCCCCCCAGATGCTTTGCTATACAACATTTTCTTTTCACAAAAATTAACAGCAAAACTGATGAGTCTGATATGCTTTTCTGCCTGACCTTGTTTTTAGAAAGAGGGTTCAGACCTGTGACAAACTTCATGAGGAACCTGTCTGCCTTATCCAGTTGGTACTCTGTGTACACGTCTGCCATTGCCTTCATTGTAAGTTCACACACAGACAATGTCCCCGTGTTCCACTAAGCACCACACACATCTATTAAATAATAGTGTACAGACATGAAATATATTAAAATATATAATACATGATGGTCTAATGCAAACCTGACACTCAGGGCTGGGCGGTATACAGTAGTTGAAAAATATATCATGCTATAAAGGTTTCTTATCAGTGGATATTGATGATTATTGATTAGGTTTTTTGTTTTTAACGTGTAATTCTGCCAGCTACTCGTGACCTTTCCTGCTTTTTATTCGCAGTTTCCTCTCGAGCTGTTGTTCTCCTCCATTCACTCCATGCCGCTGTTTTTTTACTTTTATGAGACATGGTGCTGAAACCCAAAATTGCTCCTGTCCAAGTTACTCAATAGGTTGTTGCTAGGTAACCAAAGAGTGTGTGAGTTAGTTGATGCCAACCTTACTTAGCTGGCATTGAGAGGCTGAACAGCTTAAGTCGTTCCCCTGGTTACATCCTCCAGAATGCTGTGCAGTTCTGAATTTAAGTTCAGTGAAATTACTGAAAATTCTATTAATCACTTATATATGGTGATATAAATTATTATTCATGTATTGCCCAGCCCTACTGATACTGTATGAAAATTTGTAACCTTGTATCTGTTGATGAAAAACTGCCAAGAACTCCATATTAGCTCTTATATAGCTGCAGAGATTCATAGCTCAGGTGGGTGGATCTGTAGAAAGAACAACTTCCCATTTAAAGCTGTCCACCAACCTTGCAGGTAACATAGCAATTTGGTGAAAGGTGTTTTAGTCAATTAAAACTGTTGGGTCTATTTTGGGGACTGCACAGTGGCGCAGTTGGTAGCACTGTTGCCTTGCAGCAAGAAGGTCCTGGGTTCGATTCCCGGCCCGGGGTCTTTCTGCATGGAGTTTGCATGTTCTCCCTGTGCATGCGTGGGTACTCTCCGGGTACTCCGGCTTCCTCCCACAGTCCAAAAACATGACTGTTAGGTTAATTGGTCTATCTAAATTCTCCCTAGGGGTGAGTGTGTGTGTGTGTGTGTGAATGGTTGTTTGTCCTGTATGTCTTTGTGTTGCCCTGGCAACTGGCAACCTGTCCAGGGTGACCCCCTCCTCTCGCCCGGAACGTATCTGGAAATAGACACCAGCACTATTTCCAGGGATGCTGACAAACAGGTTCACTTCCTATTTTTTTATATGGAATAGAATTTGATCGAAATTTAACTGAATCCCATCCGACCGTACAGTCAGATCCATCCACATACAGCAGCATATATGTGTATAAGGCGTATGTGGTGGCGACGGAGGTAGAAATCCGTCTTGTAATCGGTGGGTCGCTAGTTTGAGCCCCCGCCTCGTGCGTCTCTGTTGTTGTGTCCTTGGGCTAGACACTTCATCCACCTTTTCTGCTGATGTTGGTCAGAGGGTCGATGATGCTGCATAGCAGCCTCTCTTCTCTCAGACTGCCCTGCTGTGGTTCCGATCCAGTAACTTGTCATCATCAGTGTGTGAATGTTTGCGTGAATGGAAATGGATGATTTCATTGTAAAGCGTGTTTGAGCTTTATAAGTCAGTTGTATAAGTCTTCTGTCATTTCATTTAAATACCCAAATTACAGTACAACACAATAGAGTTAAAGCCAGTCAGTCGTATAATGGCAGTTCTGTTCTGGAGAAGCTTTTAACACGGTGCCTCACAGAAACACTGGCTGTGTGTATTGGCAGGTGTACATGTATGCAGCGTGGCATGGCTGGGCCATCCCCATGTTCCTGTTCCTCGCAATTCTCCGCCTTTCCCTGAATTATTTCATTTCCAGGTGAGCTCCCCCACACATTCAACCACTCTCATATTTAAAGACAGACCCGGACACAGAAACAACTTTGTGTTAAACTACAAGTCATGCTCTTATTCAGAACAGAAACTTTACTACAGCAGTTCCTAAAGATCAATTAAAAATCCTGGTTTAAAAAAAAAAAAGTTTTAGTACTGACCCTTTAGTGCAGGGGTGGGCAACTCCAGGCCTCGAGGGCCGGTCTCCTGCAACTTTTAGATGTATCTCTACTTCAACACACCTGAGTCAAATAATGAGGTCGTTAGCAGGACTCTGGAGAACCTGACTGCACTTAGGAGGTGATTCAGCTGTTGGATTCAAGTGTGTTGGACCAGGGAGACATCTAAGAGTTGCAGGACACCAGCTCTCGAGGACCAGGATTGCCCACTCCTGCTCTACTGGTTACTACTTTACTATGTTTTTAACCACAAGGAATTAAAAAAAGAGTATTTCCATAAGAAACTACACAAGCACATTTCCTAACTCTTAAGTATTTATTAAAGATCTTATTTTTTCCATAAAAAAAATAAATTAAGGTTAATTGCAATGTGAGCAAAAAGTAAATGAAGAAAAAACATTCAAAAACAGAAAATTAAAAGAAAAGTTGAATTAGGAAAATGTAAAATTAAATTAAAAACAATTAAATTAAAGGTAAAATGGCAATGTGAGCAAAGGTTTTTCTTCACTCCAACCTGTTGGTTAGATGTGTCCAAGGAAAAGTGGTCCATGGCTACTGATTGAAAGTCATGGAGGTATTATAATTATTCTATATTAAATATTATACCTATAGTATAGGTATTGTATATTGGGATGACGGTGGTAGAAGTTCGCCTTGCAATCGGTGAATCACTGATTCGATTCCTGGTCCGGCCGCCCTGGTCTTCTGTGTCCCACCTTGCAGCCTCTCTTCTGTTAGCCTGCCTAGGGCAGCTGAAGCTCCAGCAGCTCACCATCATCAGCGTGTGATGATGGTGAGCCCTTTGAGATTTCAATGGGAGATGTAAAGGGCTTTGTAAATGAAACAAATGATTAGTGTTATTAATAATAATCATCGTAATAGTAACAACACACAACAAAACAAAGCTCTAAACTGTTGTTTTTTACTCAACCAACCCTTTAAAAATGTGTTTTACCTTCAGTATCCTTTAGGCTCTGTGACTGTTGTTTGGTGGTTGTTAATGTTCAGTTTAAAATGGCACAATATTTACGTTAAACCATGGTGTTTTTGGTTTTGGTTTAAGTACATGAAGATTGTCAGTAGTCCAGCTATTAATCTGTTTCACACAGACATCTTTTTTCCCCTCACAATTAGCACAACACGCACCAGATGAACACAATCTATACCACCATCTATGGCCTATATAGACATGCTCCAATTACCATGGTGATGGTGCGCTGGAATTATTAGGTAATCGTGCAGCTCAAAGTTGATATTGCAAGGGGATACTTCTCAGCTATTATTGAAATATTTGTATTTTATATTTCTTTTAATGTTCTCTCATTGTATCTATGCCTCCTTTTCCCCACAGTCATTTTTGCGTGCCAGTTTGCTCATGCCTTTGAAACATGCTAAATATAGATGCAAAATCAGCACCCTCAATCTGTTTCTGGTTTGATGAAACACATTTGCAAATGCTCTTGCCAGGATTTTGCATTTTCTGATGATCAGCATTTGTTCTGCATATTGATGAGGCCAAACATGCTAAATGGATTATGCCTGCTATGGTGGTCATTTAGCTGACCGCCATATGTACCATTACATTCAATATCATTTCAGATTTGTGTGTAAATTTTGTTCATTTTGTCTTAAAAATTGAACTATTGTTAAAGGCCAATATCAAAATCCCATGTTAAACCTGCTATTTTATCAGTACTTACCAATATTTACCAACCATGAGACTGCTTCCCAATCCAGCCATCAGTATAATTTCAATTCTTTGCTCTTTTGTCAAACACATCTTCTTGGCTATCTGAAATATAAAAGAAATATACATTTTACATTCTCCTATGATGGAAACTTATGGCCCCCATAAATGCATCTGTTAAACACCACAACATTAACATTTAAAGCATAAACAAATAACACATGGCCAATGTTTGAAATAATTAATTACCTTTACATCCAATGATGTGAGAACTAACTCGTTAATCTTTTAGCCTCTCATGATGTCAGCACTATTAAACTGGAATAAGTTTGAGGTGGTTTCTTGTTTAACTCTATGTTCCCATGACAACTTGCTCTCAGAGGCTGGAGGATCCAGTGGAGCATCGTGCCTGAAGTGTCTGAGCCATTGGTGAGGCATCTCTCTTTGCTCTATCAGGCACACTTATTATAAAAGTTGTTTTTTTTTTTTCTTTGCGCCTACAGAAGTTGTTGATTGAATTAAAATTGTTGAGGCTGGTTCCTGGCTCATGGCTCTAATGTTTTCAAGGAACCTCCAAAAGAAGACTTGACTGTATCTGAGAAGTTCCAGTTGGTTCTCGATGTTGCTCAGAAAGCTCAGGTGAGTGACGATGCACTAAGAGATTGTGTAGGTCAGAACTGAAACCTCTTGATAAAATATTTCACTCATCTCTACGTCTATCCAATCATTGTGAAGCTTTGATGTGTTGATGGCAACCAATTCTGTTTAGGGTCCATGATATAACAAGATGTAAGAACAGCATTCAGAATATTTATGTTGCATCGTGGTTTTACTTTATTAAATAAAGAGCAGAGGATACATCACACCTTGGTAGTGTGCCCTGTTGTTGGTCCAGTTCTTCTGACAGCTGCACCTGCGTCTTCCAAACGGCTGGGAAGTTTTCATGACCTGGGCGACACCACTCTTTCCAAACCCAAGTCATCGGCTGTCTCAGTAGTGTTTTCCAGAATTCGGTGAATCCTTCCCAAAGAACCTGTATGTTACTTCTGAGTGTGTCATGGTGTAGTTTTTGGAGACCAACCCTGACTGTTTCCAAGCAAGAGAAGAAGTCCCCCCTGAGTTTCAATGAAAAAAAGTCCTGAATTCCTGCAGGTGCACAAATCGTCCGCTGGTTTTACCCCTACGCCCTGCCTCACCTTTTTCGTTTGAACTCCGGTCCAGTACAGAGTCGGTCAGTGAGGTTCCCTTCACCGTCTAGCACATCGGACACAGAGGCTTCAAACATGGTGCTTCTTTACCTTGAGACTCTTGGAACCAGACGAGCCGTTTTGGTGGATTTCTGATCAGGGTTATCAATTGAGAAATGAGGGTCATACTGTAAAGTTCAGTGAGGTTTTGGGTGATGTAGTACATATACTGTCCTCAAGGTTTCTATTCCAGCACACTTGCTTGCAAATAAACTTAAATGTCACACATGTTCGAAAATTATCTGATTACAGTCGAGAGCCAATTTTCAGGGTGCTGTGGTGGCGCAAGGGTTAAGCACTACCCACATAAGGAGGCCTTAGTCTTTGACGTGGCTGACGCAGGTTCAATTCCCGGCTTGGTGAACTTTGCCGCATGTCTTCTCTCTCTCATTACCTGCTGTCTGTCTGAGCACTTTCAAATAAAGGCCACTAGAGCAAAAAACCTTTAAAAAAAAGCCAATTTTCCAGTCCATTTTGACTGTTGTTGTTTTTCTCACATCCACACAGAATCTTTTTGGAAGGATGGCCAACATCCTTGAGAAGATAAAAAAGTGAGTTTGTTTGCAAAGGTTGTTTCAAATAAAGCTGAAGTAAAAGTCATTGAATAGAGCTCTGTACTATACTGAATGTGTGTGTTTGTGTGTTTAGTCTGTTCATGTGGGTCCAGCCAGAGCTGACTCAGAAGCTCTACATGGGGCTGTGGGTGGCCTTTATCTCCTCGTGCCTGTTGCCTTACCAGCTGCTGGGCTTCTTCATAGGTACGTTATTAGAAACACAAACTAGGACCAGCACTCCACAGAGCCTTTCAGAAAGACTCGGAAACATATCAAACTCAAAACTCATCTATTCAAACGAGCTTTTTCACTTTGGTTAATCTACACAAATTTTCTTTTTAAACATTTTTGCTACAAATTGTATTGCTTTTTTTTGTAAAGCTTACTTTATGTTACCTGAATGGTGCCTTAAAATACATCAGAATTTTTTGAGCTCTGCCAGTTTCAGAATTTCTCTGCACCACAAACTTTGAGTGTGAAAGCTACACACTGTTTAATGCCGCTTTCACACTCAAATGTGTGGCCAGGAGCTGATTCCTCTGTGTGGCCTTATAATTGATGATGAGGGAAAGAGTTGGAACATTTCTAACAGTGTTACAGGTCCATTACAATAAAAGGAGGCAGCTGGTCATTAAACTGAAATTCCTGAATTTGTATTTTTTCTGTGTGTTCACCTGGTAACACAGGGCAAAGAAACTCAGTCAGAATGATCTATTTTTTCCTGGAGGGCAGCTCAAGTTGTCTTCTGCATCACCATGTTTCAGAAGTGAATATGGTGATTCAAGTTTGTACACATCCTTCGTTTCCAGTTTGCATTTCCAGCATTACAGCACACTCTTTGAACACCTCCCTGTGCCTTAAATAGATTCAAACACAGAAATGAAACTTGCTTTCCTCCAGGATCTGGGCCATATGACCAAATTTTTCAAACAATCTGATTTATTAGGCCCGAGCAGCAAAGCGCTGCGAAGGCCTATTGTTTTCATACTGTTTATTATTTCATGTTCTCCCTGCTGGAGAAGTTGTTCATACTGCTGGTTACACTGGGTTACAAAAAATATTTTTTGGAAGTTGTCTTTTTTTTTTCCCCCAACTGAATTAGGATTATTTTTGCACAGTTGAATCCAAAAATGACATCCATTTCTCTCAATCAGGTCAGGTCGCTAAATTGGTGGCATTTTTGTGACATTATCAGTTCATTCACATGAATATTTCTCATCCAAAAACGGTTGTAGGAGAAAAAAATGGTTTTCTAAAAGAATGTTATTAATTAGATGTTACAAACTTGGATTTCTGTAAATTGAATAATAAACACTACTAATGGTAAGTACATGTAAATTGAACATTACGTCTTCGTTGTGTAAAATTCTCCGTCTCTTTTCTGTCCTGATGGAATCTCTCCTCCTGCTTATTATTCACTGATCCAGATTCTCAGGAAACCGATCCTGATGTGAGAACAAGTCCTGCATTTTGATGCTCATGTTGCTCCATAGTTCAGAAAGTTGCCCTGATTGAGCAAAACCAATGTGATTTTTTTAAATTCAGCTCATCAAAATAACCCTAAAACGGTTGAAAAACCCCAGGCAATCTGTTGGCTGTTGACCAGTTGAATGATTTTTTTTTTCTTTTCTTTTTTTTGCCCCTCAGGTGTTTATTTAGGTATCAAGTTCTTCATCATCGACTTCATCTTTAAAAGTTGTCCCAAGCTACGGCAGCGCTTTGATACCCCCTACATCATCTGGACCAACTTACCCACTGACCTGCAACTGAAGGAGCGCAACAACACCACCCTGAGCAGACGGGTCAGTCCCAACTCTAAAACACACTCACACACACACACCTCGTGGGCTGCATCCAGCCTGGTAGAGCTCAGGTGGAAACCACATCACAGGAGGAGGAAACCGTCCGTTGTGAACTTCCTGTTTCCTCTCTGCTGCATGAGAAACCTGCGCAGCTGCTGTCACCTCTCAGTTTGTCTTTATTCTTTCCTCTCAGCTGTCTGAGTGTGAACAGGTAGGATCTGCTGTCTCCGTGTTGTACAGTCATACTGTAGAGGTCGGTGGTTGCTATAGGTACACATGTAGATCCATCAGCAGCAGATGCTATACATCTGATGTCCTCATTGACTGTGTGTGTTCTTGTGGGCTGCAGGGCAGATTCACAAGTATGCGCCAGATTGTCCTTGTAGACCTACTAAAACATTTTGAACTTTTTCACATTTTGTCACAGCACAACCACAAACGATCAAAAAATATATATTTAAAAATTCTAAAGTGTGGCAAACATTTACAGTTGAAACCAGGTACTTGCGTACACCAAATAAAACGACACTTTTTTCTTTCTTGTTTTCTGAAGTAAAATCAGAGCAAACTTCTCTTATTTTAGCTTGGTTAAAATAACCAAAATTATTTTGAATTGCTAAATTCCAGAAAACTTGGCAGGGAATTTTTTTTATGTCCATCAGTTTTCGGTCCACCCTGGGTGGTTCTCCAGTTCACCGCAGGGTGTTTGACCTTTACTTTATAACTTAGGCTCAGTCATATTGCGAGTGAATGCAGAACATTTGAGAACATCAATCTGCAAATCATTTAGATTTTATCTGGACTTTAAGACATGCATCATGTCTTGAAATTTGGAACAAACTTCCAGCAAACTGTAAAACAGCTGAAACACTGACTTCCTTTAAATCTAGACTAAAAACCCACCTGTTTGGGATTGTATTTGAAACGTAATCAATTACACATTTAATGATGGAACCTGACTTAATGTCATGGTTTGATTGTTGATTCTATGTTGCTTTGTGTTTCTGTGTTTGATATGATGGAAAGCACTTTGAAATGCCTTGCTGCTGAAATGTGCTACACAAATAAAATTTGATTGATTGATTGATTGATTGATTGATCATTCTTTGAGCTAAACCGTCCCATAGTGTCTCTGGCTGAATGTTTAGGGTCTTGTTGCTGCAGCAAGTCAAACCTCCACTCCATTCTGAAGTTATTTACAGCCTCTAACGTCGTAGGGTGGATTTACCTCCTCCATTACACTTTACCCAGCTAGCTAAAAAAAAAAAAAAAAGCAACCCCACAGTATGATGCTGCCATCACCATGTTTGATTGTAGTGTTTGTGTTTTCATAGTGATGTGAGGTTTGTTTTCCTTCACACACAATGTACACATAGTGCAAACAGTTCCACTTTGGTCTTTTATGACCAGATCATATGTAGCTTGTGGTAACTTGCAAACAGATCATCTTATTGTTCTTGAGTGTATCACTAATAAGTTATATTGTACAGGACTTGTAGGGATATTGTTTTAGGACCTACACTGCACTTGGTTTTATTTAGAGGCATTAAAGCGAGAGGGGTTGAAATTCTCCTAAGTCTTTTGTTTTTGTAAAGGAATGGAAATTAAAACCTGGTTTTCTTCATTCCACTTCAGAGTCCTGCACTACCTTGTGAATGAAATAAAATAATAAAGTTTGTGGTTGTTATCTGACAAAAATGTGAAAAAATTCAACGGAATTGACTAGTAGACAATTCTACTATTGACTGTCTCCTTGCTTAGTAGATTTAGTCAGCCCTGAGGAGTAACGCTCAACCCTTCCAGTGACTTTTTTTCCCCAAACAGGCAACTAGCAACAAACCTAGCAACTTTTTTTCCTGTGATATTGGAGACAACATGTGACAGCACCAGTTATTGTACACCTGTGCTTTGCTCTGAGAGAGAACCGAGTGCTGCTCTTAGCCCCTCCCACCTCCTGACACAGCAGTCGGGTTGGAACCAACCAGATAATTTCACTCTTAACCAACAAGGCTGACGTTAATTTGCCAAACTATACAAATATACAGAAAATGTCACAATTTGCAGGAAAACAAATATCACCATTAAAGACTCTTTAACTGCAAAAAAATATAGTTTATTTGGGGTTTAGTTACTCTTTAAATTGGTGGTTTCAAACTGGTTTCCTTGAGGACCAAAGTCCTGCAACTTCTAGATGTTTTTTTTTTGTCCTACACACTCGAATTAAATGGTGAAACTGCCTCTATCATGCAGTCAAGTGCTACAGACCTCTGCTAATGGCCTGCTAGACATTAGCAGAAAAGTTGCTAACCATTGTTTGAATCAACATGTTTAAATTGATAACTGGTAACTGGATAAAGTTTTCACCACTCCAAACTGTAGGCTTCTTTTTCTGACATAACAAAATACTCCAGAGCAATGTTTTTCTCACCCTTACGTCAGAAACGTGTCTAGTGAGTTCTAATTCACTAGTGTGGTCAGAAAGTTGGAAGAGGCAAACAATGACGGCAGTGATCACAGAAACGACACCTTGCTGAAACAGTACGAAGAACATCTGCTAATTCATTTCCCCCAATCATCCTCCTGTTCAGGTTGCCCCAGCAGGGGGCCGAGGGAGCGTTGGCAATGCTGCTCCTCTCGGTGCCAGCAGAGAAGAAGATGGCGGCCGATACCACAGCACAAAAAGAGGAGCTTTTCACGAGGTTTTCAGCCTTCCGGAGAGTGAGCGCCCCCTGTCAGGTCAGACGAGGAACAGCTGCAGTCATTAACATCGTTTTTTATTGAATTCTGGCTGTTCAGCACCACATTTATTGGTAGAGCAGACACTATTAATCCGCTTCCAGGAGATTTGTAATTACTGCTTCATTTGTCAGTGTGTGAGAACGGCTGGCGCTGCTGCCTGATCAATAGAGACAGGAAGACACCAACAGACTACATCCGTCACGGAGTCCTGTATGTTACAGAGAAGTAAGACCCCCACCCCTCATTTCAGTCACTCTCGCATATCTCTTACTGCTTTCATATGGTTATTCATAAATATGATTTTTAACCTTTGTGTAATCAAACACCAACAACAAATCTGATCATTTCACCTGAGAATTTGACAGAAACCGTCAGGTTTTTGTTGTAAAGTGTTTTTCTTGGTGTCCTCTGAATTTACAGCCACTTGTGTTTCGAGAGCTCCAGCTCTAGATCCGGTTCTTCAAAGAGGAATAAAGTCATCAAACTGACCGACATCATTGAAATCCAAAAAGTAGGTGTTTGTTAAAGGTGACTGATAATCGTTGCTTCTTCTGCTTTTGTTGCCTGTGAAGTTTCTTTATTGCAAGTAAAGGAAATCAGTTCAGTCTTAAGCTGGTGAAACAATCCATTACTTACGGCCCACAGCTCAGATGCGACTGAGAAATAAAAAATGGAACAGATTCTTTAAAAGTTGTCACAGCATATCTACAATTACATTTTATAATAAATTTCATATCTATCGATCTATTGTCAGGTAAACTAGACAGACTATTTTGTAAATCGCAGAAAAAGAGTAAGCTTGTCATTTTATTTTATACTTCTGTCTTCCACACAGTATAAGGTTTTGTCAGTGCTACCTGGTTCAGGGATGGGGATCTCCATAGCAACGCCTACCACCCAAAAGGTATGAGTGCAAATGTTCTGTCCAAACTGATACTTTTGATCAATCATATAGTTTAGAAAACTCGAGGCGTCTTTGCTAAGGTGGCTGTTGTCCAAGTTAGGTAAATACTGGGATTACATATTGCACATTGCAAATGAATGCCAAAACATGAACTCTTATTGTGAAAAATTCTGAAAACAACCTTCCACTTCACAATGATGCACTGCTTTACGCAGGTCTGGATGCTTCTCTAACTCTCTGTATCAATCTGATAGTTTTACTCTCTTTAGAATAATAAAATAATTGCTAAGAAAAGCTTTAAAAATACATCCACTATGTAAGATTTTCATTACAGATACGGCTGAAGAAAATCTAGTTTAAAATACGTTGTTTTTAGTTACGCCAGTTTAAAAAAAAAAAAAAAAAAAATGTAAGAAAAGAGAAAAGGTTCCTGAAACGCAATCTGATGCTCTTGTCTTGCTTGTTTCTTTGCAGCCGTTGGTGTTTGGCGCCATGATGCACAGAGACGAGGCGTTTGATGCCATCTTCTCCCAGCACTCAAAGATGGTTGAAAAAGCTCGAGCCAAAAATCCAGAGACGTAGTGTGGGGTCGTCCTCAGCGTACTGTTAAGAATCTTTGTTGCTGTCCTTCGCAGCATGTTTTTCAAAGTAACTTAAAGTACTCCAGTACAGCAAGTTCCCTGCTGTTGGAGGCGATCCACTGTCTGTGCAATCTGGATCAGCAGAACCTTGTCTTTTGTCTGCATATTGCAAGTGCAATGTGACCCTGGAGCTGATGAGGCTGCGGGTGGTTTCAAATTCAGCTGTGCAGGGTCCTCCTCAAGACGGCATCCTTAAAGCACTAGAACAGTTTCCTTCTTCAAGTGATTTTTTTTTTTAGTTTTTTAAAACACATTTTGTCCTCTTGATTAGACTTCTGGTCTGTTGTTTATATTCAGATTCAGGGTGATGTAAATACTTTAAATTAGGGATTTTTTTTCTCCCTTTTTAGGAGAATGGATTTAGTTGGAGGTATCATAGTGTGTAGGTGTATTAGCCACCCAGTTTGAAACCTTTACAGGTTCACGATGATGTTTTAGCCAATGTTTCTGGTCATGTCCATTTTAGGAGTTATTGTTCGTTCAGATACCAGGAGGATTTCTATGTTTCATCTGCTTTAAAATCCACAGAACCAGGACCTGCTCCAGTCGTCCTTTTACAGAGCTGCACAATAATCAAAAGGTTAAAATGGGTACAGGAACATGTCAGCAGTTTTCTCAGTAAATATATTTCTAATATTTTTTGCTGAGATGAAATTCATACAAGATTCTATTCATTTCACCTCGTTTAAATAGTTTCCCAACAAGCATTTTCTCAAAGCACTTTGCCAAAAAGAGTTAATTCACCCTCAACATTAAGACGGATTCCAATTTGATCGTAGGTATCAAAAAACGCTGTCGGGTTTGGGTTCTTTTTTTAAGCTGGTAAAAAGTTTTCTATCTGGGGAAACCGACTTCATTCATTCATTCACTCCTGATGAATGAGGAGTGAATGAATGAAAGATGAATTGAGAAATGTACTGGAACCTTTTCGATTAGGATCTGAAGATGAAATTATTTTTGGACTTCCAATAAACACACCAAGTCAAACCCCGAGAAATTTCATGTTTGTACATTAGGAACATTTTTACTGAGAAAAAAACCCACTTGTATCAAATCACAGTTGCCATCACAATATGAATGTGTGCCATAATGCAATCCCAAAGTGCTGCTTAAATTCCATATTTAGGACACTATAACATTTTACGTGTTTAGTATTTGTGCTCCACATGCCCCTTAACAGATTCACTCAGAAGAACATTCACGACTGCTGGCACAAACACCTGATGAAAAATGTATTCCTAAAATGATGTTTACAGAGATGGAAGCAGACATAACCAATATTCAACAATAATAACTCATCTTCTGTCTCCCTGTGCTGCAGCCATGTCTGCTTGTGCTGAGCTGTCACATCAGTGTAGTTAGTTCGTTGCTTGGAGAAGCATTCTAGATCAAATATTTCAAACTTATAAAAAAGTAAAGGCTAATACCTCAACCACTGTTCATTTCGACGGCATATTTTGAATAAATTTTAGTCTTGATCTGAATTTAGGCTCAACAAAAACTGCACTTCATACTGGATTAGTTACAAGCTGCAGACGATTCTATCTTACGGGAAGACGCAAACACAATCAACCCCACATCAACGCCATGAGGTTTAAGAAGTGCATATAAAGTGGAAGAGCCTTGAAGGGGCAGTATTATGTAAAATTGACTTTTTTTGAGTTTTACACCATGTTATAATATTGATCCCTCATCAAAATCATACCTGGAGTGTTGCTTTGATTTTTTTTTTAAAGCATATTTGAGAAATCCTTCAATCTTCAGTGGCAGCCATTCAGCTGGTGACGGTTCAGCAGTGACGAAAATCACAGACCAATGAACAAATACAGTCCAGTGTGAAGTAAATCACTGGGGCAGAACCGGTTAAAGCCACATCCATAGAGAAAGGCCTTTAAGTGTTGAACTCTTTGCGTAGACTCTGGCCGCAATCTTTAAAATATGGACTTTATCTCAGTCAACCAAAAAGGAAAAGAAACTCTGGGTTTATTGTATGTTTTTAAAATTCCTTTCTGTTCTCCTATTTATTTTTTGCCCCAAACATAATCCTGTTTTTCAGACTGGACTAGTCAATGTTATCAAAATGGAAACACTGATTTGTTGAATATGTAAAAATAATAAAAAATTACTAGTGAAAACGGTCACACCGTCCTGTTATGGGCATGGTCGACCCTCCTTGGAGGCATGCCCCACACTTTGAGAAACCCTGTGGACTGTGAAGCTGGACACTGGGCCACTGTTCAGGAAAGCAGGTTGTCTGATGTTAAAGAGGACAGCTTTCAACCTGATACGTTTGGATCAGGAAGGCAACACTCAGTCTAGAGCATCAAGGACTTTTTCCCTGCAGCTTTATGACACCATATGTCTGTGTGAGAGCAGCTGATCAATCTTAGAAGACTACTGTACTCAGATAACATAAAGGAAATCAATCGAAGTCAAGTAGCAGCATCAACTTAATCCAATAAAAGCAGAAAGAGTGTACTAATGTTTTTCAACCACAGTTTTCCATTTTGGCTTTTCTCTTTAATTAATAATGAGATGGTATAATCTGTTGACATTTAATAATTCAGAACTTCCTGTGTACAGTTAATTTGTCGTATCTCCTGAAGCATAACTGAAAGAGGTTATATTTTTTCTTTACCAAGACTCTACGTGTCACCCATAATACTCCTTGGGTTGTATTGTAAATAGGAATAGGAAACATGTAGTTATTTTTTTTTCAGCTGTTTCAGCTTTAATCTGAATTTCAGAAGTGTTAGGATGTCTGGATGTCTTTACTGAGGACTGGGACTGTGAGGATGGGAAAGTCACAGCCAACATTTGATCGTGTTCTTTTGTTCTAAATGATTACATATACACAGGAATTCACTTTAAATACATAGGTTAGATCACAACAAATGTGCAGTACAACTTTAAATAAAACAATCTTTTCAGTGTACTGGGTTGTGTAGGTTTAGGTTAAATGATCTAATCAGAAGTCACTAATTAAAAAACACGGTTATTTGGTTTTTTTTATTAAAATCACTGGCAATACGAAATATAAATTTTGTTCATTCTGACTGCTAAAAGTACGTTTTTATGTATTGCTTTGTGTTGAGAAACGTGAGGGACAACTTTTTAAACGTGCACCAATGAAACGGCGCCTCCTACAGTTGCATAGTGTCATGTTTATCAGTGGGTTCATCTGTGAAAATGAAAAGATGGGACATTTCAGAGGGGCGAGGGAAGGACTCAGTCATTGATGAAAAAATAGGAATATGAAGTTAAAGCAAAAATTTTGTTCTGACGAAAAGGTTCAATGTTTATGTTTTAAAATAAGAATAAGAGCGACAATGTTTCCTGTGTTTTTGCTACCAGTTCCTGATGAGAAGATGTGATCACATGACATACATGAATCAGTGCATTTCTATGCCTTATGTCTGGTTTTCTTGAGCAAAATTTGATTTTTTTTCTGTTAGTTTTAATTTCCCTGGTTTTCCAGGTAAAAAAAAAAAAAAAGACAATTCTCAGATGCCAGTTTTTACTTGAACGCCTCGTTGCCTCGTTGAGACATTATTCTCAGACTTCCTGGTTTAGTGTTAAAACTTACCGCACTTTTTTTTGTGTGCTCTAGACTTTTAATATTGTGTATAATAAGTTTATAATATTTAATGTGGTTAAACGTGTTTGTCTGGTGGTTTGGGGTTTTATATGTTGTAATGATTGAAACTGAGTAACATTTTGTAATGGATCCATCTCTGTGGTAAAAACGTGTACGTTTTTGTATTTAAGTAAAAATGGAAATTCTGCACACACACTGTGCTGCTGTGTGTTTGTTGTGCAAAGGAGATATTCCCATTATTATAAATCAATTTGACCTGGAATGATTTCCAATTTAATAATCCGTACTTTCAGCAGGTTAAAGGAACTGCCACGAGTGAAAGGTTAGCATTTGCATATGCAAATATTTTTATGGCTGAATGGGGAAACATCGACCCTGAATGCATGGCATAAACAAACCCTTGCATTATTTCATTTACATGGATGACACTGGAGGATTTTAATAATTTTTTTTACACACCCTAAATAATCACAATGCTTTGATCAAATTAAAGTCATCCGCTGGCCTTACTGCAGTGGATTTCTTGGATACCACAACTTTTACAGGTCCAAGTGTCATCACAGCATTCCAACTGGATATTAAAGTTTATTTCAAAACTACCGATACACATGCACTGTTATTTAAATCAAGTTTTCATCCAAGGCACACGTTTGCTGGGTTACTCAGGTCGATCATAAAGGTTTAAAAGAACTTCCTCACCAGAATCAAAGTTTTATGAAGCAACTAGAGTGTTGTTTGCGTCTCCATCCACCAGAGGGGAGCAGAGATTCTTCCTGAGATGCTTGAAGTCCAAAACCGGCTGGTGAGTTTGTGGCAGTTCCTTTTATCAGTACTTACTTACAGTACCTGCTAATATTAATGTGGTTAAAGGTATCAGAAAGCATTTGGTAGAGTTTAAAACTGTTAGTTTTAAGGCTGAAACACAGGAAGAGCAAAGCTGCTTTCAAGAGGAACAAAAACCTCAAGGACTGCCTGTGCATGCAAAGGTCAGGTCAGACCAACAGCCTGGGAACACTGGTCCTGGGCAAATCTTCAGGCACCACAAACTGGTTTAAAACCAGTCGTATCCCTACTAATGGTCTGCAAACACAGAATTGTGTTTATTGAATAACGTAAAATCTGTCAAATGAGGTTTGTGGATGACGCATCAAGTACTTTTGCTAGCTAGACTTACTTTACATGCAAAAAATGTGTTGCATAAAAAGTTGAGGAATCCACACATTTTACCAAATCAATAATTTAATGTACATAGATTGGACTCATAAGAGTTGTGCAGTACAATCCTTCCTGGACCATGGGTCAGAGGTGGACGGTTCCTAAAATCTGATTGATCAGACTTGAAATAAGATCATCACTCAGGTTGAATGATGTGTGAATATTGGAGTTTGGGGGCTGACGGCAGTAGGGCCCATGCAAAATGTATTTTTACATTTTGATTTTAACCCTAACCTTTATGGTAAAAACACTCAGCTTTAGATTTCTCTTGTGGTTTTGTCGTGTATATAAATTGTTCCAATGCTATGCTAAGCAAAACTCCTAAGCTTCTACTTCAGTCCCGTCAAAGAATGTTATCTGATTATGATATTTGACATTTAGTTTTCGGTTTGTAAACCTTAACGGTAGCGGTTTCAGACAGGTGGCACTGACAGACGTAGCCATCTAGCCGTGCTGCGGTAGGAAAATCTGACGAAGTAGCACCGATGGTCAGAATACCAGACTTTTCTGAAAAGGTCAGGGTGTCTGAAAAGGTCAGGGTGTGGCACCGGCTGATTAAAGCCCAGCATCATTCAGAAAACATGTCTGATGCCAACAGTGGGCCGCTGGCGCTAAGAACAAATAGAGAACACTTTGCATGTATTTAATCTGGTTGTTCCGCAACAGTTTCTGCATGAAATTTTTTACACAAATAAAACATTCATTGACAACTTAACAAAACAAATCACCTTTTCAAATGCAATTCACACTTTTACATTAAAATATTTTTCTTTTACAGGGTGTTTTTCTGGTCCATATTCGATGCTATAGGCTGATAAGATTAACAGTTACATGGATGACAAGTCGATGTACATTTTTAATATGGCTGGTTCCTGTTATTAGCTCACGTTTCAGCCGTTCTCACAAATCAAAGTTAAGTTCGTCGTCATTCTCAGAATCATCTGCTGGATCATCAAACTTGACACCAAGACCACTATCCAGATCCGTTTCAGCAAACAAGACTTTTGGTGATTTTCGCTGCAAATTTTCATCTTTGTCTCCTCTGCTGTCGGACGATGGCTCCTCATCTTCATCATCGCTGTGTTCATCTCGATTTTCTGGGATGATGACCACTTCCTCCTTGGCATTGGGATCAATGTCCTCTTTAAACCAGACAGACTTGTATCCCTCCTCCACTCGCCTCTCTTTGGTCAGGATGGGTTTCACCTCTTTTTCATTGTCTGCCCGATCTGAGCCGCTGTCGCTGGCGTTGTCAGAAAATTGGGTCCGTTGTCGTGGTGAAGAGCTCTGGCTCGCTCCTTCGGAGTGACTGTTCTCTACTGGCTTTGGTGGATCCCAGCTAGTTAATACGCCTTTTCCCTCTGGACCACCAGAGCCTGTGCTACTTCTGTCATCGTCGTTGTTTTGGAAAGCCTCGTTTGTGTATTGAATTCCTTCTTTTTGATTGGCTTCACCCAGCTGTGAAAGGACAAAAAAGGGAAAGAGTTGAGTCCCTTCACATCAGCCTTTCGGTTTGTGAGCTAGTGACTGGATGTTTAGTCTCTGTGCCACTGAAAATGTTTTCCTTGTTTTGTTTTTTGTTTGTAAAATATGTTTTAGTGAGAGGTTCACCCTGAAGTCGTCATAGTGAAAGTAGCAAAAAGTGTAAACTTGAGACCTAACAGTGAAAGTCAGAGACATAATAAGGAGTAGACCCTGCATTGGCTGCGCGGGCGCAGGAAATATGGCGGCCATCTTGGATTGGTCGTCTCTCCTACTTGGCTAAACCAAAACAGCAGAAGAAGCCTCAGCACTGTGAGATATGTTTGTTGAAATTCATGGATTTATGAATGTGAGGGTTTGAGGAATAACTTTTCACAATTAAGATGGACATATTATTGTTTTATGAATAGAATATTACTTACAGTCTGTCCACAAGCAGAATGCCAACAATATTAATAGGAATAATGTTTGGTGTAATACCAATGTTGTGTCCCAGCTATGAAGGCTCACCGAGATTTTGTTAATTTTAAAAAGTTTTTTTTTATCTGACACAAAACCACTACTGTAGAAATATAACAAATATTACTTTTATAATATTCACCTGCAAATTTTACCATATTATTTACATGTAACCATCACAAAATACAAAAAACAGGATGTCTGACTGGAATAGTTTAATAGATTATATGTGTGTGAGTTTGTTTGTGGGGACCATTTTCCTGACACATACTATGTTGTGGGGACCCACTGCTCCTCGTGGGGACCGAAGCCTGGCCCCCACGAGGGGAAACGTTGTTTTTGGGTCAGGGGTCAGATTTAGGACTAAGGTATGGATTGAGTTTTGGTTATGTTTAGGGAAAGGGAAAGGTTAAGGTTTAGGCTGTAGAAATGAATGGAACTCAATGGAAAGTCCCCACAAAGATAGCCATGTAAACGTGTGTGTGTGTGTGTGTGTTTTTGTCAGATGAAGTGCAGTCAGAGTGCAGCTTCTTTTCAGGTGTGCTCAATATTCTGCATGTAGTGACACCAGAAAGGGAAAACTCCCCTTTATCAGGAAGCAACCTCCAGCAATCAATAGCTTCACCTGTCACTCTTCTGAATACAACCTAAAATAAAGTTGTTACTTTTTGGCACCAAAACCCAACGTGCCTCAAAGAAAGCTCAACAAAGATCTCTGGTTGGTTCCTTGCTTTAGCAGTGCTCTTGCCCTGCCGCTCTTGGGGGCTGATTATGCTTTGTTTTTACTTACAGAGCTCCGAAACATGCTGGCCTCTTGGATCTTCTTCCAGGCTGCATTTCCCCTCCTCATGCGATAAACAAGCAACCCGATGACCAGCACACAGAGAAACAAGAGAACACCCAAGGTTGCCCCCAATGCAGCCATGTCCACTATTCCAAACTCACCAGCTGGTCCCACTGCAACAAAAGAAAGAAACATTACAAAGATTTTCTTAAGGATTGTTTGAAAAATAAATGATCAGTGCAATGCGAGTCATGTTTTAATTGTGTTTAAAATGAACAGAAGACATGGATTAGCAACAAAATGACTCATAGCTCTGTCTTTACGCTGGCCCGAACTGTCCAACTATGACTATATTAAAAAACTGTGTTCTGTGATTGGTTTGCTTTAAATGCCAACAAGACTGTTGTTTGTCCAAGGTGAAGGACATTGACTTGAACAAGAAATGGGACCCGATTTCAATTATGTTGGGCGCAACTACACCCTGAAAAGATCATCTGTCATCCTTCCAGGTTTCTGTAAAGTTCCTTGTTTTTCTTTTAATGCCTGCTGTTGAGACAAACATTACCACCTGGGCGAGCTGTGCTTGCAGTTGAGGCTCCTTCTGTGGGCCCAGTGGTGACGATGGTGTCAGCTGACAGAGTGGAGTCACTGGTGGGCATGATCTCTTTGGTTGTCTCGCTATCAGAGGTGGATTTCTCTATGGCTGTTGTGGTCATAGAGTCTGTGGTGCTCTGAGGCAACGTGGTGGTAGAGAGACCTGAGAGGACAACACACTTTGAAGCATCTTTATTTCAATGCTTCACCATGGACATCAAGTACTTTTGATATGTTCCAAGAGAAATGTGGATTTCAGATTGAAACAAAACAAAAACAAAACCAACAACAAATGAACCTAACAATACTGATGTGCTGAAAGTCATTGAGAGCAGTGCAAGTCAAATAATATTGTAAGAAAAAATGTAAACTTCCATACAGTCACGTACTCTTCTTAATTTGGCTCCTTGTTTATGAGTAAGAACAGATTGCTATGAGGGCAGACCAACCACAGAACAAAACCATAGTGAATGTGACCAAACACAAATGTCAAATATTCCCTTTGTTTCTTCAAAATAAAAGAAAAACGGTTGTAGCAAGATTTTTTGGGGGAATATTCACAATGAGCCAATCAAAAACCTAAGTGAAATGTTTTATTAGACGATGTTTAGACCTACCCAACGTCAGTTCAACTCGGAGCTCTGCAGTAGCTGTTTCATCATTAGAAACGTCTGTTGCCACAACCTGGAACATATAGTTGGAGTTGAGCAGCCAATACAAAGAGATCCCAGTCAGCCTGGTTAGCATCCAGCTTCCCTTAAAATTACCTGGATTGATACTGAGCTCTCTGGCAGAGCTTTGGTCAAGAACACGTAGCCACCAATAATAGCAAAATCACTGCTGCCTTTGATTGAGTAGGTGATGTTGGGGTTTATTCCCTGTTTGAAGAGATTGCAAAGATATGTCAAAACATTTATTGCCTTTATGGTGATGTCTGAGAAATTAGGAGATGGAAAAAAGATGAGGAATTTGAAGTAAGCTCAGTTTAGGGGATATGCTGAATGCTTATAGACATTAGGTCCTGCAGTGTTGCAGGGGTTGTCATCTTTTCAGAAAGGCATCCCAGGGTTGAAGAAAATGTTCAAACGCATTCTTGTGTAGAAAGTTTTGTGAAAACAGTGATGTCACAGCTTCACTTTGAACGTTTTGTGTTGCATCCTGCATGACAGCGCCCCATTGAGGCCTGCCGGAAATGATTCCATATTTATGAAGGGCAATTACAAATAAAAAAAAGTGTTGAAAGAATGCCAATGTTTACGAGGCCTTTACAAGAGTTTCAGGTTTTTCCATGAAATCCACAAACCGTGTTTCCAAAGCAACAAAGAAACATAAAATTTCTAAAAGCAAGAATTAAAAATGAAATAGTAATACATATCAGTTGATGCCCACATCATAATGTTTTCTCTTTATTATAACTTCTCACGTTATCCAGTTCAGCCAGAAGGAGTGGTGGAATGATTTACCCCAGCGCCAATGTAGTCCTCATCTGTAGCAATGATCTGTAACGGCTGGTCCTTGTTGGTCAGGTCCATTGCCATAGAGCCCACTGAAGTGATCAGACCTTCATATAGAGCCTTCTGAAACTCTGGAGCATGAAGGCTGTGCACTTGGACTCTGAACGTCACTGTTGTGGTTGCGAACTGATGAGTGTTTTTCGTCTGAGCAGCCTGTGTGGGAAACACATTCCGGTTAAAAAGGTTCTGAGGTCTCAAATATTAAGAGTTTCTATGAGGAGAGACTTAAAAGTAAACCGGTGGCAGTGGTCCTAAAAGATCGTTACTGCTTGAAACTGTGAAGTGATCAAATGAAACAGAGAACTGTGTTTAGTCATTTTATTCAGGAATAAAATGATTTGATTTGATCCAAGAATAAAATGACTAAATGCTGTAGTTTTTAATTTGATTGCTTCACAGTTTCAAAACATTATTTGAACATGTTTCTTTGTTGAAGTTGAAATTCAATTTCATTGCAAAAGTAGATTCATGGAAATAATAGAGCTGTAAGTTATGAAAGTTGACTTTGTTCAGTGGGAGAAACTTAAGAAAAATGATCACCTCAGCTTCCCAAAGTGACTTTGGTTTTAAGGGCATAGCAGAACTGAGAGCCAGAGCTAATTTAGTATTAACTACATTTTAATTGATTCATTTAAAATAGACCTTCTGGTCAAAAAGCCAGTAAGACAAATGAAATGTGGGAGCTCTCTGTGATTGTCATTTGTGTCCTATCCTGTATTGTCAGCTGAAGATTACAGACGTCAACAAACTGTAACTTATAAAGAACTTATTCATGAGACTGACATAGTCATAAAGTATTAGCTAAAATAACCTTAGGAAGGTTTTGGCAACTCAACTTTTTACTCAATGTATTTAACATTTAGGCCAAGAAACTGATAAGCAGCCCCGCATCATGGTGCAACCTCTAGTGTATTTTTCTATGGTATTCTCCTACCATGTAGAAACCAGTCCCTTGTTCTGCATTTTGTTTTGTATCAAGTGTCCAGTAGCTGGTCTGGACACTCAGCTACTGAGAAATGACTGATTACTCGAGGCGTGGACTCTGTTGAAGTTTTAAACTTTACCCAATCGCTATAATTTGGCTCTGATGTATGTAATGTGCCAGTTCTACGTAATGAAGCTTACCAGAAATGGTCCGCGATGTAAACAACCGTCCCCAGCTGCAAAGGTGTTGAGCCCAACGAGATGGCTGCTAATGCTAATTTAATCTTTGAAATATTTGGAAGAGTGGCCGACACAGACTGAATGGCTTCACTCACTTCCTCCACTGTCATTGTCAAGCTACAGGCAGAGCACATTTCTAAAACAACACAGAAAACTGCCGTCATCGTTTATAACTTCTCCATCTGTTTGGCCCGGTTGAAATTCTACTGGAGAAATCCAGCTCAGGGGGAGAGAACCCAGATGGAGCAGTGAGTTTCAAATTGAGTGGAATTATGTAGGAAGGCAATGAACTCGCTGTCAATGTATTTTCTGAGGTTAGGGAGTAAATGTTTTTTTTTTTTTTCTGAAACTAGGTCAAAATTTAAACACACATTTTTAACTGAGGTATTTCTTGGCGATTCATCATGGAAGAATCTGCAGGTTTTACCTGCTTTCTTTAATAAGATGCCAGAGGCTTTATTTTGGGTCAAAGTTACAACATTACAACTTAAATAGAAGACGCCTTTGTATTCTAGAGTTAGCTGAATTTACTGTACCAGAACTGTCAGTGCAATTTCCCCCACAACATCTGCTGGCCGCAGCATGGTGATGTTTCCAGTGTTTGGATTAATAGAAAACAGGTCGCCCTCTTTTCCTGAAACACAGATTCAAGAAGCTGCTTCCTCTTTCTGATACAGATTGGCTATCAGAATAAGCTTTTTGTCACCAAGTTTGTAAAACATGCTCATGTGACAAACCAGGTCGCTTACCAGAAAAGATGGAATAGGTAATCTCCTCTTTTATTCCTAAATCTCCATCAATGGCATAAAGAGGTCCGGGCTCCAGAGGCAACACTCCAGTCTATAAAGGAATTGACAATATACAGGTATATCTTCACAAAGATTACATAAGGGTTGATAACTTCAGATAATTGCAAGAAAAATACAAAAAACAAAGCGGGCCAGAGAAATGTATTAGAGAATACTCTATATGTTCTCTATCATCATTTCCTAGGAAATCACTTACCTCTTGTTCGTTTAAGTAAATTTTGCCAGTGTAGCCTGTATTCAGGCAAATCACTGCTTCACTTATATCATGCCTGGCACAAGGTTCGAACCATGGAGGTCGGTTATCAATGTCTATGATGGAGATCAGGATGGTTGTGGTAGCAGTGAATGATGGCCCTTCAGGTGGAGAAGTCAGAGGTGTATCCTTGAAAGAGAGAGAGTACCATTCAGCCCACAATTATACATGCCCACGGCAGACTTAGATTCAAAATGATTTATATTCGCCCAAATAGTTTACTTCTATTAGGAAATGATTCAGGCAGCTCTCAAAGAATGAACTATGTAAAAGCAGGATCAGCTTTGTAAGACAAAAAACCAACAAAAACCCCAACTGAGCTGTTTTAATTTACATTTTATTATAAAAAATATGTTGAAAACAATTTATATCATTCTCAATAATCAACAGAAAATTGGCATTACTACAATTAGACCCTTCCTATAATCACTGAAAATATCTTTGTGTGTTTGGTGTTTTGCTGATTTATCTTTGATAATGAGCTCCAAGTTTTAGAGGTATGAGTCTTTAGTTCCCTATAGTCTTTAAGTTCCCTCTAGTCTTTAGTTCCCTCTAGTCTTTAGCTCCCTCTACTGCAGTGTTTCTCAATTCCGATCCTTGAAAATGCTCTGCATATTTTAGATGTTTCTGTTCCAGTACACCTGATTCAAATGATTGCGTGACCTCCTTTGCATGCCATCAAGTGCTGCAGAAGCTCGTTAATCACCCAGGTGTGTGGCCGAACGGAAACACCTAAAACTGTGGTGTCCAAAGTCGGTCCTGGAGGGCCAGCATCCTGCATGTTTTAGTTCTCTCCCTGGTTTTACGCCCCTGGAAGGCCTAAGAAGAAGATTGACATGCTGAACAGGTTGCTACCACCACCAGGGACTCATACCTCTAAAACATGCAGGATGTTTTAGTTCCCTCCCACTTTGGGCACCACTGATCTAAAAACATACAAGACAAGGTCCTCAAGAAACAATGCTTTGCAGAGAGAAGAGCCACCTGGTGTTTAAACATGGTGTTTGTTAAAGACATTTCATACAGAAGTCCAACACCAAAACACTGTTTAGGTTCAGATTAGGAAAGCCGTTCTTCCAGATCACAACCCTTCAGGTCATAAAGAGGAGAGATATTTGCTAGCTGGAGAAAGTTATAATCAAGCTACTCAGTTGGGGCCCTGTGAGATTCCTTCACCAACATCTCTCTCCCTGGGCAACTCAGGTGTAAGAAGGTACAATCCCTCTCATTGAGTTGGGTTTCAGAGATCAAGCCAGAAATTGGCATAGCAAGGCTCCCGGTCAGTCAACTTGCCAGGCATAGGGCCTCATGTATAAACCGAATGTTTTGTCTCTGATGAAGAAAATCGTCAATAGAAGGACCTGGAGGGTACTTGTGTTCAGAGACCATAGTGATCTGCTCAGACATGTTGATGTTGGTTTATTAGCGTTTAGATTGTCCAGATTGATCATCCTGGAGCTCTCCGCAGAACTTAAAGAGGGAACCGCGTGTTTCTGGTCCAATTGGAGCCGGACCTTGACTGGTCCAGCTCCTTCATCCTTCAGTCGAGCTATGCCAGCTTTCTGAATGCGTCTTTATGAATAGAAAGCATTTCCATTCTGTCAGTGTACAACTTCTACACATGATTCCTCTATTTAAAATAAACTTCTACATTCCCCATTCACCGTAAAGGACTCTCTGTCGCACCGTCTTTAAATCCCAGCTGAACACTCTGCTGGTCATACAAGCATTTGCACTTGGATTTCTTTATTTTTCTTTTTGTTTCCTATTTGGAATTTTTTCTTTAAAATTTATTATTTTTATTTTTTGTGAGATGACCTTCCATGGTCCGGGAACCACAGTTTGAGAAACACTGTTCTAGAGCAGTGTTTCCCAGTAACATGTGTTTCCCAGTATCATGTGTTTCCCAGTACCAGTCCTCAGGGACCACAGCGCTGCATGTTTTTGGTGCTTGTCTTCTGCAACACACCTGGCCTGAATAAATGGCTGATTAACAGGTTTCTGGTGCACTTGATGGCCGAGGAAGAGGTTATGCAATATTTTGAATCAGGTGTACTGAGACAGACAAACATGAAATGTGCAGGACAGTG
Organism: Xiphophorus maculatus; assembly: GCF_002775205.1. Taxonomy (NCBI): domain Eukaryota; kingdom Metazoa; phylum Chordata; class Actinopteri; order Cyprinodontiformes; family Poeciliidae; genus Xiphophorus; species Xiphophorus maculatus. The sequence continues at coordinate 25,896,892 of NC_036444.1, forward strand.
GTCCTTGAGAACTGGCATTGAGAAACACTGCTCTAGAGAGTCGTTCTCCTGTACACAGCATATAGGATTTAAATGATATTTCTTCTTCACTTCTTTTCCTTGCAACCGGTTTAAAGCTGCATGTCGCCACCCACCATATAGGGCTGGAGTGTGTAATTTTACAGGTTGTCAGCAGAACAAAATAAACACAAACCACAGGAAAGCCTTTAGAGAAATGTGGTGGAGTAAAAAGCATAATTTTTATTGTTAAAATCTATAAAAGGTGGAAAGTCAAACAGATAAAATGATTAAATATCTGCTGTTGCAAGAAAACTGAATTTATGCAGTTTTAATAAAATAATGCATGCTTATTTTTATCATTATTATTATTATTTTATTTTACAAACTTTAAAGGGGCAGCATTTTCCAGGCACAATCAAGTAACTACGTTATCTTCAGTTGTTATAAAAATGCTGCACATTTCAAACATAACTTAAAAGGAATTTGACTTAGCCATACAGTGGCTTGAAAATGGGCCTCTGTCTCTTTAAGAAGCTCCTGCTCTTTCCCACACATTTCTCAAATAAACCTTTACCAACATTCACATGAGTGTTGGAGTGAGAAATAGTTTGTAGGCTAAGATCAGGGGATGTGCAGTTCCACCTAATTTTGCCAATTAGCAAACATTGAAATTAGCAATGCTTGCTAATTGCTTGCTAGAAGTTTTGGAAAGAATATGTGGCATTCTGCTAAACTTATAAAGTGTTTTGGAGCAAAGGGTCCGTTTCCTCAATTCTGTCTCAGCAATCCTAAAAACTGTCAGTGTTTGGTGAGTAAAAAAACTTACTTGGGCTTCCAGTATCAGTCGAACCTCTTTGACTTTATCATAATCAAGAGGCCTGTTGACAAGGATTTCTGGTGTACTTTGCGACCTCAGCTTAAAGGCGTCCTACAGAAATCAAGCAGCACAACAAAAATGCATAAGGTAATTTCTACAATGGCATGGAAGTGTATATGGAAATATTTAAAATAAACATTTTAAAAGTAAAACATCATACAGGTTCAGACTCGGATGTCAGCGTGTAGTACAGCACAGTTCCATCAAGGTCAATGGCAGGAAACTGACCCACAATGGTGTCTATCCGAGCCAGCTGGATAGAAACAGACCACAAAAGATGAAATGTTAAAGGTCAGGAGAAATCTAGCCACAAACTGCGTGTCCTCAACAGTTACCTGCATTCTGCAGATGTTTGTCTAAATCTTACCTCTTCAACATTTTCCTGGTACAAATCCTTCTCAAAAAATGGTTCGTTGTCGTTCACATCTTGCACAATTACCACGATAGTTTTTGAAATCTAGAAAGAGAGAAAAAAAAAACATTTAGATTTTTTTGTTTTGTTTATTGTCTTCTTCCTGTGAGCTACTGTAACAGCAATTAGCATGACGCTCTGTGACGCTTTGTCAGCGCCTGGCCAATTGGCAGCTGCTATTTGTTAGTTTACTTACATGGCACCACGTCACAACAAATGGAATCTTTTAGAAAAAAAAAAGTCCTTCCAGTTCAATCACACATATATTCCAATAAATCCCAGTTATCAATAAGTGAATTAAATTATTGAAAGGAGTTTAAAATGCTATGTCCAAACCCAACAGACTGAATCAAACTCGATCCAACCGATGTACAGCTCACTGTGCAATGACAACACATCTAATCTAATTTCAGCTAGCCTAATTATAGATCAAATTAACTAATATTGTGAATAACTCATCATACCCAAGTAAAAGTTGAAGAAAAGTCATGGAATTTGAGAAACTGCGAGACGTGGCAAGGAGCTACTTTTAGCTTTAGGATTCTCTGAGAATACGGACCCTGTTCCTTACAGAGCTGAGAACGTCCTCACACACACTTTAGCATTTGATAAATAAATAAAACATGACAAATAAAACAACTGCCTGTGCACATAATATTAAAGCCGTTTGATTTTTTTAACAAACAGAAAATAGTCTCACCGATGCACTACCCAGAGTACATCTTATAACAACAGCATAGGTCTGTGTCTCCTGTAAAAAAAAAACAAAAAAAAACATTATGACAAACATATATATATATATATATATATATATATATATATATATATATATATATATATATATATATATATATATATATATATATATATATATATATATATATATAGTGGTACAAATCTTGCACAAATTACCTCACGGTCCAACACTTCAGTCGCTATCAGCTGGTTTCCATTAATGCCAAATGGCATGTCTGTGCTTGTAATGGCAATTGTCTCTCCAGGTGTGATGGAAATTGTTGTCACGACATCACCAACATTGTTGTTTTCTTGAAACTGTACTGGGCTTTCAAAAGAACAACCTGTTGTGAGAGAAGCATATTCAGCAGGGACTGATGGAAAGACAGTTCTGGATGTCACATATACTGTAGAATACTGTTACTGTGGTTACAGTACTTTGAAGGGACATTCATGCTGTCTTTATTATGAGGTTTACATAAAAAAAAATCTTTATGAGTTATTAACATCCCATAATAATCTATCAACATCACTGGTTAATAATCAAGCTCATTCCTTCAACAATAGAACTTGTGCAGCAGCTGCAGCCTGCAGCTCACACATTTGTTTTCTTTCACTCTTCATATGAGATAAAAATATTGTTGCTACGACTGGAATCTCAGACCATGTCAAGTCTTCGGGGCGCAAGTCCAGGTTGGTGAATCAAACGTGAGTCGCCATCTCTGATGGATAAATGGATAGATGAGCAAAGGAGTTGGTGATGCCAGAAGTCAGCGGAAAATGGAAGACAGAATATAATCTCTGAACGACATAGTTTGTTGTATAAGCAGTTCAGGCTGCTGGTGGTACAATAATCTGGAAGGTATTTTCTTAACCCTGTTTTTGCCCATATTTACAAACTGAGCAAAGCTTTCTACGCCTTTATCAGTGTTTTCCCACGTTTAAGCGAGCGCCAGGCTTGTATCTCTCACTCTGCCATGTGTCTTCTTTATGTTTTGTCCAGGTACAATCAGGAGCAGCGCTACACATCGTCTGAGACAACGAGTTGAAATAAACAGGCTTCAGATTGAGAATGAGGAGATTGTGAATCAGAGCAACAAAGTCTTTGACTGTTCAAACTCTTTTCTGCTGGTGCTGAAAGTTAACAAGAAGACGAATTGGGTGACAGGTGGAAAATAAATTGGACTATAGTCAAATTTATGACTGGGGATAGATAGCAGAGTTAATGATTTGCTAAATGTTTCTGTCATTTAGTTGAAATGTCCTGATTAATCAGAATTGATTGTTGATGCTCTCTGAGGAATGTGGCTTGAGGGGAAGGGAGGGGATACGTTCCTCTCGTTCCTTTAGGATGTTTAAACTAAATGCACAGAGAATGGCTTTAATTATGCCAGTTTTGTTTTATGTGCGTTGTTTTGCTATGTGAATGTAGATGAATGTGTACGTGTGTGTGTGTGTGTGTGCATGAACATATTGTTTACATGTACCTGAGCCACAGATATTTGTAGGATGCCAGACAGGCACTGATAGAAAATACCAGAATTACTTGGTCAGATTCTGGCTGTAACCGGATTACGATCATTTGGCTGCTGAAACAGGTTTACTGTCCACTCACTTAACAAAGCACAGTTAATAATATGGTTTAAATCACCTTACTGGATCTAACTATTGTCCCCTAAATAATTGTTCCCTGCATAAAGTACATATCACTCTCGCTTGCTCCTCTCCTTTTTCTGTCTCTCTGTACGCTCCTCATAAACCAATAACCCAATACTAATGTTGATGCCAGGCTGAACAAACCTTTGTAATACCAAACCTTGTTATATTGCATTTTTTGTTTATTACAGTTTGCACACTTTTAGCCCCCACTTAAGGCCCAAAAGTGGGGGCTTATGTGCCCCAGTTTTGGGCATGGCCCCCCATAACTTGTTGTTATGGGGGGCCATGCACCCCCATAACAAGGGATGCATGGTCCACCCCTTGTTATTTTATATACACCGCGTTCCAAATTATTATGCAAATTGGATTAAAGTGTCAGAGATATTACATTTTCTGTTGTGCTATTAAATTTATAGATGGTATTGTGTGTCAGGGCTCTTTGAATCACTATCATTAATTTCAGAGAGCTGGTTGATTAGTTTGTCTGCTGAGCTCAATTAAAGGAAATCTACTTAAGAAGGATGTTCCACTTTATTAAGCAGGCCACAGGTTTCAAGCAATATGGGAAAGAGAAAAGATCTCTGCTGATGAAAATCATCATGTAGTGTAGTGTCGTATGACAAGGTATGAAAACGTTAGATACTTAATGAAAACTGAAGAGTTATCGTACTGTGAAGAGATTTGTGGCTGATTCAGAACAAAGATGGGTTTGTACAGATAAAGGCAGAATGAGGAAGGTTTCTGTTAGACAAATTCATCCCTCTGGGAAGGTTTTCTGACATCCTGCAAAGAAACTCAAGCAGAAACTTTCCACAAACTCACAAGTTCAATGGATCAAGAATTGTGCTGTGATATCAAAGAAGGTTCTATGTTAACATGTAACTCGGCCTGTTAAGATGTTTTTGATTGAAATAGCTTTTGATTTTAGTACATGTGACCACTTAATGCTGCACATTCAAAGAATGACAGTTTGCAGTTCTTTATAATCCATAAAATGTTTAGAAAATCTGCTGTGCATAATAATTTTGTGCATTTTGAGTTTTTTATTTTTGAAAAAAATCCTGTTCTCATGGGGAGCTTTGTTCAGTAAAATTTGATTTATACTGTAATAGTTCATGACTGGAAAATTATACTGACCATCATTTGCTTTGACCATTTAAGAAAATCTGAGAAAATATCACTTGCATAATAACTTGGAACACGGTGTACTTATTTAAGTGAAAATGCATGCAAATATTAATACTCTAAACTGCACTGTGGTGGCGGCGGTAGGAGTTCTCCCTGCAATCTGTGGATGTTGGTTTGATTCCAGCTTTGCCCCATGTTGTTGGTGTCTTTGGGCAGGACACTTCATCCATCAATGTGCCCTTTGAGATCTCAATTTAATATAAAGCCTTGTAAATAAAATCTATTATTACTTTTAAATTAAGTTGATAATGCTTTATTGGCTCAATTCCCATGGTTCCTAATTGTTTCCAGTTTGTTACACTAACGTTTGACTGAGCAATTTTTCAAGGAGGAATTTCACAGCTAGACTCAAGTCAACCTGTCATGGCAAATCGCTGGAAGTCATGAAGCTCTTGAGAGCAATCCATTCTTTGGGAAACAATTAGAGAAGCAGTTTGTGTGGTTAGCTGCTGGGTTTTATACGCCTGTTGTTATGGAAATGATCAGAAAGGCTGAATTCGGTGATTGGGAGGAGTGAGTAAACAGTTTTGACAGTATAGATAACATACTGTTATCTATACTGTAGATAACAGTATGATCTCTGTTATCTACCTTATTTATATAAATATAAATAAGGTCAGATCAGGAGTCACATGACTCCTGATCTGTTGTTTTGTGCCAAGCATCCCAAATTTTGGGGGATGCTGTTGTCACCTCATTCTGAGGTCTTAACTTCAAGCAAATGCTATCAAAGCATTAAAAAAAAAAAAAAAATCAAAAGTACAATCTTACTGGGTCTGATGAAAACAGGCATGAGGCCATTTAAACCTTTAGTGGGTTGAGATTACAAATGTGACTCAAATGGATTACAGTGTTTTAATTCTGTAATCACACAATTTTTAATATCGTGTGAATGTTTATGTGAATGCGAGGTGAATGACAGAGTGTAGTGTGAAGCGTTTGGGTCCTATGGATATAATAAAGTGCATTACTAATACAGACCATTCACTATTGGCCTGCATTAGGCCAATAGTGCCTATTGGGTTTCACTATTTACAGATTGTGAATCTGGAAAGTATTTTATCCCTGGAAAATACTTTCATGGGGCAAAGTATTTTTGTCAAAGCTATAAAAGTTATGAGATATCTTTGTGCGCAACGCTGAGCTAAAACAAGCATCTTTACGGGAGCCTGGGCCACTGCAGGCTGAATGAGCAGATACGATGTCGTCCATTTAGGGTTGTTAGAATTGTTTTGGTAGTTGTAAAACACACAAACATTCATCAAATCTTGATAATATGTGGAACGAATGCATGGACATTTAAAAATTAGCTATTTTATTCAGGATAAATTGGTTGTTTGCTCACCAGCGGTAATTACCTCCGCCCTTGGACTCTGGAGGATAAGTCCATGATGCGCAATTTCCTGTTTCAAACACCGTCTTTACGTTGCTTCCTTGTTTCCACTTTTTCATCTAAATGTACAACACTTTGAAGTTCTAACTGATCTAAGGAACTCTCCGTCGGTCCGTGTGAATTAATGACCCTTTAATAACCCTGGCTGATAAATTGTGCATCAATCAATCAGAGACGTTATTAGAGACGTTAAGAATAAATCAAAGACAACAGAACTTACTTTGAGATGTGGCGTTGGACGCCTGAAGCAGAACCAGAAGTAAGCAGATGAAGAACTTGCCCACAGAAAGGTGTGGGTCAATACAGTCCATTTTTCTGTCTCTGTCCTCCTTGTATGAGCTGGTCTCTGTGTGTCTCGTTGCTCTGCTTATCTGTGGGCTGTTACAGCTGCAGATGGACTTTTGCCCATCATAAAAAATGTGAATGTTTGTTTGCCAGGAAACCAGGAGACAATATCTGCTTCTTTGTCATTTATTTGGCTGGACTAACAAAAATAAAATATAACTTAAATTATTGGGTTCTTACATCTTCACACTTTCTTTATCAAAATAGCCTCCACCCTGAATTACTTTTTTCTTTTAGCACAACAGGACAAGCATAATATGAACATATAAAACACAAACAAGCATTTACTGTTGAAAAATGTATTCCTCACTTAAGTTACAAAATCTTCTTTGAAATGTTTGTTTGCCTTTAATCTAACAGATACTCGCAATAGAGGAACCAGTCACCTCTCGCTCAGTTCCAACATTCTTAAAAAGAGAACTGCGTATTGTGCATGTTAAGATAATTAACATAGATTAACAATAATTATGTCAGGTTCACTTCAGGTTTGGGCAATTAGAGTTAGTGAGTCGGGTTGGATCGGATTGGACACGATGCTAATGGTGATCTGCAACCTTTAGAATCCAATGAACCAGCTACGCCCTCAATCCAGATTAATAAAACGGATTTAGATCCACGAATATTACCTGACCTTTTGAAAAAAAGACAACTTATCATTTTTGACAAATATCTACTGTAGGAAATCTGTTGTACGTTTTAAAGAGCAAATATTTTTATTACCAATTATAGGTTTTAATATAAAGAAAATGTGTTTGTTTGTAAAGATGATGGCTACATTCTCCTCACATCCAATGTTTTTTTTTACACATAGTTTCCAGCCTAATAACAAAAAAGAAAATTGATCTAAAAATGACTTGTACTTTGTGTCATTGTGTTGCTGAAGTCACGTTTACTAATGCCGTGAAAAAAACTGAAAAAAATAGCTAAAATTTGGATTTGTTATTTATCATTTATTTGCAAAACTTCAGTTGTTTCTTTAACATAATGAGTGAAAATTTTAAGAGCGATTGTGGAAGGACCACACCGCCTGTTTTGGCTCTTGAGTGGATGGGCTCTATTACCCTACTTATTCGCCACTTATTCCTCAGAATGTAGCCCATTTGTATCCACAAAATTCACAAGAATATATCATGTAAGGAGTTTTATTTTCAAAATTCCTCTCCCTCCTTGACAATGGATGACTAGAGTTATGTACATAAAAACCTTCTAAACGCCTACAGTTTCTTTTGCCATCAGTTCTCAAGAAGGAGGTTCTGATTCTCTTACTGGTCTGGATTGTTTACTGACGTTAAACAGTTTGCTCTAAAGTGTCCGCATTGCCAAGTTGCTAAAAATGTAACATCAGAGTTTAGAAGCTTTATGAGTCATCTTTGGGGATTATTGCAAAAAGAGATTGTTGCAATCTTGGAACCATCGTGGAATGGGATGGGAAATGTTCCTGTAATTCCTGACATGTTTAGTGAATGTGTGCCACCGACCCATAGTTCCCCAGATTTTGCTGACTGAGTTGGTTCTTCAGGTCTGGTGTGTTGAGGTCCATTCATATTCTTTGTTGATTCAATAGCTCTCTCACTTGTACGGGGTGAAAAGGTCGTGCACTTACTTTTGGAGCATATGGTTGAGCTGCGCTGCAGAAAATGCAGCCCGACTCAACAGTGGAGCTGAATTATATTGAGCAGTTGAATGTAACTCTCCAGCTGCACATTTTACCAAGGTCTCAGAAATGGGATTGGGCTTCTTGTCTTCTACAAGTGCTTTTGTGTTACGGCACTCCCTTTCAACAATGTTTCTACTTTAGTTTCTACTCTTTGTTTCTATTCTGACGTTTGGCTGCGAACCTCAGCTGCCTGCAGACCTTTTGTTGGCTTGCATTAAGGTCCCTCTGATAGGTGAGGTTGAGGACCTGTTGGTCAAGCACCAGGAAGAAATAACCATGGTTTTTCATTGTGCTCAGGAGCGCTCACTGGTGGCTGCAGGGCGTAGGAAGGTGAGTTTCCAGTTGGTTTACCTTCATGATCTCAGTGTTTAGAGGTCATCATAAATTCAAGCCACTCTTGGACCCAGTTGTCTACCAGGTTCTGAGAACCCCTACTGGTGGAGAACCAGATTACACTGTTGCCCCTTTTGATGATTTACAGAGAATTCAGTTTTGTTGGGTTGAGCCAGAGACCATCTGAAACTCGTCTGACAGCAGTCCATTCATCCTCCTTGCAGAGAGATCTATCAAATCCTGGTCAGCCACTTTTGTGTCTCACTGGCCTGTAGGGGGCTGGACAGAGCGCAGCACTGATTGATGAGTGGAGCAGACTGTTTTATGTTTAGGCAGGTCACTGCTTCTTGTGCTTCTGTTCCTCTTGTCAGGTGTCAGTTTGTGTGGCTGGTGTTGTCATGAAATACTGCAGGTGCTGCTGATGTATTCAAATGAATGATTTTTGAATTTTAAATACCTGTTGTATTTTTCTGCAGTATTATTTCTTCACCTTCATGGTTTTCTATCTTCTGTGTGTTTTTTCTTATTTGTTGGACTCGGCGGGTTACTGTTCCAACCAACCGGGATAACATGGTGGCTGCAGACCCTAGTGGAGTTTCTCCTGCAGTCTTTTACTTTCAACCTTTCAGCAGCCATTAGCTCTTGACCCACTATCTTCGTTAAAAGTTTGTTGGGGATCTCTGGAACTGTTTTAGTGCAGTTTAGATCTCACCTGTCAATTAGACACTTAGGTTTACAAACCTACCGATCTGATACATGGGATACCTGAAGGCTCTGTTCTGGACCCACTCTGTGGACAGGACTGTCTTACCTGCACACAGATACACTACTGAATTTGTGTTTAAAAATAATATCTTTCAGCTTAGTCTTTGTCTTTTACTTTTGTTAGAATTATTTTTGTAATGTTTCTACCCTCTTTATAAAGCACTTTTTTCCTCATTAGAAATTAATAGTTTTACGTTGTTGCTTAAAATGACTATTTTAAGTAACAAAGTATTTGTACAATATACTTTTAAAGCAAGCTTCAGAAGTATTTCAAGTGTTTTTCTTGTCATTTCAGACTTTGCTAAAATGATCCTTGAGCACTATAAGCCTGCGCTTAAAGAACACAACAAAATATTTCAAAATGTGAGTGAATCACCTTACAAAATGATCTTTAGACACATTTTAATAGCAAACATATTTGATTCCACATGAAGTACAACAGTAGCAGATTTCTACAGCACTTTAATAAACATGTTTGTCCATGTAAAAAGCTTAAATCTCTCTGGCTCTGCCTAGTTCCTTCTACAGGTCAGTCGGCCAGTTGTTGTAAACAGAAGGGCACATGTACTGTTTGAGCAGCAGGTTCACTTTTTCCACGTCTCCTCCAACACCACTGTGGAAAAAGAAAAAAAAAAGAATCCTGAGTTAGGTTTCTTTTGTACTGTCTCATTATTTTCTGAGGCTTTTAATTTGAAACTTGAGTAGGGAACATTGAGTGTAACAGAAACTGTGATGATAATCAGTGGGGCAAAGTCAGCTGACATTTACAAGTTTTATTTTCTTCTTATCTCTCTAACGTATGATAACAGTGCTGATGACGTTACTGTACCTGCAACTGGCGATTGTCAAAGTTACTTCCTTAAGTTGTTGACCTGCTCATACCAGGCAGTCAGTTTATTAGGTTTTATTCTGTGTGTTCAGTAAAGTTGTACCTACAATTATCCAGGCCTCATTAAAGTGACATTTATTGGCAAAATCCCAAATTGTGTTGTGTAATTTGTAATAAGCAAATTACACACCAATAGACTGTTAAATGAACTAAACGGTACATGGCCTGTGTTTGTTTAGCACTTTATCGAGGCTGACTCTGCTAGCCTGGTGGTGGTCAGTGGCCTCCTGGACCTCTGACCACCACCAGTTGATAAGGCGGGTGAAGTGTCTTGCCCAGGGACACAAAGACTGAGATAGAGCAGAGGTTTAAACCAGCAACCCACAGAATGAATTTCTACCGTTGTCGCCTACAATCGTCTTATCTTGCCTACAGGATACAGAAAATGTATCCTTCTTTCAGACTGCAGTCTCAAAGTGATTCACCTAAGAACTCACATTTACAAATCAGGTGATGTTATGATTTTGGCCCGTCTGCCTGCTCATATCATCTGTTGCACCTGTTCACCTGCCTCCAAGTACAGCTCTCCTGTTCTTTGGGATCTGTAGTGTGAGTAGTCTTCAGATCCTGTCTTTGAAACCTTAGAGGTTTCCTTGCCTGATTGATCTTCACCACGTTCTTGTCTCCTGGATTTGCCTTGCTCTGTTCTGCCCTTATCAGATACCACACCAGCTTCTGCTCTCTGAACAGAAGCTTGTGCCCCATGACTATCGATCCACATCTAGCCTACAGATTTGTCCGCCTGATTCTTCCTGCTTGTGTATGACCCCCTGCCTGTCCGACTATCCTGTCTGTTGCCAAAGTTTTCCTGTTCCATCTTATCAAAGCTACCTGTCCTAGTCAATCTTTTACCCACAGTGACGTTGCATATCCAGCTGGATCCTTACAAAAACTCACTGAGTTTTCTGCCGTTCTCTGAATCTTCAACAGCCACTGACCAATTTATCCACCAGAAAACAGAAACTTTTCAACTTATCTGCTCTGTGTCTGGCTGAAACTTCAGGTCCCCTCTCTGAAACCTTACAAGTTTCAGAGAGGGCTTCCTAGGTTGCGTTAGGTGTTCTTGAGATGGAACCCCTCAGATTCCCCGAAGCCTCATTGACCAAAGGTGCCTACACACTAAAACTCGGTGTGTACTCTTTTCCACACCAGTCAGGATGTAACAAGGAAATAGTCAAGGGAATATGTGTACACAGTTTCCTTTCAGCATTTTTCCAGATTCTGATAGCAAATCCACAGAAATCTCCATCGGACCCATGGCCTGGTGATGGGGACATTTCATTAGAATTTTGAAATATGGCTAAGTCAAAAGAATTGACCAAAAAGTGCAGAGAATATTTCACTTCCAATAAACAAGAAAAGGCTATGCCACCTGGTGGCAGAAAGATGCAACTTTTAAAAGTCTACCACCAGATTCTAGAAGAGGCAGGTGGGCAGAAACCATCCGGTGAATCCAAAGTAAGTCACATTCTATACACTGAAAGACTCCATATCTGCACAACTAACCCAAAAGACAATCAGCTCCGATTTGCTCACATCAATATAGATAAATCCAAGGTTTAGGGATTCAGAACGGCAATGTAATTTGGATCAGTGAGACAAAAAAAGATGAGGCGTACACTGAAAAGAACTCCATGCCTACAGGGAAGCAAAGGTGTGTCTCTGTGATCCTTTAGGGCTGCTTTGTTTGCTTGCTGTGGCCTTGCAAACCGGCAGCCTGTCTAAGGCCAGATGGATTCAATCGAGTATCAGGAAACCCTGGAAGAAAAGGTCCTGCTGTTTGTGAGGAAGGTGAAGCGTGGACAAGATTGGTTCTTCTAACAGAACAAATATCATTTGCAAACCCTTCCAAAGCATGGTTTTAGAAGACCTTCAAGATATTAGGATAAGTGAATGAACTAACATGAAAGGGGGTGGCTATCAGAACTGCCTGACTTAAAGTCCACTGAAAATATCTGGTGAGATTTGAAACTCGTTAATCTAAAAACCATATATTATGGTTGCAGCAGTTCACAAGCAGGGAAATGGTCCTCTACTAAGTGCCAAAGATGCTTGTCATGAAGAGGTTGAATCTTTTTGAGACTGCTTTCGTTTCTAAAAACAGTATTTTGTGTTGAATGCACTTTTGCTGAGCTATTTCAATCGTTCTTGTCTGATTAGTTTTATTGCCACTAATTTGAATATTTTGTATATAGCAAATTTCCCGCGGTGGTTGAAAAATTGCAGCTGAAACTGTAGTTGTGTTGGTTCGCATATTGCATTTCACCTTTTCTTGACTCCTTGCATGCGGCGCAAGAAGGCGCAGATGGTTGTGTGTTTGGCTTTTGACCGCAAGAACTCTGCATATCTGTTGGAGAACTCGATATCTCCCAGCTGCCTCCTGCGGTTCAAGCCTGCAGACAGCTGCCTGGAATCACACACAGAGATGGGTAAAGTCACCAAATTGTGCTCAAGTAAGAGTAGCACTATTTCAAGACATTTTTACTCAAGTAGTAAAAAGTATGCATCCAGAAGATGACTTAAGTAAAAGTTTAAAAACAAAAATAGAGAAAAGGCTGAGCAGTCTTGTGCATCTTTTGTTAGAACATGCTAGCTCAGTGAAGCAACTAGAGATCTGTAGTCAGAAAATATACTCAACTAAGAGTAATGATAATTCAAAAATGATATTACTCAACAAAAAAAAGAAGAAGCATGGTGCAGTAAAGCTGCTCCTAGAAGCAAATGTAATTGAGTAAATGTAACTAGTTACTTTTTGCCTCTGTTGGCATGTACAGTGACTATTTCAGTACGGTGTTCTCTGAGGACAGATCAAACTTATCTTATCAAAGCAACATTTGGATTTGCTTATAAATATAATTCTTTATGTTCCACAAATAACTGGAGAAGTAAACACATAAAGCACAAGTGTACATTCTCTGAAGGCAAAGCAAACATTTCCGAGATCTTTTAAAATCTCAATAAACTTTAAAAATATTTCTTATTCTTCACATTTTTTTGTTATTCTTTTAATCTTAGAGTTGTTCTGCTCATGGTGGCAGAAAGGTGGAGTAGTTCTGTTACGATAGTTCTTAGTTGTTCTTTTTTTTTTTTAGTTCATAATTATTTTTGATTGATGTATCGCATATTTGGACAATAGTCATCATGCATAACTGTAACAAGGTACAATCAGAAGCAGATAATTAACATCACCAAGCTCAAATAATATTTGCAGTGTGACTCCAGATCCCGGTGGAGTTCAAAATCAGGTTCCCTAGACGCAGTGCAGGAGCAAAGAGCAGAGAGAGAACCAGGACATTCAACCGTCTTTTCCATCATTCATAATAGGAAAGGATGTTATCCTCCACTCCAACATCTGTCTGCCCAGATGTCTAACCATGCAGCCAGACCGAGACTTAAAAAGGCAAAAGCAGCTGAGATGGATTCGCAACTTATGGTGCCAACCAGGAAACATTGCTGTGGAATATCATCTTAATATCAACCAGAAACTGAGTTGTTAAGAGTGTCATGACAACCATGAGGCTGTCATACAGCAGCAGTCTTCAGTCAGAGGCCTCTTCAGATTAGCTGCGAGACTAACTGCTACCGGAGATCCTTCCTGCCCACATCATCACCATCCACAACAACTCTTTGAAGATACTCGGAGGATATGAGTTATGACAACATTTAACTTCCCTTTGGGATGAATAAAGTATTTTTGAATTGACCTGAATATTTTTCTTTTATTTGCAACAAAGCATTCTAGCTTTTAGAACATGTCAAACACCCTTGGTCCTGGGCATTACCGGCTGTGATTTCTGAGGAGCACTCACCTGAGTCTGGCCTCAAGCAGAGTTTCTGCTGAGGTTCCTGGAAGAGACCACGGTGTGCTCAGCTGACCCACTTCAGTCAGGAAGTCCTCCACCTCTTCCTCATCCCTGCAAGTAAAACAGACCTTTCAACCAAGACACTCAGGAAACTTGCTTTTTCAGTCCAGACATTCACTCTTAGTCATTCAGTTAGGTGTGTTGACTCCTTTTTATCCTGCTGATGTAACGGTACCTGACAGGAAGTGATGCGGTGAGAGTGAGGTAGAGGAAAGCCAGCAGCAGGAAAGCCTGAGTGACGCTGACAGACGGCATCATGACGAGGATTAATACAATGGTTTCCTGAGGAGACATGTTGACTTATCAAACCCTTTGATAAATACAATAACTAGTTGCACCTTGCATGGAGTTAACAGGACATCTGACAGGGCTAATAAGATACGTACCATGTTACAAAGACGCCATGCTCAGTAAACTGAAGTCCAAACCTGACCTGTGATTCTGAATTAGCCAATTTAGGACATCAGAACTACTCTAAAAACAACTTATTTCTAGTTTTCTCTGTCGGATTTTGTCCTGAAATTCCCCTTTAAAACTTTTAAACTTGTGTCTGCATTTGCAAAGTTTTAGTTAAAAACGTCTTTGTTTTGCTCTGCACCGAACCATCAGACTACTAACCGGTTTATTCTGAAGAACAAGTTGGGTTGGGATGAGTCACCTTTTAACAATAGCAGTCTCCACTTACTGAAGGTCTGTTTCTTCAAAACGGACCCATTATTAAATAAACACATATTCTCTAAACTTTAAATGAAATTATAAATTGTAAATTATAATTCTAATAAATTGTTGAAAAGAAATATATTGAAATACATAATTAACAAAGATATTTGAGTCTATTTGTTAATTTTATTTCTTTTTTATCATGCATGAAAGATGCATGAAAGAACGAGATTATGGATACAAGCGGCCAAAATGGGTTTTCTCCGTAGGGTGGCTGGGCTCTCCCTTAGAGATAGGGTGAGAAGCTCAGTCATCCGGGAGGGACTAAGAGTAGAGCCGCTGCTCCTTCACATCGAGAGGAGCCAGTTGAGGTAGCTCGGGCATCTGGTCAGGATGCCTCCTGGATGCCTCCCTGGTGAGGTGTTCTGGGCACGTCCCACCAGGAGGAGGCCCCGGGGAAGAACCAGGACACGCTGGAGGGACAATGTCTCTCGGCTGGCCTGGGAACGCCTTGGGATTCCCCCGGAGGAGCTGGAAGAAGTGGCCGGGAAGAGGGAAGTCTGGGCCTCCCTTCTGAAGCTGCTACCCCTGCAACCCGACCCCGGATAAGATGAAGAAGATGGATGGATGGATGGATGGATGGATGGATGGATGGATGGATGGATGGATGGATGGATGGATGGATGGATGGATGGTACATGCTAGATGTACACATCCATCTAGCATGTGTACATTTCTTCTACAAAGAGATCATTATTTGGTAGTTAAATACTGCGGCTCCGTTTACGCTTCATGCTTCAATGTACCACAGAGGGTGAAACAAATTTTGTTCTATCAAGTTTCTGCATTAATTCAGCATTATCACATTTTGCATAGAATCACACTAACGACATTTTTAAGCTGTTAAAAAGTTGACATTTATGATTTCAGAAGCAATAAGTTAGTATTCAAACCTTAAATATAAGTGGAAGGAAAGAATTGACTTGAGAATTAAAGTACAGAAGTAAAAAAAATATGGAAAAAAGCATTTTTAAAAAAAACCTCACAAGTCAATTGGAACTACACTGGTGGGGTTTTAAATTGTTTTTAAAAGCACAAAAACATCAAATTGTTTCTCATTGTTCTCATTTCTCCATGTCTTACTTTAATAGCATGTAAATGAAAACAGTTTGGATATTTGCAAAAATTGTTTATTCCTTAGACTTAAGACTTCTTGCTCCTTACAAAATATTAACTAAGGCAGCTGTGACATCAATAGAAATGTGACTTTTACAGAAAATGCCACAATAATATTGTTCCAAAATGTTCTCCAGAGTGACTGTTGGACTGGCTGGCTGTCTTGCTGAAATTGGTTCTGCCTGCAGACTTTGGGCTCATGCTTGCATTGAAACATTACCTTCTTTTTGAAAGACAACTCAGGTGAAAGTAACACGTTACATGTTTCCTGCTGCAATATTCAAACTTTTATTTAGAAAAGCCTGTGGGTAACGTAAGCAGCCCAATAGTATAAAATATGTACGTAATAAAAGAAATCAAACTCACCTGGATCCGTTCTGCTTCAAAACGCGGATGAGACGTGTGCACTGCCAGTCTGGGCCCGTCGTGCCTTTTATACCACATCAGGAATCGACCTTCTGCCAGAGCTCACTAGCACTTTCCTACTGTGATTGTTTACCATGTCAACACTTTGAGTTTGAGGTCAAAATATCCAGCTGCGTTGCTTTGTTGACTTCCTGAAATCTTAATGAAATTACTGGCTCTTACTTCCCTAATGAGGTCTAATCACCTTCAGAGAGATGGGTGCTGTTTGCTCACATGAAATCACCCACAAGTCAGAAAAACACTATTGATCCAATAACACTCCTTTATGTTCTTTTATTACCACGGTCTGAACTTTTTACCTCGTCACGTCTCTGCTGGTGCACATTTGGAGCTTAGAAGATTATTTAAAAGTTTTTGCCTTTTGTTGGATTTTTAAAATGATGAGTAAAAAAAAGTAACCAATAATAATAACAAGGATACATTTTTTCAGTTTTTGGTGTTTGGTTTTTGTCCAGGTTGTTCACATTTTATTGTGAAGTCAGATTGGGGCTGCCCAGTGCTCTTGGTGCTTATAGTCCATTTTCCAGCTCAAGCATCTTCATTATATCAGGACTGCGTAACTACTTGAGTCAAACTAATTTGGTGTCATTCGTATTCATGAACCTTACTGGATTCAATTAATCTTAATTGAAGTCATGTAACCCAAAAGTTCAAACTCTCATATAACAGCGGTTATCAAACCGCCGGTTAAAAAAATAACAATCTGGAAAACAGGCCAATCTTCAAGATTCCAATAAAAAGCTCTTTCAACAGTTAAATTATAATAATCAATAACAATCACAAGGCGAACTCCTTCCGCCGTTGCGCCCAAATAGTTTCTTAACAATGACCAACCGCTTTGACATCTTTCAGTCCAGTTTCCATGTTCACCACAGTACTAAGACCAAGACTGTCCTTGTCATAGTGTTCAATGGCATCCACATAAAAACCACAGTCTGACTGGACTAAAGAACAGGGACTTTGTGTCGACAGGTAACGTCTCATTGGAGCGGACAGAAGTCACATGTGGGGTACCACAAGGTTTGATTCTGGGACCCTTCTAGTTAATATCTATTTAATCTGCCATCTCAAATCATAACAAATAAGATTAGTTACAATAACTGCACATATGATTCACAGCTCCACGATATGTCACTAAGTGACTCAGAAACCATCCAAGCACTGAGCAGATGCTTTATTTACAAGCATTTATAAAACACATATTATATATAAAATATAAAACACATTTATAAGAGAAACAATCTGCCAAAGGAACAAGTACATTTTCATCAATATTAAGGAATTATTGACTTAAAACAAGCTCCTATGTCTGGCTGAAAAGTTACTTGTCAGTTAGTTTTGTCTTACTTAAAGTATACTAAAATATTTTCACTAGAAACTATACCAAAAATACTTGGTAAGATTGTGTGTTTGCAGCACTGTTTTAATCACATAAAGCTTTATGTTGAAATGTGCTAAAAGAAAAAAATACTTAATTTCATCACCTGAGATCTTTAAAATGCTAGCCCACAATGTACTGACAGTATTAAAAGTCTCCACAACAATCAGTACCTACATTTGATCTAAATAGGGTTTTCTACATAGATTATAAAAGTTCTATGTAGTCACCGGCATATCCCTGTGACACCTCGTGGTATCACAGGGATATGCCACAACTATCAAACATAAGTTATTTTCCTTTCATAATAACCTATGTTGTATTCCATCCATCCATCTTCTGCCTATCTAGAATGATAGCAGCCTAAGTAAGGAGGCCCAGACTTCCAGCCACTTGGACCAGCTCCTCTGGGGGTATATATATATATATATATATATATATATATATATATATATATATATATATATATATATATATATATATATATATATATATATATATATATATATATATATATATATATATATATATATATATATATAGACTACTATATCATATACGTATATAGATATATTTATGTAGATCATCATGAACCACACTCTATACCGGTAGTACATGCCATTAATGCTACTTCACTTTTTTTGCCAACCGCCAATAAAAATCAAGAAGATGATGTAGAGTCTTTGCTAAGATCTGGGGTGTGGTCCTCTCGCCGACTGTGCAGTGTTCTTTGGCAGATCAGCTACCTGGATGCTGAACCGACGCAAGCTAGTTAAAAAGCAACAGGAAATGGTTCATGCTAATTTTAGTGTGGTGATTTGGCAATGAGTCAGGAAGGCTCCCATGTTTTTCATTTGTATGATGAAACGTGTCCAGCTTGTCTGAACAAATACCTTTCATTTCCTATTTCCCTGAGCCAGGGTGGAAAGCTTGGCAAAGTGGTGGATCTCCAGGACTGTACACAGCCAATCTGGAAGTGTCCACATTGGTCCACTCTTGATCGTGTTAAAGTAACCCTTTTGAAAGTGTTATTTGTGATAGAGTTGAATCAACACTCTCAGTAGTTGACATTTAACACACATCAGTGTTGAGGTACCCAACACTAGTGTGTAGTGTCAAAAGTTAACACTATGAATGTGTCCATTTAACGCAGAACAGTGTAAAATATAGATCAACTTACAGAAACATTCTGGACAGCATTAAAAGCCTGTCTGAAGAAATGTGTTGAAGTCATCACAACAGGCTTCAATCACCAACAGGACGTACTAATGAAGAAGAAAAAAAGGCAACCAATATGTTGTTATTTAGTATATGTATAGCAACAGAAATATTTGGGCTTAGCTTTGATCGCATAGATAGATCAAGCCACCGGTCCTGCACAGTCTCTCTCATTATGCCGTCTAAAGCCAAAAACTTTAAGGAAACGACGCCGCAGCTAAATAATGTTAACTCAAATGGCCTTTCTGACAGTTTTAATGTTCGGTTAAACCACCCGACACCTCATGCTACACCTGCTTGGCTAGCTTTAGCTGCTAACAAAAATCCTAAACCAAGGGTGTTGAAGTCCACCCCTCGAGACTTCCCTCTCGATGGATGGAAAGCTTCATTGCTTCATGACACTTTCCAACCCTTTGCTCTCAAAAAAGAGATCCTTTTTTCCATCTCTTTTTCGAGGTTTGAAACGCTGGCCTGTTAGCGTTAGGCTTCTGTTGCCTTTGATTACCCATAAAAGTCACTTAAAAACAGCCCGTCGAAAAAATATGGTACAACCGGACTGCAGCTCAGTCAGGTATGGGGAAGGGGAAACGGTGGACGTCAGCGCGCATGCGCTGTTGGAGCGCTGGTCTGTTGGAGTTCAGATGCATCTTTACTCCAACAGACCAGGATCAGCTCTGCTGCTAACGAGCCGTTCATTTGTTTCAGGTGTGTTGAGGCAGGGAAGCATCTGAAAGTTGCAGGATGGTAGCTCTCGAGGACTGGACTTGAGCTCCCCTGTACTAGACAGTCATATACAAACTTACGTTAAGCGAAGTATGTGTATGACTCGATACTCTTGTGCAAACCGAAAATTAATCAAAAAACGTGATAATCTTAACAAGGAACATAACTTGTTATGATAAGCTCCAGCCAAGGCGCCATACTGCCGTCCCCGCTCTTCGGGCAAACAAGTGACGTCACAGATACGTTACAATTGTGGGAGCAACTTAGTAATGGGCAAATGAAGCCTGATGAAGCAATGAAGCTTTCCAACCCTTTGCTTTGCAAAAGGGTTCATCACTCACTCACTCACTAGTGACATCTGCTGGTGAAACTGTAACAGCCTTGTCACTCAGTTGTATCACACCTCCAAAAATTAGTAAATGCAATATTGTCACAAAGTTTTCATCAAACTCGTGTTTAGTAACAGGAGAATCAATTAAATCACATTTAATTGTCACATGTTTTAATTATTAAAATGATTTGTAGCCAATCTAATCCTGGCATACTGTATGTTGAACATCGGTGGTTGTGTTGGGTTTTCTTTTATGTCATAGACTGATTTGACAACAAAGACGTTTGATGTTTCAGTGTCTTGGGAGTGCAGTGCTTGTTGGGACATTCGCTTTTTCTTGGATTTCTAATTGGCTCTGATCCCTTATATTTAGCTACATGCTGAATTTTAGTCTTGCAACAGCATTAAATCTGTGTCTGCTGTGCAAGACTGATATATCTTAGCTGATCAAACTACAAATAATAATGGAAATTACCAGAAGGTGAGAAATTGGGAGGCGGAGGGGTTAATTCTTTTTATTTAAGAAGAATTTGATTGTGAGCGATCATCTCAAAGTATTCCCAGATGTCAGAGATTTTCCTCTTGCTGGCTCCATTTCAGACAATTAATCGAGTTTATTTGTGTGGCAGATTTCAGCAGCAATGTAGTTCAAAGAGCTTTACATCATAAAATGACAAAATTATAAAGTCATTAAAAAAACACCATAAACGACATTGGAGAAAACCAGTAACAAACATTACATTTTGATGAGTGCCATCAGCAATACACTTCAAATATGTTGGTCAATATTCCTTTTATTTTGGCCACTGAAGACAAATATTCTCCTCTGATGACCAAATGACCTACAACAACCCATGAGGCTTATCGTGCTTTTATTTTTGAAAACCGACACTTAAAATGAAGCAGTCACCAGGTGATGCGAGGCGTCGTTTGTTGCCAGTCACGATGGTTTTCAGCAAGTCGACCCGAGCATCGAAGCGGGGCTTCACCTGACTCGGCACACGCCTGGCAGCCTGGCCTAACTCTCTGGAATAACACCAACTCTAACACTCATGTGTTAGTTTCCCTAAAGAAACCAAGTTTAGACTAAACAAGTGTGGAATTAGCACTGTATTTTTAACATACAACACTTTTGAATTTGCTGTGTAGTATGAGAATTTTAGCAATGACATTCCACAGCTGTAATGCTACCTGAAGTTCATAGTTCAGACTATTCATGGAGCGTCCGAGTATTGGAATATTTTGATCGGGCTGAGTGTCCCTTGGAGAACCGTCTGAAAACTGCAGACCAAACAGTTGAGGATAAAACCAGAACACTGCACTTATCACACTGAGGTGATGGAAAGATTTTGCTCACCTCAGTTTTTGAATAGTGTAGTCTAAACTTCCTGGAATTGGATTACCCTATAATTTGGATATAAGATGCTTGGAATCTGGGGCCAAGCATAAATTGTTGTAGAATGAATGGGATGCAGGTGTGGACTCAATTGCTCAAGTCGCAAGGCAACAATTAATATACAAATTAGCTGCAGCTCTACCTTCTCTTTTCCAAGTGGTAAATGTGCCATCATTCACCGTTTCCTACCACACATTTTCCTTCTGATTAATTTTTCATATATTATTTTAAATTTTTGAGAAAATTAATTTTGTGTTTTCATCAGGTGTGAGCTCAGATTTTCAAACGTAACAGTGAAAATACAACCCTCTGTGTTTAATGAAGCTGAGTTTTGTCGTTTAGGTTTGTTTTACTGAAACAGAAATACCAGTTAATGAAATTGTTTGAGCCTGTTTGCCTAGTGAGGCATCTTTATTTCATCAAGAGCAACGTCACAGATTTGAAAGAAAGACTAAATGTATTGTAGTGTCATCGTGTGGCCAATTGTAGAACTATTCAGCACCATCATATTGTCACCTTCCTAAAAATAATGGCCCGAGTCTTTTTTTTTTTTTTTGCCAAAAAGTGCCTTTTTTTGTGCATAATTAATCTTTTGGCAAAAACGATTTGATTTTTTGTTTCACTTGGCAAGAAATGGCATAGGCTGTTATTTTAGGAAGGTGACAATATTCCTTTCATGACTGCAGGAGCTTTTGTCGAGCACAGCACACTATACTGATGAAACGTGTCACTCACTGGTATTGTAAAATAAAAATGTTGATTTTAGAGTTGTCATAATTACATGTACAAGAATTACAGAACACCACAGGACGAGCTGAACAGAGTTTATTTCTGATGACAGCGACTACAGCAGAGAAGAGCACAGTTGCTCCATCCAACTCATTTTCTCATTCAGAAAACTACAAAATTGTAGGAAGAACAGAGGCTGGAGGCTCTGTTTAGAAATTCTAATCTCTTCAGTAATAAAGTAACTAATGATCAGTTTGAACTTAGCAAGAATCAGCAACAAAAGATGACTTTTCCGCACGCCTCTGTTGGAAAAACACACAGCGGACCATAATAAATATGACAGATGAATTCAATATCTGAAGTGGAATCTACATGATACTTTGTGTTCATCCAAAATATTGAAGCTTACCGATTTAATGTACAAATAGTTAAACTGAAATGTATTCATACCCCTGGCAGATTTGGGTTTAGTCATCTTTCATTTTGCCCAATATATATTTTTCTCTCGAGTGCATGCGGCAACACTTACAGTGACCTGGTAAGTCTGAGAGAATCAGTGGAGGAAGGGAAAGATGAGGGTGTTGGAAAGGAAACCTTCCAACGCCAAAGCTGCGGAGATTTGTATAAATCATCAAAACACCATGGAAAATATTCAAAAAGCTGTGTAGCAATTAGAAGGATTTGATTGCTGCAATATTTTTTTCCCATTAATTATGGAACAAGATGTAAATCATTTCCAACATGCCACATTTGAAATAAATACTTAACTTTAAAAAAAAAAAAAAAGGTTCATCCTCCAATATTGTTTATGATCATTTGAGAAGTGTCCAACATCTTGGTTAAATAAAAACAACTTTAAATTGAAAAGTTCCAGGAATATGGATTGAATTTTGAAATTATTTGCAGTTACAACTCAGGTGAAATTGAAAAATATAACATGTTTTGACCATTCCCCCCCCAAATTGGAATTATTTCCAGCAGCAAGAGTGAAAAACAGATCGATTCTAAATAAAACTGAGATCTGATTGGTTAGTGATCCTAATCAAAAAGACCTGCTACTGTTTGCTATTATATTTGCTGAGAGTCCAGCTCCACATATGCACAAAGGAAATAGAAATGCTGGCCAACAGACAGACAAACAGTCCAGCACTGCTCCACATCTGCCTTTGGTTTCAGAAAGACACGATGTCACGAGAAAACAATGTTCCAGCATTGTCTTACCATATCTAACACTGCAGCATACACAGCAAGAACACAGTGTTAGTCTTTTACACATTGTTTTGTTTTGGGAATGTCTACAAAATCTATCAATTGAGCCCCACAGCTTTCACAGGTCATGTATGTATGTAGGCCATGTGAAGCACTGCTACATAATCAACTGAAATAATTCATTAAGTAATGTTGTCTAATCTCTAGAGACACTGCAGACACTTTACTCACCTCTGAATGCTGGACACTTGAAACAGACACAGGCATGAACTTTTCTTATTGAAAAAAGACTAACTTAAAGATAATGAATAGTGTAATGTGAGGTTTCAGAAAAGACTGATGGGCCCAGCAACAGCAGTGACTGCAGATGTGCTAAGCTACAACATGCTTCCAGCTTAATTTGTCTCAAAGTGAGGCTGCGTGTCACGTCACCTGAAAGCTCAGAATATCAAACTCTGGACAGACAGATGAGTCTGTCTAGTAAACTCTACTTGCATTGCATTTTATTATTCTAATAAAACAAAACAGAACCAAGGAAATCGTGCTACGAAGGCTACAAATTAACATTTCATGCAAAACCAGTGTTAAGTCTTTATTTAAAAATGTTCTTCTGCAATATTTTAGCATTCCGTCTCGGTCAATTAGAATTCAGAACCAAATATCTGTTTGTAAAAGTGCAGCTAATGCTAACGGTGGTTGATGAGTTGAGAAAGTCTGCGATGGACTGGCAACCCGTCCAGTGTGTTCCCCACCTCTCGCCCCGGTCAACGGGTGAGAGACGGTCACCAGGCCTTCACCCATGACCCCAACAGGGATAAGCGTGTTGGAAGATGGATGGATGCATGGAGTTCAGAAAGTCGCATCTTTGCTCCAAACTAAATTCCTTTAGACAATGTCTAGTCTCCACAGCGTGTACACCTGGGGTTTAATCCCACTTTTACCAAAAGTGGGATTAAGAACAAAGGTTCAAGGACTGAAAACAAAAGGATTCCTAACAATTACTGCTATGAACAATTTCAAAGCCACCATTAAGCTCGAGACCATTTGGAAAATAAAAATATTTGAAGCAATGCTACAGAAACAGACCGCAAAACCTGCATTTTGCATATTCGGTTTAGAACATGTTGTCTACTTCTAGTCATGTGACTTAGGAAGAATGATTGGCTGATGCCTGAGACCCTTCAAACATCTAAAGGGTCATTTTAAATACGTTTAAAGACTTAACAACAGAGTACTATCATGTGCTTCATGGTACACAGTTTTATTAAAATCCTGTTTTGCTTTTTAAACATGGGTCGTAAATTGCTGATTATTCTGCTGCAAAAGTGCTGTGTTGGTAGTAAAGTACGGAGATCAGTGTTCTCTGGAATTAGCCGTTTCCTGACTTTTTATGAGAAACCGCAAAATCTGATGTTTATCAAGCAAGCGTATGCAGGCTCCACAAGCATTTACAGGTTGCAAGCGTCAGTGAGCGATGTAAGAGAGCGTGTTTAAAACAAAGTGGTTTTCTAAGACATGTCTGCTGCTCCTTTAAGCTGCAAGAGAGTGAGAGCAGATAACAGGAAAACTGAGCTGGGTAGAGAAAGTTACTCTGTATCACCGTTTGGAGGTTGTAAGCCCTGTCTGTACGTAACATCCTGGATCTGGAAATGCTGGTAGTTTTTTTTTTTCTTCAAATTTTCAGAATTGGGGTGATTAGAAAGTTGAGAAAATACATTGTTTTAGTAATGCTAGCTATGTTAATGGATAACATATATGATAAAAAAAAAAAGAAAACAAGAATAAAACAGCAACAAGCGCACCACAGCAAGACATATCGAGAACTGACTTTGGATGTAAAAGCACAGGATCGTACAGTGAGAAACAGTGGTCCTTTCTGAATGGTCCTTAAGAAAAAAAACAAGGAAACAAGTCATCTGGTCAGTTATGATGTCTTCTGAATCCTGGTCATCAGTCTGTTATAAGTTATTTGTCAAATGGTCAAAAGGGGAAAATGTGTAGGTAAAAACAAATGTGAGGTTCTACAGGGTTTTTCACCAGATGGCTCTAGGATATTACCAAGAACAGCCCCTTTCTAATTCCACCAGGACTCTGGCAGGTGAACCGCCTGTCCAGTAAAAACGTGGGCTTACATAAGCAATGGAATCCCACTCTGACATCAGTATGGACAAGTGATCCGTTAGAGACCACAGGTATACGAACACTACATCAATATTCTGGTGGGAAATCCCTTTATTCTTTGTTTTTTTTTCCTTTCTTTTCTTCCAAGTAGACAACGTATAAACCAGCACATCATCGCTCCCTTTAAGGCTCTAGAAAAAAACTGCATATCCGTGAGCAGAGGGTGACTCTGAGGCTCAGCTAAAATGAGTATGACTGTATGCTTGTCTGTGAGGTTCAGACATTTTAAGTGAAGACAGGGAGAGATGCCAGGCTCTTCAGTGCATCGACCGGAAGACCAGCCTGACAGGACGGTTCTCTACTCTCTGCTTTTTACAGCGTTTCCGATGCAGGAACAGCTGTTTTCATGACAGCAAATCGCCTGCTGGCTGGTGGAGCTACACATCACAAGGCAGGCGAGTTATTTATTGTACAGTACATTCTCCAAGTTGATTGGTGTTGTCTTGCCTTGTGCACAAAACAGCATTGGTCTGCAGTTCTGATATGATGAAGGCAGATGTTGGCCTGTTTGGTGTTGAACTTTAACCTCGTAATTGATTAAACTGACTGTGTCCGCCAACATAACACAGATAGTCGATCATAGAGATTATTTTAAAGTTTTCTGTGATGAGAGCTCACTCTGTAACTTGCAGGTGACAACTGAGAGAACCAACAGAGGAGCTTGCTAGATGGTTCGTACATTTTCACAATTCCTTTGGACATTAGCGCTCAGAGCTTTTGTTTTATGTGCCTATGTTCGTACATTGACCCGAGAAAAAAATTTACATCTGATGTTTTTCCATAATGCTTTGTTTGTTTCCCCCATCTAGCCTATTAAGTTCAGCTAATATCAGAAGAGAAATTCTAAAGCCTCTCAGCAGCTGGAAACAGCTCCAGTTTCCGAAGACGTCTTGATGGGAATGAGAAAGGTTTATATTACACAGGGGTTGCCGAGGTCCGCAAACACTTGAGGCTCTTCAATCCCTCGTGCAAACAACTTGATTAACCGGCAGTGCACTCTGACGAAAAAAGAAAAAGAAAGCAAACACAGAAGGGAGCTTTTATATTTATGTATGCAGAGTTTTAAGACGTTCGGTTGGGAGAGCAGCTGTACCTGACATCGATGGCCGTGTGGGTCAGGATCTCACCGTCGCAGTTCCAGCTGCTGTTAGTGCGTGTGCATCCACAAGCCGGGTGGTCTCGGCAAATGTGGCCGAAGATCTGCCTTTTGCCGTTCTCAAGCAGGTCCAGTTCCAGGTCTGAGTCGCTCTGGCAGTAGCGCGGGGTGAAGCGGAAACGCACCACCCGGTGGACCTCTACGAAGGCCAGGTCGAACTGAAAGAGGAAGAGAGGAGAAGGACAGCTCGGTGTAGATGATTCAGAAAGAAAGAGAGGGGGGAAAAAATACTGTATTCATTGTTGACATGCACCTGGTCATCTTTGTTGATGTGTCGCAAGAGGTGTCTGAGGAAATTGAAGCGCGAACATTTTCTGACAAGGATGAGGTCAGTGGTACCGTCAGCCAAGTGAGCAGCAGGGGAGAGTCCTTTGGGGCTGCGAGGACAGGCACAGCTCATACTGGCAGCGTTTATAGCTAAGAACTTTCCTCGGATCGTCCTCCACTCTCCGTCATCCGCTGAAACACAAACCCCCACAGAGACACGTGACCTAATGTTGCCAGTGTTCACGTAATATTCTGTATGTTTGATGAAAATGAATCCAGTTAATGCAACTAGGTAAGGTAAGGTAAGGTAAGGTAATTTTATTTATATACATCATTTTCAGCAACAAGACAATTCAAAGTGCTTTACATGAATTACAAAGGAAATACAAACACAACAACAAATCAAAGGAAAGAGCAAAAGAAGATAAACCAGATACTCCTATTCAGGGTTGGTAGATAAGTATAAGTAAGTATTTTCTGGTCTAATTCCTTTTCAGGGTTGGAAGAATGGAAGTCTAAAAAGTAGTTGCTACGGTAGTTTTTCTGGATTCTAAGTTTGTTCTAATCCCTGTTCTGGGTAAGTAAGTAAGTATCCTCTGGACTTCAGGGTTGCTAGATAAGAATAAGCAAGTATTCTCTGGACTTTCTAAGTATACTCTTAAATTTGTAAAAGTAATAAATACTCCACAGTTTCTAAGTAATAATAAAAACTAAATGTTCCTGTTCTGGAAGAATTTCTTTTGGATTCTAAGTTCGTCCTAAGTCCTTTACTGGGTTGCAATAATAAACTACAAAATTATAATAAAGCAATCAGAAAAATTTTATTGTTGCACACTCATGGTTTTATATTGGACTTGGTAAGTAGATGATGGCTCTCAAAATGCGAGTTATCCTTTCAAACCTGACTGGACTGATTCAGGGTTGATTGTTGACTCCTAGTGGCCGTCTGCAGGACTTACCACATTCTGAGTCTTGATTCGTCTTATACTTCTCAGCTCTCTCTGACTGAATCTGCCCATTGTGCTGACAGACTGCACAACTGCAGAGTTAAAAGACACAAAAACTGGATTAATTCACTGCATTACACATTCAAATCCCTTGAGATTATGGAATGCGACCTCTTCACTGTTAATACAGAACTGTTGATCAGTTTCACTGCTGCTTGGTAATCATGTTTTAGCTTAAACCCAACAGTTAGAAATCTACTAGGGCCAACAGGCCACAGAAACTTTTTAAGGTTAAAGATGTTCTTATTCTTATTCAAAATGATCCTCTAGAACCATGACCTGATCAGGCAAACCTGTTAGTCTAATCTAACAGGTTGTGTACAGTTCACCTCTAAACAGGAACTAGTTTACGTATGTGTCCCAAAGTAAGATGCTATTTTTTTCAATTTAATTATTTCAAATTCAATTGTCTTTTTTAAACACAATACGTCCACGTCTGCTAAAAATAGAACCACGGGACAAGACCAAAGGTTTTGTTAATGGTCGCTCTTATCTCATAGGTAAAACTATCTATGCGTTCATGTGGCTTATTCGGGCCACATGACACATCTACACATCTATTTATTTATTAGAAAGTGACAAGTATATACATTTACAGTGTTCATAAAAATGTTTGTGTTTCAAAAATGTCCAGACTGAGACACTCCCGCATTTGCCAGTTTAGTAACTAAAGCGCAAAGTACAATGTACTCACATGCTATAGATTTGTTTCTATTTAACAGTGGGTGCTGTAGTGACCTCTGACATTTGCAAAGGTCACACTGTCTTTAAACATGGCGGATAAGAATTGTAGTCATACAATAAATTGCAGCAGCTGCTGAAATGGCAGCGGCTTCCAAAGAGGACAGTGAAATACCAGACAGTAATGATTCTGAGTAGAAACTTTGAGGTCTACTGTACTTCTGATTTCAGTGTCTTTTATAGTAGCTTCCTACAGAGTGAATTGTAATCGAGTATAGGTATTTATTGCCAAGAAAAATTGTTTGCCATCACATCACTTTGTTGTACGTATTGCAACAAATTTAACAATTTGGGGGGAAAAAACATTAATGTGATTTTTCTGCTCAGAAAAATATAATATCCATTTCATCCACTTTCTGTTCACCCTTTGTCCCTAATGGGGTCAGGAGGTGCTGGTGTCTATCTCCAGCTACGTTCCGGGCGAGAGGCGGGGTCACCCTGGACAGGTTGCCGGTCTGTCGCAGGGCAACACAGAGACATACAGGACACACAACCATGCACACACACACACCTAGGGAGAATTTAGAGAGACCAATTAACCTGACAGTCATGTTTTTGGACTGTGGGAGGAAGCCGGAGAACCCAGAGAGAACCCACGCATGCACAGGGAGAACATGCAAACTCCATGCAGAAAGACCCCGGGCCGGGAATCGAACCCGGCCCGGGGTCTTTCTGCCGAACCAAGGCAACAGTGCTACCACTGTGCAGCCCAAAAAATATAATAAATAATGTCAAATCATTTTGAGCTGTACCATAGAAACAGATTTAAATCCAAAATAATCAAGCTTCCATCTGTCACCCAAAGTCTCTGCTCCAAGATTGACACAAGCACTGGAGACTATGGTCACAACGTTGTCAGACATGGGCAACAACAGCACAATCATTTTTTCAGTGTAATTGTCGCCTTGTGGTTAGCTCCCTGGCTCTGATGCTGTTACCCCAAGAGATGAAGCAGAAGAGATGATGCTCTCAACAACAGACTTAAAGAATATTCTGTAACATCTTGGTGCAATCCTTGAAGAATCTATGCTTCCTCAAGTAGTAAAATCTACTCTGTCCCGTCTTTTCATATAGACGCTTCACTGTTGAATCTTCAGTACAGTCCGTTGTCCAGGTGAACACCGAGGTATTTTTATTCTTTCACCACCTCCACTTCTTCTCCCATGACGCATAAAGGGTTTAATCTAATCCTGTTTCTTCTGAAATCTACAATCATCTCCTCTGTTTTGTTCACATTTAAGATGAGATGATTGTTCCCACAGCATGACACAAAGCCAGCAGCTCTCTGTCCTCAGCCTCTTGTCCATCTCTGATACACCCGATAACTGCAGAGTCATCTGAGTATTTCTGTAGATGGCAGGAGTTCGAGTTGTGGAAGTCTGGAAGTCTGAAGTGAACGTCGTGAAAACGAATGGTGAGAGCACAGTTCCCTGTGGTGCTCCTGTACTGCTAACCACCACACACAGTCCTTCATTCTCACAAACTGTAGTCTGTTTGGTCAGGTAGTCGTTGATCCAGGCTCAAGCAACATCACCCAAAAGGTGCCTCTATTCAAGTAAACACACCTACCTGTGAGTGAAATTACTCAGCTAAGGAAAATGAAAATACTTATTCACAAATCCTTACCTGTGTGTATATATAAAAAAAACCATCTTTCAGATTAATCATCATCAAAAGCTTACTAAAAACCACTTAATTTTTATTAGCTTGTCTGGTCCTAATATCAACAATCCAAATTTGACCACCGTCTGTTTCTCTCTATTGTGGCCCTCTGTGGTGATTTTAACTGTACCCTAGATTCTTACCATGACAGCGCAGCAGGCTGCGACTCTTCTCGTCTCAAAAGCAGACAGCTTACACAACAATTCATGTCTGAACACAGATGCCCAACGATGAGTAATGTCAGTCCAGTAGTCATTATAGTCACCGTGGTTGGTTCTAGAGGTTACGTCCTTATTTCAAACTCACTTGTCTACAGAATTAACAGTTGTACACACAAAAGTATTTTCATACCTGAAATACCCTGTAGTACTTAATTTTTCATACCTGAAAAAGTATTTTCAGGTATGAAAATACTTTTGTGAGTACTACAGGGCAGGACCAAGGGAGATACATCACTGAAAACAATATTAACCAAGCAGAACTGTTCTAAAACTACATTCATACCGTAAACACAATTATAAATATTTCTGTTTTATAATTCTCTCACCCATATCGACATTTGCCTGCATCCCGTGGCGTTCCAATGATGCCTCTGGCAGGCAGGTAGGACACCGTTCCCTCATAGTAATGGTGAGTCAGGAACATTTTCAAACCTGCATCATCCAGAGGTGCAAGTCAAAACGGGAGAAAGAACAAACACAGAACACCGTTTTGTGTTCAAACATGCTCCTACCCGATATGTCGTATCTGGCCGGGCCCATCCATCTTTTCCTCTCGCTGTCAGTTAGCATGTCGCCGTAGAAACCATATCCCAGCAGAGAGACGGAGTATCGCAGGAACATGTTGTGGTGGTGAACTGAACACACATCCATTGGCTGAGAGTCTCCTGAACACACACAGCAGGATTCAATTCAATTAAAGCTGTGATACTACATACATATAAGGCAAACATACAGTACCTTACATTATTTACTGTAGGTTGAAAATTTTCACACGTGTCACTTTAGAAACTGTTACGAGATAGGCAGTCACAGAGAAGTGCAAAACTGTGAGGTGTCGTGATGATTTATTTGGATAAAATAACGAGTTGTTTGTTTCTTGCAGTTTAGTTTTTACGCCATAACAAAAGGAAGTACAACTATTTGATTCAGATGAAAAAAATCAACAGACAAAAAGTCAGTCCCCCAAGTCCAGATGTAATTTAAATTTAGATGTTCCATTTCTGGTCTCAGAGGTTAAAGGAGATTAGAGAACAAGGAGCAACATGAAAAACCAAAAAACAAACACAATAGACAGGTCAGAGAGAAAGTTCTGAAGAAGTTAAAGGAGGCAGAAGTTTTAAAAAAACATTCCAAGCTTTGAACATCTTTGAGCTCTGTTCAGTCCATCATCTGAAAATCAAAAGAAAATGGACCAACCACTTACCTACCAAGACACAGACCTTCAGCTAAACTGACAGACTTGACAAAGAGAGCATTAATCAGACAAGCAGCCAAGAGGCTCATGATAACTCTGTTCCCATCTACTCCTCAAGAAGAAGAATGTGTTGTCAGGACAACGGTTTGATGTGCACTCAACAAATATGACCATTTATAATACATATTTTTTGACATATTTATTGAAACTGTCGCAAACCTGGTTTTAAATATTCTGCTATTAGAGCAGAATAATCCAGTCCAGTTTCGAAAAGTATAGGTGTTGTAGCTTCAGAATAAAACTACAGGAGTAGAACTGAGTGTTCCACCATGTCTGTAGTTCTAAACAGCAGCTCAGAGGGGCAGACAAAATTATATTTTGAGTCTAACTGACACTGTTTTGTGTCAGATAGACTTTTGTTTTAAGTTGAATTTGGCTCGTTTTTTGTTAATTATGTCGCCACAGTTACTCGAAATGCCAACAAAAGTAATAGCTCCCCTCACGGGATCGAGCCGCACGTGTTGATGTATACTGTGAGGGGGCACGCGGCGATACGAGCAGCATCAACGGTGGTAGGAAGCGGCAGTTATTTTGAGGTGTAGAACAACAGGTGCCTGCCATAGCTACGGCAGGCCCCAATAAAAAAATACTTTGAACAGTAAAAACAGCTAACGGGAAAACAAGTCATCTGTCAATAGTCCAGATGAAATATAGCTTAGGTATTACTCAGTTGGTTAAATAAGGATCTTTGATTTTAGTCGCAATCATGATGGAGCACAAGGGGAATTGGTTGGCTTGGTTAGAAGGAGACTTTGAGACTCACCCACAATGATGTGCAGTGCAGAGGTGACTGGGTCATTGGTTCCAATTGTCGCAAAGCAGATACAGTCTGTTGAACCTGAAACAGACAAAACAGTGATGAGACAGCAGCTACAAAACAACAGAGTAGAAAGCTCTACTGAGACTGAGGTGATGGTCACAAGCACTGTTCAGACAGTTAGTCAATGACTGAGTATAAATGGCACAAAAGTTGAACAATATGAAAGTGAGAGAAGAGCATGTGCAGCCATCCGACTGATGGGCTCTACAAATTAGCACAAAAGAAGGAACCCTATGCAAGAAGAGTGACTATACCTGTTGTATGTCCATTATTGAGCAAGAGTTCCCATGTACCAATAGTGAAGAGACCGTGGAAACCTCAGCAGGTGAGTGAAGTACACATATTTCTACTTTAAAGGAAGTGCTGCAATTTAGATTTATCTAAAAAGACATTTGTTAGGATAAAGAGCCCATTAATCCCATAAGTTTGAGAACATTGTCTTGGCCTGGAAGGAGTGAATGTAAGTTGAATGTGAAGTCAAATTGTCTCTAATGGTGCGTTCACACCAAACTCGTTTTGAGCATCGGGCGCATCTGGTTTATATTCAAAGTCCATGTGGAGGCATGTCGTGGGCTCATTGTCTCGTTTCGAGTGCCTACCGTGGCGTGATTTGAACTGTTTGGTGTGTTTCGAGCGTTTGACGCATCAAATGCATCCAACGTTCCACATAGACTGACCAAACGCGTGCTCAGAAAGTGGTGTGAACGCGCCAAAAGTGCACACGCGTCGAACTTGAAGCGTCAGATTCGCGTAACGCGTTTGGTGTGAACGCACCATAAAAGAAGCCTATCAGGCCAGTTCTACAGTCCATCCACTGGCTCCCTGTAGCTCAGAGAATAGACTTTAAAATACTTCTCTTGGTTTATAAATCACTGAATGTCTTAGCACCACAATACATTAAAGATCTGCTGTTTTATCAACCTTCTAGACCGCTCAGATCTTCTGGTTCTGGCTCTCTTCTGCATCCCCACAACCAGAACCAAACATGGAGAAGCATCACTCAGCTTCTATGCATCACATATCTGGAACCAACTTCCTGAAAACTGCAAAAGAGCCGAAACACTGAGTTCCTTTAAATCTAGACTAAAAACCCCTCTGCTTTTGTACCATAATAATGATGGCATTTGGAAAAATGTAATGTTGCGATTATTGATTTTTTATGTTTTGGTTTTTTGTTTTGTTTTTGTTTTTGTGGGCTCTAGTGTCCCTTATATGAAAGTAGGCTGACAGGAAAGGGGGAAGGAGAGGGGGAAGACATGCGGCAAATGTCGTTGGGTCCGGGAGTCGAACCCGTGACGGCTGTGTCGAGGACTCAACACAGCCTCCAAACATGGGTCGCGCTAACCACTACGCCACCACGGCATGCCCAATTTTTTATGTTTTTATGATGTAAAGCACTTTGGACTGCCTTGTTGCTGAAACAAACTTATAACTATCAATCAAATAAACTTGATTGATAGTTATAAGGAGAAATCAGCGTCGACAACTAAGGCATCTCACTAAATGTGTGTTTCTCATCCCAATTGTATGAGATGTTCTAGATATTTCCAATGAAGCTCAGTTACAGAGTAAAGGAGAACTTTACCTGCAGGGATGATTCCAATGCGAAGTGAGCAGGGAGAAAGGTCTTCCTCAGGACAGTTTGGATCTACGCCATTGTCGATTTGTGTCCTCCACACCAGACCATGGATGATCTCACTGAACATGCCGTCTCCTCCCACACACACCACACTGAGATTTGGAAAAGGGGGATAGTGGAAAGTTGGAAAAAATGAAACTGTTGTGTAAGGCTTGTTTGACTACTAATAACTATAAATGACAGTTTAGGGCAATTAATGCTTAAACTAGAAATTTAGACCAATATGACCAGGTCTGGGGACTGCCTGATCTTGAGGAAAATAACAACCAAACAGTTGAGTTGCAGATATCGACTATAAATACTTGCCTGACAAGACTTAGGTTTTAAAACGACAGATGAAGGCATAAGTCCAGAACTGGTGGTCTTTGAACAGCAAGGAGCCACACATGTATGAAATGAATACAAACAGCTTCTCTCTGATGTACAAGAGTTTAATAACAAAAATAATTCAACCTTACAGTTAAATACTTTAATCAACAAACTCACCAAGTTTGTCATACTGGACTAAAATACTGATAAAATAAAAAGAGTGATAAAACCAACAAACTACTAAAAGTAAAAACAGTACAAATTTAATGATAAAAATGAAATGATGCACTGATTTCACAGTTTGGTGAAATCAGCCAGATCCAGAAGATCTGAGCGGTCTAGAAGGTTGATAAAACAGCAGATCTTTAATGTATTGTGGTGCTAAGACATTCAGTGATTTATAAACCAAGAGAAGTATTTTAAAGTCTGTTCTCTGAGCTACAGGGAGCCAGTGGATGGACTGTAGAACTGGCCTGATAGGCTTCTTTTATGGTGCGTTCACACCAAACGCATTACGCGAATCTGACGCTTCAAGTTCGACGCGTGTGCACTTTTGGCGCGTTCACACCACTTTCTGAGCACGCGTTTGGTCAGTCTATGTGGAACGTTGGATGCATTTGATGCGTCAAACGCTCGAAACACACCAAACAGTTCAAATCACGCCGTGGTAGGAGTTTCATCCTTATCTTCTGCGGTTCCTCCTTCAGTTCCAGCAGGGTGGAAACACAATGAGGCTCATATGAATCTGGCCACAGCTGGAAGAGTGTTGAGTTATATCACTCTCACATAGGGACAATGTAAGTTGTCTTTAGCAATGCACTGAATATCAGAATGTGTTTTAAGTCTATTATTTCTATACATGTGTGGAACAAGCTGTTCATATCAACCTTTCCCACAAGTCACCATAAATATGTTGTGTAATAATAAGTCTGATTTGGCTATTAATAACTAAATAATAAGAAAGGGTAACTGTTAATTAATCTAGCAATTTAGATCAAGTTGGGGCACCACTTGATCAACAGGAAAATAATAATGGTGCTTTGTTGAATCAATAGCAGCCCCCTGCAGTTTCAGAACTGCCAACTCACCCGTCAACCTTGCTGAGCTCAGCGTCCGTCTTCAGATGATCCCTTGCATGATTGGCATAGTCAGTGACTATAGCAACATACAGAGAAACATACTCAAACAGAAGTTCATCATGAACTGATGTCAGTCTTAGCGACAGGGTGCAGGACCTACCAATGACATGTGTAGAGATCCCAGCTTGAGCAAACAGTGGCGCCACCTTCTGCTCATAGATGCGTTTGCCCTGACGCTTCCCACCGTATGGGTTGATGTAGACCAGCAAATTTCTGGGTCTGGTGGCTGTAACAACCAAACAATTCTTCGTGTCAACTGTTTTCTCTGTCTGTGTGTGTGTGTGTGTGTGTGTATATAGGTGCCAAGTCATACAGATGCTGGCCAGTTGCTCTCTGATCCTCCTGACCCAGTTCTGGCAGAGTACCCCATCTGGACACGTGAAGGTAACTTCAGCACAGCGCCAGTGGTGCTGACGACACCTCTCCACGTACAACACTGAAATAGAGCAGAAGCCCCAAGTCAATTTTAGTTGCTGATTTTTGCTGGCCAATTGCAAGTTTTTACAATGTTTATTATATAATAATAGAATTATATAACACCATATAATTATCTCATTATATAACTATTATATTCAATAATATAATAATTACTGTTTTGTGTAAGTTGCACTACATATCAGTCAATCAAGTTTATTTGTATAGCACATGTAGAGAGTGAAAAGGAATGGTGAGAGTACAGTTTCCTGTGTTGCTGACCTCCTGGTTAGACACACAGTCCTTCAGTCTCACAAACTGTGGTCTGTTTGTCAGGTAGTCATAAACCCAGGTGATTGTTGAGTCCTCCATCTGTGTCTTCTGGAGCTTCTGACAAAGCAGATGAGGCTGAATTGTGTTGAATGCACTGGAGAAATCAAAGAACATGACCCTCACAGTGCTGCCCGCTTTGTTCACATGATTGTTGAAGCAGGTGGATGATGGCATCATCGACTCCATGGTAACAAGCAAACTGCAGGGGTCTTGATATGCACTTGTCTGCTCATTTAGGTGGGCCAACAGGAGTCTCTCCTGGACGTTTGTGATGTGGGATGTCAGGGCAACAAAGTTTACAGTCGATGATTGATGACTGAACCCGAACGAGGCAGCATGTCTTCCACAACACTGAACCTTCTCTTGAGTCAGGCAAAGATTGAAGAGGTGTTGCAGAATCCCACAGAGCTGCTCTGATAGGACTTCAGGACTCTGGGGCTGACACCATCTGGACCTAAAGCCTTGTTCCGGTTCAGTCTTTCCACTTTCCCCCTCACCTGACTTCTAGATACAGACATGTGGGAGAGGGAGGCAAAGGAAGCAGCAGCATCTCCCGATCTTGTTTAGGACAAGCTTGTGGAAGCAGAAAAGTCCATGTCTGAGGTAGAAGATAAAACAGCTGAGGTTTGACAGGACAGGTGTGAGTCGAAGGAGGGTGGGATGTCTGTTTGGCTGGGTTCAGGTGAGGAGGACGATGAGCTTCCTGAGCTAAATCTAATGTGTCCAGCTCATTTGCTTTGTCCAGACTTCCATCTATCTATATGCCAAGTGGTGGTAAAAACTTCAAAACCACAAGCGTCACGAAAAAAATCAATTCAAGTCGTGTCTCAAAACAAAATACGTCGCCCACATCAAACAAAAGGAAACACACTGAAAGCAAAATCTCCTCAAGCAGAGGAAATCCAACAAGATGCCAAGCTGACATCGTCAAAGGGTGTTTCCCACTCACAAGTTCCCGCTGAAACATTTAAACAAAAGACACAAGAAAATAATGCCCAACAAATGACATATAGGTAAACGTAACCCAACATTCGTGTGCAAACACAAAGTAGGTACAAGTGACAAGCCCCAACTTTGTTACAAGCCGTAACACAAGACAGGGAGACATGGGCTTCAAAAATAAATAAGCACTTTATCAAGTAAAAAATAATAAATATAAACCAAGCAAATGGACAGGCAGCCCCATGAACTGTGCAGGGGCTGTTTCAAGGAGTTGAGCCCAGGTGTGCCGGCCAAGAGCTGCCCAAGAGCCAACCTGAGAGGAGCAACAGCTGGACCATGGAAGAGCCACTGAATGAAAAGCAAAAAGTGGTCATGTTTGAGCATCACTGCTTTTATAGCCAGAGTATGCTGGGTCCTAGTGGATTCTGGCTGTTGTACTTCTGGGGCCTCACAGAAAAAAA
Organism: Xiphophorus maculatus; assembly: GCF_002775205.1. Taxonomy (NCBI): domain Eukaryota; kingdom Metazoa; phylum Chordata; class Actinopteri; order Cyprinodontiformes; family Poeciliidae; genus Xiphophorus; species Xiphophorus maculatus. The sequence goes on from NC_036444.1 coordinate 25,934,801, forward strand.
TAACAAAATAACGGATGATCCCTCCATTTAAAGGGGAGGAGATGCTACAACGCCGTAAAAAGAAATAGAAGGGACAAACAAAACGTTTTCTGAACTCCAAACTAGTTGCTTTACGGTAATGCTGGCTCACGCAATGACTTACCCTCAATAACTTTCCTGCAAAGATCTGCCTCATGATGGGCCAGTTTACCCGTGAAGGTCAGATTACCTGTGAAGGTCAGATTACCTGTGAAGGTCAGATTACCTGTGAAGGTCAGATTACCTGTGAAGGTCAGATTACCTGTGAAGGTCAGATTACCTGTGAAGGCCTGCCTGCAATCCGATCCGTCTCCACCTTTGATCTTCTTCCAGCTGCTGTCATCTTTTCGATCGCTGCCGTTCATCCGTTGTTCCTCTCTGACTGAGATGATCTCTGACACCGGCACAAGGCGATTCACGCCTGCAACAACACACAAACATACGAGGTTTCAAAATCAATAAATGACAAAGGGAAGTTGAGCTAAATATCTTTTAGGTTTTACTGACATTTTTGTTACATGTGCTGTTAAATGTGAGGATGTTTAAAGGAGGCAAAGACACCTTTACAATTAGCTGCTGTCCATACTGAGCAGGAGTTGTAAAAATAACGGCCCAAAACCTTGTAAGGTGCAAACTAGGAAGTCACATCCACAAACTGTCGCTAGGCAACCCCCCCATCATGTCTGTGTTTCCATCCACCAATCAAAAGAGGCTTTCCTATGACGATCCAGCCATTTGGGGATGAAATTCTCTCTCTTGCTCCATTGGCCAAAAGTAAATAACAGCCTCATGTAAATAGAGGGATTATTTGTTTGTAAATGCGCGTGCAACTTGACTGGAGAAGGAGCCGGGCCGGCCTTTAAACTCTCACTGGTTGCCATGGTTACCTTCAATCGTCTTACTCTTTTAACACTGACTAGCATGTTGTGAGCATACTACTGTGTATCACAGCGTGACAAAATAATGTATGCAACCAAACTGACATAAGATGCGTAATAATGACCCATAACCATTAAATGCAGGCGAGTCGATAAATGACGGGAGGAAATTGCCCAAACGTCGGACACAGAAGTGCAAATATATATATATATTATTATTTTTTATTTATTTTTTTGTGTGTGTTTCACCCTAACACTACAGTATAAGTATTTTTCAATAATGTCTTTTTATAACATACTTGGGCATATTTTCAGATTCCCTGTCAATTTTTTTTTAAACATTTTAAATATAAAAACACGCCGTAGCACCCCACTGGTGTTAGCAAGTTTTCTGGGGAAAATCCCTGCCTGGGTTGTCCTTAATGTCATTAATGTGCCATTTTGACGTTTAATGAACGTTGCGTGCAAACGTTCAGTGATGGCTGGCTGGACGTTTGCTGGAAGTTCATGACAACGTTCAGGGGACGTTGGTTGGACGTTTCCAAATCTGTCATATTTGGGGGCAAAACAGCAGCTAAACCATTCACAACACTTGGAAACGCAGTAGGTTTCGTACATGCTGCTGTTGGAGTGTATCGTTCCCGTTTTCTGCCTCCGAGTCCGTCAGCACTTTATGACGGGCTGGACGACAGACGGCTGTGTTATGCAAGCGGATATGCGGCGTGTGTCTATCTATAGTTCCAAATAACTCTGTGCGTCCCAACATGTCTCTGCTTTACCAACAGAGCACCAGAGATTAGCATACAGTCCAGAAAACATGCTACAAGCTCTTACTGGGTCTGAATGGGCGGTACACCGGACTGGAGGCCCGTCTTTTCCATGCCAGCAGTGACCGGCTCAGGCTGACATCGTACGCCACGTTCCTGACGCAGAGTTCGGAGAGCAGAAGCAGCCTGCCAGGCCTCTCCATGGGAGTCTAGCTCGGTCCTTCAGCCGGCTGAAGAAGCAGCAGCAGTCCCTTCCCGATCACCTTCTTCCGATCATTTTGTCCTTTGCGTCTTTTTTGAAATCTCGAAAATATGCTGCTTTTTTTCAGGAGCAGCTACCTGGTTCCGAGAGGCGCATTCCTGCTTGAGATGTTGTTCTTGTTTCTTTCTACTGATAGATAGCGGTTTTCCACCGGATGTGGGAGGAGCTTGGGGTTGCGTTCAAGTGCTCCAAACATTGTAACCCATAAGACTGTTGTTCGCTACACTAAAAACGTAAAAAATTATAAGAGGGCAGCTGAAAAATGTCCTTGGGTCATGAACAATGGACATTAGATGGTCCACCAGCCACAACGGTTGTGGCTGGTGGACCATCTAACTTTTGACTAGTAGAAAATTACTGAATATTTATCATTTAAAGACTGATATTGGTGCCATATAAATGAGTGGAAGTAAACAAGTTTTATCTTTAAAAGTGAGCTCTTTCAGAAATGAAGCTACATCATTTTGCCATCTCTTTAGCTTTTTTTATACACTTGTTTTACACTTTATTAAATCAGATCAATGTATAAATGCATTCCAAGCATCCCGACGTGTTCAGACACCTCAGGGTGTTAATGTCTGGCTAGAGCTGTAGTAGTTTCATGTACACAGTTGTTAGACTACTGACTCCAGCTTCCACTTTTCCCAGCATGTCAGAAAGTATTTAGTCGACTGTCTAAACTGGCATTGATCAATAAAGGGAATTATAGTAAATTGCCTACTTCTTCAACACGAGGTCCCCAAAGCACTTTACACTACATTCAGTCATTCACCAAACATTCACCACCAGTAGGGACGGTGAGTGAAGTGGACGCAACATCTGTGACAGACAGAGGAGGAGTTCAAATCAGCAACCCGCCGGCTATGAACTCCTACCATCGTCGCCCAAACTCCTTTGTAATTGGTGTAAGGATCTGGGGCTGTGTGAGTTTGGCTTTTGTCATTTTTTGTTTTCCTTAGTTTTTTCAATTAGTTCTGATTGTTTCCATTTCCACTTCAGTTCTTTATTAGTGATTGTAGTTTATGTCTTGTTATTCCTTGTCACTTTATGTTTCTTTAGTCTAGTTATTGTTTACTTTTAAAGGTTTTGTTGGTTCTAGTGGCCTTTATTTGAAAGTAGTTTGACAGGAAAGAGAGTTATTAGAGAGGGGGAAGACATGCTGCAAATGTCGCCAGGCCGGGAATCAAACCTGTAAATACCCGGACGAGGACTAAGGCCTCCATACATGGGTTGTGCTTTGCCCCTGCGCCACCACAGCACCCTAGTCTAGTTATTCTTTAGTGTTAAACTCTCCCTCGCCCCCAGTGCCACTTCCTCTCTTCAGCCTTCCTCCTGCTTTCTCCATTCGAACCTGCAACTCTATCAGCCTACGTCTTTTGCTCAGTATTCTTCTATTCTACAATTGCACCACACTGGAGTAACTCTGTACTTTCAGTGAGATTTTTTTTTCTTTTTTTCAAACATTCCTTCCTGCCTTTTTGGAGAAAAATACCTTTCTTTGGACAACCACCCACTTCTTGTTTTGGATACTATGAAAAAAAAAAAGTTTTGCCATTTTGTTATGCATATTCTGAATACTCTCCGTACATATACACACTTTCCTCAAATGCTATGCATCACTGCTAAGCGCCACTTTAATCCCGTCGCTTAAAGAATGATTTCTGATTATTATATTTAACATTGGCACCAACTGCTACAGCCTTTGGCAGATAGATATCATGGTAGCGGTTTTCGGAACAGCACCGATAGCTATCTAAATGAGATATGGCAAGTAAATCTGATGAGGTAGCACAGCTTGTCAGAACACAGCAACAATGTATCAATTCATATTAGAAATGATATTCCATCTCTTATACAACTTTATCGGAAGAGCTGTGTCATTTTCATTATGTTTGCACCACTCCACAAACATCCATAATAAGCCTTCGTAAATTTAATGTGGCAGTCTCCATTTCAGTCTAAAGATGGAAACAGGATTTAAAGTGACTACATGGCTGTTACAACCTGCAATTTCTACAGAAAGAAATTTTGTAGAAAATACCTGAAATCATATGTAGGGTGATTTCTGTCCAAGGCTCAATCCTAGGCCCCATCATCTTTATCATCACCCTGCTTTAGTCACTCTGGATAAATTTAAGTCAATAAGAAAATATTTTTGAATGGAATTTGCATTTTTCAGTATGCCTTTTAAATCACTGTTAAGATCAACTTTCCAGTGTCTTCTGAACAACAATAGAGTTAAAAATGATGGTCAAGCTGGTTTCTAAATGAACAGCCAAGACATTTGACAACAGAGTTCTTAAAGACATGCTTACAACTCTGGCAGGTCAGAAACGGACCCATTTTAGAAATGTGGAAAAAAAGTAATCTACTTTGAATCCCCCACCAGCAACTGGCTGCCACAGCCATGCAGCTCTGACTCGAAGATGAAGATTTGGGCATCTTCTCCTGTGGCAGCACATCCTCCCAGAGTCACATCTGCAGCCGGAGCAGGTTTACCGATCCCCAGCAGGTCTTTCCTGGCTTCCACTTGAACAGAGATCTCCCCACAATCAGCACCGACACTCTGAGCTGGCTCTGGAATTTTCAGCTCAAGGTCTGGAGGGTGCCGAGGCTCCTCCTCTGCAGGTGGATCAGGATACCGCCAAGCTAAAGGTCCCTCAAACTCTGGTTTCACCTGCTGGACAGCTGGGATGCAGGGTACGATCAGTTCATTTATGTCAAAGTCAGAATGATAAGTTGAAATTTAAAAACGGTGACAGGTTTAGAAAACATTTTTCAGTGCACATTTTTGATTGTTTCCTTTTTCTACAAAGTCTTAAACTGTTGGGGAGTAATCACTATGACAATACACCAACCAGTATACAAGTAAAATCTATCAGTCTTTTTAATATAAGTGCTTTGCTAAGTGTAAATGACCCCGCTTCATTGTGTGAACAATTTTTACTTTTTTTCCCCCCTGTCTTTCTCAGCTCCATACATTTGATGATCAGAGTATAAAGCCAGATCAGTCATAGGTCAATCTGAACAGTGCCAAAACTCAATATGTTAAGTACCATTAGTTGCGAATCCCACTTACCTTGTAGCTGTAGAAATACAGGTTGGTGTCTCATCCGGTCAGCAGGGGCAAAGGGATTTTGGTTTAATTCTTTAGCTAAAGCAGCTAAAGCACCACAAGACAGACAAAAAGCTATCTTGATAAATATCCTCCTCTTATTCTTTGTGATTTATTTTCCTGATTCTGAAAAATGTTGATTGATGCAAGAGGCAACTTTGTATAGTGACCTAAGGTCTTGGCCACCATTTGATTGTCTTGATGATTCTCCAGCTCTGCCTCATTAGACCCTCAAGTTTCACCTGGGCTCCATTTCAGGGGAAAAGGTCATCAAGCTCCCACTGGAAGCAGATTCCCTGACTAAACCTAACAACTGTTGACAGGCGTTAAGCTTAAATCCTCAGATTTTCCTACGCATCGAGAAACCAGTCCCAATAATCGCACTGCACCCTACGCCCCCCTATGAAGTGTGTACTCAGTCGAAGTGAACATAAGGGTTCGAGTGCGTCACATGCACGCAAAAAACTTGACAGGGACAGTATGACTGCGCAGCAACTTCCAAAATGGAGGACCTCTCGCTATTTAGGCATTTGTACTTCTAAATAGTCTAGCAAGCAATCTATTTTAAATGTACAGTACAGTTATTTTTGTTTTCCAAAATCATTGCAGAAGATATCTGGCTGTTCCTAATGTGTATGAATACAGAGCAAAATTGGATAGTATTCATAAATGTACAGTAGAGTGAAACTATTATTTACTTTACATTTATTTCCAAGGTAGAAAAACTTTGTCATTAAAATGTACTATATATAACTGGACCCCAAATATTACACATAGCTCCCCAGCTAAATTTACTGCTGTTTTGAATGCTTATGACAAAATATATCAAAGTTCGATTTGATATATTGCCAGTTTCCCATCTCCAAAACGAGTAAACGTATGGGTCGGTTTGCATGAGGAATCTCACATTCTTCTATTATTATTATTATTATTATTATTTTATAGCCCACATTTTGCTTTGAAATTATTGTGATTCTATGCAACTGTCAAAACTAAGACCACAGAGACACGTACCAGTTCAGGATTTTATTCTGACAAAAACAAATCAGAGATCATCTTTAAATGTTTGAGACTCGAACACTTCAGAAACTTCTACTCTATAGTGCATCGAGTTATATCCAGACATTACCCAGAGAATAGTGATGAACCAGCTTGCTCCCAAGGGAATGACAGCATACTCATATGTGGTCTCTTAAACTAAATCGAAATTCTAAATCTAACTAAAACTAAATTCTCCTCTCACAAGACCTTAAACATTTGTTTCTGCTTAAAGTTTAAATTTTATTTAAAGCACTTGTGTTTAATAAAGCATAAATTGTATTCATATCAATTTAGTACATTTAAATGGTAACTTACATTTACTAAAATACAATCCTGAACAAGAAAGGATTTTCTAACTTATTCTGTTTCAATTTATCAAAAAGAGATACAATAACTTATCTACCACAGAATGGCAAACTAGAGGAATGATGGATGGAAATCAGACGGATGGAGGGTCAGATGGAAGTATGTCAGGAAGCATGTTCTCTAGTCTACTGCTCATGCAGCTTTTTATGTCTCTTAGCAGTTGGAAGAGAGAAATAACTCCTGCAATATTACCACTAAGCTGTCCACATGATAAAGTCAGCAATCAGCACTCATTAAACTAAACTTGTGTGTGAGATGAGTCCCTCCTCTAGAAACATAATAGAACAATCTGCCAACTCCTCACAGTTATTGTCCAGCTGATTTCAAACAGATGCAATGGAATCATGTAAATAAGCCTTCTCAGGCTTTGGGACATTACAAACACAAAGACAGCAGGTTAGAAAGAATTTGCTTTAAGCAGGTGGGGTGTCCTCCGTCAATCGTCTGGTTCAGCTACACACTGCTCCACAATTTCTCTGAGGTTGGGGTTTTCCATGGCAGCTGCTATCCGCTCCTTATCATTGATCTGTTTGTTAACTGCAGACATGAACAGAAGGTTCTCACTCAGTTAATGAGCAACAGCAAGATAAAAAGAAAAGCACCCATCAATTTATCAAAAAAAGGATACATCTGCTGCAAAAGCAGCATTTGCTCCGTCAGAGGTTACTGCTGTTTTTGCTTTTTTAATTCTTACTAAAATGCTTGAGACTATCTTAATACCAGAAAAAGATAAGAACAAATACAAAGAGCAGTTTTTCCAAGTCATGATTTCATTTATGGGACGCACCATGGAGCATCCCATAAATGTCCGCATGAAGTTGAATGTTCTTCCTGTAAATATGTGGGTTCACTCAGAGTAGTTGGTCTCCCTCCCACAGACCACAAACATAACTGTTAGTTATTTTTGACAGGACAGTGCATAAAAAAATAATGTCCAATATTTTGACTTACAGCAACTTTGTTGTGATAAATGTTGAATATTTTTTTCAGATCAAGGAATGTATAAAGAAATAGAACCGCTCAATGTTGAGGCATCAAATAAATGATTCAATCAGATTATTCAAGAATCATAATCGTTGTTCATTATTACTACTAAAGAATTATTCTGGAATCAGCCAAGATAAGGGACTTCCTGTGGCAAGGAACAGACTAGCAGGAAACATGAACCAACTAATGCTCCTGTAAATGGAAGAGAAGATTCCTGTGGAAGACTCTCAATGACCGGAGGAAAGTGGAATTCATTAATGAATGCTGAATCTGCATTTTCCAAGGAAATAAGGCTTTGATACCATTCACTTGAAATAAAGATGGCCACCAAATTTAGAGTAGCATCACTTCAGTGACAATATCAGGCTTATTTAATTCAGTTGCACAAATACGCAACACATCATCTCAAGGCACTTTACAAAAAAATCTATTTCAATACAGTTACATACAAAACATTACAATCAAACCTATTTATCAAAAAGTGCAGTCAAGTTCAGTTTATTATTCATATCGGGGTAAAAGCTTTTTCTATCAAATGGAACCCAATAGACTGACTTGCAGTAAATCGCTTGCATTGTCGCTGACTTTGCAGCAATTAATCAGACAGAGCATGCATGTAGCAACAGCAAAGAGGAAACTCCCCTTTAACAGATTAACCTCTGGCGGAATATGACTCAGCGGCCATCTGCCATGACCAACTGGGGGTTTTAGTACACACACACACATACCCACACACACACACACACACACACACACACACACACACACACACAAAATAAAGAAACAGAAGCATTGATCGAGAAGTACTTCCTATATTAAAGAAAAGTAAAATGTTAGCAGTTAAAAGAATGTTCAGTTGTTGGTAGCAGTGTCTCAGCTGATGGGCCCCTCAGACAAGACGTCACAGTTAAACAGAATGCCAGCCCAGTTAGAGCTTCTATGGAAAGAATGAAAGGCTGAGAGAAAACGTAAAAAGTTTGAAATAAGAGGAAAACACACAACTTGGAGAGAAGGAGAGAACGTGGCTAAGTGGTCAGAGAAGTGGTCAATTTGTCCAGGCAGTTTAATCCAAGTGAAAACTTAAGATGGAAGTTAAAAATAAAAATGAAATCAAATGACAAGCAAGCCTAAATATCAGCTGCTGTACAAGAATGATGCAACGTGAATGTTTAAGAATATTGTGTTTTGCATTGAGCACAAAAAGAAAAAAACTTATTTAAAGTGTATGACCTATTTAAACCTTAAATACTTATTTGTGAGAAAATATAGTGTTGTGCAAGTTCATTAAATAAACACTTACTGTCTTCTTCAGTAGAATGGGTTCCTTCTGAAATGTAAATTTCCAACTAAAGAGCAAAAGAAGAAAAAAACAAAACAATTGATCAAATAACTTATGTTTGTTACCATCAAGACCAAAGATCACTGATGCTAGCTTGGAGCTAAGGTGGTTTAGGATTGCAAATAACATGAGAAACGATTTTAGAGACATAAAAAAAAAATCACAAACAACAAAGAGTTTTAATAAATTTAAAGCATACTAATATAACTACTGCTCTGAAGACAAGAGAAACATGAAGTCTGCCCATAAGGTTCAGACTCACCTTATGTTTAAATGGCAGACACCGCTGCAACTTCACTTGTATGCACAGGCCTGCAGACAACACATCTTTATCAAACACAGATACTAACAGATCTACTGCTACAAAACAGGAAACAAAAATATGCTATTCAATAGACCACTGCTCTAAAACTTTTCCATCTGAGGACCACTTAACCCATTTAAAGTGGATATACATACATTGCTTTTAAATCTTTCCTTGCATGTAAATCATTCATTATGGCCAATATAAAGTGGAACTGCAATCCTTTGGTCTGAATTCTTCGTCACTGCAACTCAGACCAATAACAAGTAATAATTACAATAAGAGTAATAATTACAAATATTTAGTACTTAGTATATTAATACTTCTCAATTTACTGACCGAGTCTTTCCAAACCTAAAATATGATCAGCTCTCCGTCCAACATTGTGTTCAGGTGGATTTAGAGGAGACTTTTGTCATCAGCAGACTTCCTCACCAATCAGAGTAGCCAGGGAGCAGTGAGGAACGGTTGGGGAGAATCTGATTATGATGAGGAACTCGTCCTCGTTGAGCTCCTGAATCTCCACACATTTCTCTGTCACTACCTCCAGCTCCTCCAGGGTGTTCGGCTTCTCGGGGTCCCGGATGGATCGAATCACATCTGAGGGAGGGAAGGAAATACATTTCCATGAGACGCTTGAAATCTCTTAACGTCTACAATGACTGAACGATGAAATACAATGCTGTGAAAATGATTTATACTTTGCAAATTTCTGTTGTTTCGTATGTTTTTTTTGGGGTTTTTTTGCCATTTTGTCACAGTTGACCCCTCAGGGTACCTTGACTACCCAAAATGGGACATTCTACTTTTTTATATATATATTACTATTATTTTTCCCAGTATCTCGGTCATCCTAAAGATCAATTCTATGAAACTTGGCCAGAACTGTTTTAAATTTTCTTTTTAAAATTTCTTTGTCCCTTTGATTGTAAGTTACGGTATGTAGAACAAAATGCATGCACCTTGTGTGCACTTAACATTCTGGTTCAATTGACTCCCATTATAACCACATATTTTTAATGGACAGTAAACCTGGCATTTTAAAATAACTTTCCTATGAAGATCAAAATGATCTAAGTGTCTGCCTTCAAAATACAAGAAAAACCTGTTTTAGGTTTGATGACTCCTGTAATATCACTACAGGCTCCACCCCCTTATTTTGTCAAGTTTCAATGAGGGAATGGTTCTACTACCTTTAAATATGCATGGCAAAAATACATTGAACACAAAAATAGTCTTGGTGTGTTGGTAATGATGTAAAGGAGTGGTGTGAAAATGATTAAGAAAATATTTTGTAATTTGAAGAATCAAAGCCAAGTAGCCTTTGTTTATGTCTTCTTTATTATGGGAGATTGGCATAGCAAGTTTATGCGGGTTCATTTGTCTGGTCTTCCACACATGAAGAGGGTCTGCCATATTTTTCTAGTAAGTGATGAGCCCCATGAGAAAATGTTAGAAGACTACAGCTATTTCTCTTGAAATGTAGTGAGTAAAAGTAAAAAGTTGTCAGAAAGATAAATACTCAGATATAAATACCTGAAAAATCTATTTAGGTATAGCAAACAAAGCTGAAGTTGGTTTCCGGTTCCAGCTTCCGATTCGGGAAATGGCTAAAGGGCGATTCCACCTACTTTTTCACTATTTTCCACATCTTTAATCTACTCTAGTTAAAAAACTACAACACCTAGACTCTTCAATAAAGGTTGATTTCACCACTTTTTGTATCTATATCACACTAGAACTGCTCCTGTTCCTAAATTACAACTCCTACACACTTCAAACTTGGACAGGATTATTCTGCTCAAATAGCAGAATATTTAAAACCATGTTCGGGGTTTGTGAAACCTTTATGTGCTTTGATTTCAGATTACTATTCACACTCGTTCTATGTAGGGTTTTTTTTTCAAATTCAATTCTAATTTAAAACCACTTTATTAATCCCAAAGGCAAACTAAATGTCGGTTTAACTCATTAATTCTTCAAAGAGGTATTGTAGATGGTAATGGCTGTTGGAAGGAAAGACCTTCTGTAGCGGTCTGTGTTGCACTAAATCTGAAGAAGCCTCTGACTGAAAGCACTCTGCCTTCCCAAGAGAGTCTCATGAGAGTGGGTTTGCTGAAGCAGGTGTATGATGGCAGCATCAACTCCAACTCCACGGCAATAAGCAAACTGCAGGTGGTCTTGATATTTCCTTGTCTGCTTATTCAGGTGGGCCAACCGGAGTCTCTCCAAGACCTTCATGTTGTGCAACGTCAGGGCTACAGGTCTGTAGTCGTTGATGACAGACGGGTGAGTTTTCTTCGATATTGGATTCAGTACAGTAATCTGATCATTTGTGAAGTTTCACAAATCAGAAAAAAAGTTTCACAAATCCCAAACATTGTTCTAAATATTCGGCTATTAGTTGAGAATAATCTAGTCCAGGTTTGAAGAGTCTAGGTGTTGTAGTTTTGGGAGCTGGAGCAGTTTTAGAGTGATCAAGAAGCAAAAAAAAGTGATGAAATCAACCTTTATTGAAGTTTCACAAATCAGAAAAAAGTTTCATAAATCCCAAACATTGTTCTAAATATTCTGCTATTAGAGCAGAATAAACCAGTCCAAGTTTGAAGTGTCTAGGTGTTGTAGTTTTTTTAACTAAAGTAGATTAAAGATGCGGTTGATGGTGAAAATTTAGGTAGAAAAGCCCTTGTGCCATTTCCCGAATGGGAAGCTGGAATCGGAAACCAACTTCAGCTTCGTGTATAGCAACGATTTATTCTGTTTCACTTTACAACTTTGCCTGCAATTAACATAGAATGATCTACACCAGTTTTGAAGTGTCCAGGTGTTATAGTTTAGGAGCTGCAGCGGTTCTAATGTGGCACAGATTAATAAAAATGACGAAATAGCCATTAAGGAAACTTCACAATTCAAATAAGAGGTTTCACAAATCACAAACTTGGTCTTATTCTGCTTTAGTGCAGAATAATCTAGTCCATGTGTTGCATTTGTTTAAGGTTAAATAGGCTCAAGGTACTGAAACATTTAGGTGGAATTGCCTTTTAGCCATAAATGTCCGAATCGGAAGCCAATTTCAGCTTCGTAGTCGCAAAGGAGCAGGAAATAAATTGAAGAGCTTTTTCCATGTATCATCTTTCCAGCTCGACTGGCAGCCAGTCTGACGTGAGAAACGCCAAACAGACCCTCTAACTTACCGTACACGTCCAGAGCTTTTTCCTCCATCGGCTCGGTGTTCATGCCATTTCTGTTGAGTCCGGACAGTTGGAAAATCTTTTCTAGAGCTGGTGATAGACGGCTGGACACTATTTCCATTGGTTGACACGCGCCATAATAAACGACAACATCTCAAGAGAGACCGACTTCTTCTTTTGTCCAATGGCGGTTGGCAAACAACCTAATGGAGCATTACTGCCACCAACTGGGCAACCGGAAGCTGGAAACTTCTCTCTCTTCTCTCTCTCTCTCTCTCTCTCTCTCTCTCTCTCTCTCTCTCTCTCTCTCTCTCTCTCTCTCTCTCTCTCTCTCTCTCTCTCTCTCCTCTCTCTCTCTCTCTCTCTCTCTCCCTCTCTCTCTCTCTCTCTCTCTCTCTCCTCTCTCTCTCTCTCTCTCTCTCTCTCTCTCTCTCTCTATCTATCTATCTATCTATCTACCATGTATATAAATTCCACATATGGATATCTGGTTCATGAGCCACATGAACCACACTCCATACCTGTAGGTGGCGGTGATGCACCTTAAGTTATTTGCCAACCGCCAATACATTTCAAGAAGAAGAGGAAGCTATTTCGGTCAGCTGACACCAGAAGTAATGTGACTCTTACAACTGGGAAGCTGTTGACAAGAGAAGAAAATTATTAAATATTTCCCATCTTGTTATTCAGATATCTTTATCAAGACCATTTGAACCGGTCAAACTATTCTGAAACTGAGAGGAGATGTTTGACGGGCAGAACTCGATAGAGGTGCTGGTTATTCCTGAGAACCAGCGCTGTGGTCAGCTTGCAGACATCCAGAAAGCCGCGCTGTGCCCTGCGGGCTCCCTGCTCTGCTGCCTTGGCGTCTCGGGCCAGCTGTTGGTGTGGGACCCTGGGGACAGAGGGGCCCCTCCGGCTGCATCGGACGGCTGCTTTGTAGAGTGAGTTCTGACTGGTCTTCGCTTCCCGTGTTTGTAAAGCAAGATTTGTGCTAAACAACTTTTTATGCTCGAACCGAATCGAGACAGACAAGAGTTTTTAACAGTGACACGTCCTATAATAAAATCTTTCCCTAAAATCTTTTTTAGCAATAAAAAAAAAAGTAAGACTCGTGCTAAGTCATGTGCCATGTACGTTTATTTCACAGGATGGTACGAAATCTTGGTAATTTTAAAGACACAAATAGTACTATTATAAAATGATCAATTCAGTCAGCACTACTAAATAAAGTCATAAATCTTTTGAAACCTTTCTGGTGCACCTGTGGTCAAAACATGTTTGTTTATTCAGTGAAGTTACACATGGTGTGGGTTAGTGTAAAAGTTACAGAAGTAATGTAACTGAGTAAATGTGAATACTTACTATATGTGACCTGGACAGGGTCTGTCACTGCTGGGTTGATATGTCTCTTATTTGTAGTTTTGTTAAATACAAAGTCAACTACTGAAGTCTCTTTTTTTAAGGGATGTAGTATGTATTAAAATCATATCCAAATTAAATGCTTCATGGAATTGCAGATAACAGTGCTTATTCTGCAGATTAAAAAACCCCCTATTCTTTTCCCTATTCACAGTTTCTGCTGGGAGGAGGCGAATACAAGCATTTGGGGAGTCAGCAGCTGTAATTTGTTGGCTGTTGGATCACAGGGTGACATAACGCTATTCGAGGCTGAAGCAGAACAATCCACCCCAGTTTCTTTGCTGACTGTGCAAAAGTGTAATGTAGATAATCTGCTGGAAATTGTCAAGGGGAGCGACAAAAGTGAGTAATCAGTTGTTCTTACATTTATCACCTGCTGAATTTTGTTTTGAAAGTCTTAACGTTACAGATTACACTGGTTGACAGCCAAAACTTGCCTGGGCTTTTTTCCAACTCTTTTAGGGTTATTTCGATGAGCTGAATCCAAAAATCACATTGGTTTTGCTCAATCAGGTCAACTTTCTGAACTGTGGAGCAACATAGACAACTTCCCAAAAAACATTTTTTGTAACTCAGTGTTATGCTCTTGTTGCCAGGTGTGTGTGAGCTGGTGCCTGTACAGGTGTTGTCCTTTATGGCCAACCAGTGCTGTGTACTGGTAAACAATGAGTGGATTCTGCAGCTGCAGTGGGAACAGGCATCACAAGAACCAAAGACGACCTCCTGCTGCAGAATCCAGCTAACAACCAGTGACAGACATACTGCTGTTCACCACTGTGTCTGTGCAGAAACCCTATTTGTCCTCAGCTCCAGTGGACTCATATGTATCCTGCAAAAAGCCTCTTATACTGACAGTAGAAATGCTGCTTTTCAATTTAAATCAGAGCTGCAGAAGCTACGTCTCCTCTTAATAAAGCAACAGCCCCAAGCTAGCATGACCTAATCAGTGGGGAATCAGGCTGGAAAAAGAATGAGTAAAGAACATTCATACTGCAGCTTTAAACCAGGTTTATGAAAGAAACCCTGGATATAATAAACTCGCTCTCTCTGTTTGTTATTGTTCCTCATACAGACAAGAAATTTGGCTGTAAATGTGATGTCACTGGTAATCTTTTTAAAAAAAGGGTTGCCATTTTAAAGTTTGTTTTGGTTGTTTGTTAGTGTGTGAAACAATGCATTTCTGTCCAAAGAGTGTTTTCCCTAATCTGTCCTTCCGATCAGATGTGTATGCCATTACTGATGGTTCTCTGCTGGCCAGCATCAACATTCCTTCCTACCTGAGCTCTGGTTGGCCGGATGGCGGCCTGACTTCCTCTTCACTCTCCTCCTCCTCTTCCTCCTCCTCCTCCTTCTGCCTTTTCCAGGTGTCAGCAGATCTTTGCACAGCTGTAGCTGTAACTCAGTCTCATGCAGCAGTCGCCCTTAATCTTAACCACTACTTCAGGTACAGGAGCCAGTTCTCTATTAATGTTTTCTAATTGCTTTGTTTACAGCACAATGGCATTTCTCCTTGAGGCCTACTGTAGACTTTCCTTCATGTGTGTTACTCCCTCACTCTGAAGTTGAAATAGACATTTGGGTGACAGTGATATTTGCTCTTTGTCTAAAAGACTGAACACATGCTGATGCATACATATAGAACTGATGTGAAAAACATTGCTTTGTTACTTTCTCTCAGTAGATTAAGATCACTATTGATCATAGATTTAGTGTAAGACTAAGTCTATGTGTAGCAAAAATAAGGATATGATTTGGCATCTTGTTTTAACACTTAGCATAGTGGGTGGCAGACGATGAGCCTTTGGGTTTTAAATGTAGCTCTAGTCTTTTTGACTCAGCCCCGGCTCCAGAGTAGTTTAGCGAAGGGGGCGGCTTTAAATTTAATATGAATACATAAACAAACTTCTATGAAACATTTCAAATAAAAATAACCATGTTTATTAATATTTAAAAAAACAATAATGATGTAAACAGTAACATGGAGAAAATGTTTCCAACCTCTGCTTCCGAGACAATTTCTTTAAATTCAAAGTCATTCTATTCAAGTACGTATTATGGCACATTAGGGCCATTGAGGGTAGAAAAAATAGGAGTACATTTCCACCAAAATAAAAGCCTTGAAGAAAACAAGAAAATTTCTGAGCTGCAAAAGTTGAAAATTTGCTAGAAAAAAAAAACACTCAGAAATTTTGAGATGCGTCTCAGAATTTTTTTTTTTTTTTTTTTTTTTTAGAAATTTCCACATTTTTTTGAAAATGTCAGGGTTTGTTGTCTTTTTTTTATTGCAATTTATACCTTCTTTTCTAAAATCTACAATGGCCCTGATACACTATTGTAAGTAAGAGCAGGATTAGTTAATAATATTATTCAAGTAAAAGTAAAAAGTGCAGTAAAACGACTCTCATAAGTACGCCCTTTGCGCCAGGGCAGTATTGACTACGGTTGGGAAATATTTTAGCTGTTTCGTTACTAAACAACGACCTGCTGGTTTGTTGCACTTTAATAAAGTAAAACTGTCTTCCAGAGAACACCCAGAACACCTCCACTGTGTTGGCCCCCAGTCCTCTTCCTCACTTCAGCCCAAGGATCCAGGAGACCAGGACGCCCTGTCCAGCTCCAGTCTTGCTGCTGTTGGTTCACCACTCAGTGATAACCGGTACAACCACTGATGACAGACTGTCCTTTTATGATGCAGCATATGTTTACTGTCCACTTGAAAGCAATGCAGTTGTAATGGATTCAGTGCTGTTCCTACACATACACCCAAATATCACACTGAGGAACTTTTTTCCAAACAAACTTGAACCACTCGTGAGGGAAGTTCCAAAATTTGCATTAAATGACAAATGAATATAAAAGAAAAGCAAATATTGTACACAGTATTTTGAAATAAGTGCGCAGAATAAAGCTTTCAAAAAATTAATTTTATATTTCGGGTTTTTGTACCGCTAACCAGATGGTCATAGCTCATATTTTGAGATAAGGATTTTGAACATGCCTGACAAATTGTCCTGTGCCTTTCAGATTATTGATTAATGACTTTGAGGATATTCAGTCTTTCTCGTCTTTTTTTAGTGCCTGGGACACTTGTCTAGCATCCATGTATGCCAGAGCGCAGCAGGCGGCTTATCCCTCATCCCCCTCTAAGTCAGGAGGGGTTCCATGGTTCCACTCGCTCCCCCACCTGCAGTCCCACCCAGCTGCCATGTCCTCCCACAGCAGAGTGCCTCCCAGTGGGGCGACCGTGGCCTTCTCTGTCCTTGACTCATCCATTCCATCTCTTCTTGCCGTTTCTGAGTTCTCTGCACTTTTGACCTTTGTTGCTCCTGGCAACACACACACAACGGTGGCATTATGGGATATGGAGTCTGGGAGAACGAGCTACCACCAGGCTGAAGGAACGGCTGTGCCAGTGCAGCACAGTGGAGAGAGACAGCACAGACTGCTGCTGAAGAGTAAGATAAGCAGTGGCACAGTATTTTTTTTTTTTTTTTTTATATCTTACACTTTTGCATCTTATGTACACATTTAATAACTTAGCTATTGAAATGCCATTTTAAAAGGAAAAAAACAAATTTAACACCAATTTTCAACCCTTTGTGTACAGCTTGTAAGTATCTCCAGTGTTTCTTGGGCAGTTTGCAAACATTTATACTAAAATATCCTATCCACAGGAAGCAGACAATGTTAATTTTAAGATTGATTATCCTGCCAGAACTAATAAACACGTCATCACTCCTCCCTCACAGTGATGTGTGTGTTTTTCTTCAGGGTCCGGTGTGTTCCAGGTCTTGTTTTCCATGTCCCAGGAGGATTTATTAAGCAGGTTGATGTTGTTTGGCAGTGCAGCAACAGTGGACACAGTCTGTCACCTTAACAGCTGGGGGCACTGCTCCATTCCCTTCCACGCGCTGCAGGTAGGCATCCAAGTCTACTACAAAAAAAATCGATTTATCGATTGATTTCCTCTGTGTTGCTTCTTTTGCTTTTTGTTTTGCACGCAGGCTGGACTGAAAAACCGACAGCTTGACACAGTGGATTTGTACCTGAAAAGTAAAGAAAATGTCCTGAACCCATCAGCAGCAGCTGGTTTTTCTGAGCAGTTAGCAGAATCCAAACTGAGTCTCAAGGACAGTAAGTACACAGGATTCAAGAAGACGTGAACCATGACGGTGTGTAAACTAACGTGTCACTCTTTGCTTGGACTCCACTGAACCTCTACAGGTCTGCTGTTACCTACTGCCAAAAAATGTAAAAAAAAAAAGTTTACTGAAGCCTTAGAGTTGGGATGTAAAGCGTCCAAGTGTCTGATCTGATATATTTGTTAAAACATGTTAAATATGCTGATGAAACAACTTAAAACTGAAGTTTAATTAAGTCAGAATTTTGTTTGTGGCTTTTACCATATATAAGACAAGTCAGACTTTAATTTAAATTATGGACTCAGTTGAATATTTTATAAATGAAGATGGCTTTGCCAAAAAAGATGGCAATGTTTTTGGCAGCCCCCTTTCAGCAGTTACAGCTAGCAAGCAATGTCTGAATTTCAAAAGAAGACATCTATACTTGCAAACAGGGATTTCAGTTTTAAAGTGTCTGGTTTCCAAATTATGGTTTTCACATTTTCCGATAGATGCTCAGTAAATTAAACATATAAGCTCCTGAAGGGTTTTTAAACAATAGTTAATTTTTTCTCTGCCACTTTCAGACCTTTTAGCTGCATCCTTTTGGAGAAAACACGTTTTTTTTGGAAGCCTTATTTTATACCATTATCATTATGATTTTCCATAATGATAATGGAGAATCATTATTCCAAAAAATTATTTTCCCAATATGGTTCATTAATTTTCAGATTTTCAGCTGCTCAATTTTCAGATTGGACAATTGTTGCCCTAACCTAGTATTTGTGAAATGTTTATGACACTATGTTCCTAAAAGTCTGTAGAGTTCCTTGATTTAATAATTCCTTTGTAATGTTTTCATATTCTATCAAATTTATATATCAGTTTGTGCTATGGTTATTTTTAATCATTTATATATGTATATATATGCATCCATCCATCCATCCATCCATCTTCTTCCGCTTATCCGTATATATTATGTATATATATATATATATATAAATTATAAATACAAATTATTTTTATAAGTAGTTGATATTGTATTGTATTACTTTTTGTAAGGTTTTTGGAAACTAACTTGAAGTTAGAAAAATTTGCAATGGTCATAGCCGTAACGGCCTATTAGGAGCTGATTGGAGATCATGCATAATCTATGTATGACGTATTTTTGTATTTCAATCTGTATGTAAAGACACGTGGCTGTCCTTGAGTTTGTTGGTTTATCTCCATGCAGGTGTCCAGGAGTTGTTGCCTGCGTTGGATTTGTTGTGTTCGGCGGTCAGAGAGCTGAACAGTGAAGCTCAGAGCCGACAGTTCTCTGAGCAGCTGCTCAACCTCACCATGAGCTTCATTAACACACAGATCCGCTCTGTGCTCCTCTGGCCACGTTGTAAGGCAAACACAGCTCACAGTTACTTCACTTTACTGAAATGCTCTTCCACTATTTGGGATTCAGAGAGCTGGAGGTGTTTTGTTGTGCTTGCAGATGAGCAGTCAGACGTGCAGAGCAATGTTGAAGTTCTGGGCAAGTATGTCACAGAGTTGAGGGGTTATATGAAGAGATTCCCCTGGGCTTCAGGCGACTCCACATCTGATACTAGTGCTACTCTCCAGGGAGCAAAGACTGATGACTGGGAGCAACTTTCAACGCAGGTGACGTTTCAACTTGCATTTTATTTGTTGTAGTATCAATCATTAGAAAAACATAGTGTACCTTTTGTACTGTGTTGTCATCAAGTATGTAATTTTCAGACTGAATTTGTTTCGCAGGAAGTTATCCATCAGTCGATCCTGACCAATCAGATCCCCCGAGCTCAGGCCGTAATGTGGAGACAGAGCCGGCCTGAAAAGCAGCTGTCAGCTCTGAGGATGGTGGGCCTGCGCCAAGTTTTGTCCTGCTTGCAGTGCAAGGACCTAAAGTCTGCCAAGAAATTCCTGACCAACATGGTAAGAACACGAATCCAACTGGAAACTAGCACACTGCTTGTAGGAATATTATAAAAAATATTTTATTCTGGGATTTAGTAACTAAATTTGGTTTTCCTGACTGACATGAAACAGACAATGTGGAAAAAGGTTAGGGCTACGTAAAAATTTTTTGTTTTTGTTTATTTTTCAAATATAATTATTTTTCTGAAATGTTCAGTAATGGGGAAATACTTAATCTGCTAGTTTGACCTTGCTGAGTAAGACAAAATCTGTTATTCTCAGCACTCCTTGAATTTCTAACATGTAGGATCTTGAACCCATTGAGTGACTGAGAGAGACAATGAAAGCCCAGAACGTTTACAGAATAACTTATATTTATTAAGAGTTTAAACAGCAATGAGAAAATGTTACAGATAAATCAAAGATGAATAAATGGTAGAACTTGATGTAAAGTGACATTAGAATATATAATAGGTTGAACAGGTCTGAGTAAGCAAATTAATTGCAGAATAAACATCAATAAATGACCCCAAATATGGGCTATAAGTAATATATAGGACTAACAACATGTAAAAGAAATATGTTATAAAAAGAGATCTTGTGCCACTACTTTGTTAATGCTTCTAGCAGCATGGACTAATGTGGAAACTGAGTTTTAAAAGTTGACAAAAACAAAATCTAAGGTTTTGTTCATGTATGAGATGTGAAATATGTAATTTGTATGATTAATGAAGACTCTTTAGTAGTTCATTTTGAGTTTGTCATTGCATAATGGTGCAATAAATGGTCTTTTAAAATCAAGTCTGACCGACTGACTCAAACTTAAATACAGCCGTTAATTTCGTTTTTCTCAGAGGCAACTTTAACTATACTTGAAGGACTTTTGCTTGTGCCTCTGCTCCCAATTGATGCAACATTTTGGGATCTTAATATTAACCCAACCGAAGAATCAGTGTGTTTTTTTTCCCTGTTTTTTATTGTTATTTTTTATTTTATTTAGTGCGCTACTTATTAATGGATATGAATTCAAATGTAACTGGGTAAAATACCTTACTCAAAGCAAACTCATGTAAAAGTTCTGGTATTGTAAGCAACAAAGTACAGACAAATTGTACTTAATTACAGTAATGAGTGTGAATGCTACTTTCCTCCTAGCTGTCCAGACTTTCTCTTGGATCAGTATTAGATTATGGTACAGTTATCAAACATTGTTGTCTTTAAAGCTTTTTTTTTTTTTACAGAAGGTGACAAAATTAGTTGAGATCATACAAGTGAAATAAAAAGCAGAAGGAACAGATGGTTAATGCAAAAAACACCCTGTTTCCTTTAGTACAAAATAACTTTTTCAAAAAGAAAAAAAAAACAGGCCTATGAAGCTAAGCCTGTTGAATATTAGAACAACAAGATATTATGTATAAAATATGTATTTTTGTGGTTGTATGTGTTGATTTTGTTCAAGCTATTTAACATTTTGAACAGGTGTTAGGATTATACACATTATTGACAATTTTGGTACCTATTATTACATAGATTTTATTTCTTGTTGTTTTTTTTATCTCTGTTCTCACTAATCTGTTTAAAAGACATGTTGTTTTGTTGGGCAGAGACTGAAATTACAAGATTATTG
This sequence comes from Xiphophorus maculatus, assembly GCF_002775205.1. Taxonomy (NCBI): domain Eukaryota; kingdom Metazoa; phylum Chordata; class Actinopteri; order Cyprinodontiformes; family Poeciliidae; genus Xiphophorus; species Xiphophorus maculatus. Next base: position 25,956,168 of record NC_036444.1, read on the forward strand.
TGCTGAATAGATCAGTTTCATTGATCTACTTTTTTTTTTACCCAGATCATTTCTATTATTTCCACATGCAAAAAATCCTAGAAATTAAAAATACTTACTTTTTTTTTTTTACCATCCCTTTTGGTAATAAGCTGATTGATTGTTAAGCCAATAATTTCCCTCACAAGGCAAACTGCAACATTTTGTCGTCTGCAGGGTTTCAGTGTGAAGAAAGAGCTTCACAGCATCTGCCTTTACACCAACAACAAAGATCTCCGGGAATTGTTGGTGAGTCACAATTCTTACAACCAACACCAAACGAGACTTTACCTTTCTGTGAGAGTTGACCAGTATGCTTTGTTTTTGGTACCTTTGTACTTGAATATGATTTTGTTGTAGATCTCAGTATGTTTTAACACATATTGTGAACAAAGTGATGTCATAATCGTTCTGATTTTTGCATTTTCAAAGAATTCGGCACCTTGCCAGCCCAAACCTGCACTCGTACAGGAGCATCTAAAAAAAGTGCAAATATTCAGAAAGCTTATTTATTTTAGTAATTCAGTCACAGATATGAAACTCATCTGTTGCTTCATTACACGCAGTCATTTTTATTAAAGTTGTGTTTATTTCTGTTAATTTGCATAACTTTGTCGTACTGTTAATAAAAACTGAAAATGATTTTTCAGTGGGCAGGGCTAATATTATGGCACAAGAACCTGCTGACATATGCTTTACCTCTATTTAAAATCTTTTAAATCAAAGATTTTAAAAAGCAGCTTGTTTTCGAAGGCCTTGTAGAAAATTAGACCGTCATATTATTTGGGGAGCTCTGGTTTTAACACATTTTTCTATTCCATTGATTGGCCATGCTGGTTTGGTCTTTGTAACTCTGTTCCATCCATCAGGTAGAGGATCTGTCAAAGCAGAGTTCTCTGACTGAAGAAGAGCTGGAGGGCGTCTCGTTCATCTGTGAGATAGAGAAGCTTGGCCTGCTGCCTGCAGTCTTCTGCCCAGCTAATCCCCTTTCACAACGGTACAGATGCTGCATTTCTTTGCTCATTATTTGTGGTGTTAATGTGCTTCTCACGGCCACCAGAACAAATGAAAACTAAATAAGAGAAAATGAAATGTACTATAAAAGCAAACACAAGTATGGGGGAAAAAAAAAAAGTGGTTTAAAATGATCCAAGTAAGAAAATTAGAACAAATTAAACAATTTTCATACAGATTTATATTTTAAACTAGATACATTTTGTGGAAATGTATCTAGTCTATGTAAAAATGATAAAAATAAATGATTCTCATTATTCTGTTGTTTTTGATTTTTTTACCTTTACTTAATGTAGCTCAGAAATTCTATATTTATCTACTCGTTTTATGGTAACTCTGTGGTTTTAAGGTTGAAAGTTTTCATTCCTTTATTCTTACGCATATTGAACAGTTGTTTTTTTGACACCCAGTTAATTTCCCACCCATTTACTTTTAAATTTGACCACCCTAAAATTTCCACAACATTTTCTTTGGAAATTACAGAAGAATTTCCGATGGCTTAAATTTACGTTGTCAGTGTTGATATAGAGGAAGTCTGTGTTTTGACCTTTATAAAACAAACATGTTCCAGGTTACCTCAGATGGTTCATAAGGAGCTAGATGGTGAAGAAGTGCTGAAGGAGTCGGTGGGACAGAGTTCTGAGGAGGAGGAGGGAGAACTCTGGAGGAACCTCCGACTGGACTGGGTGAAGACCTGGGATCAGAGCTGCCGGACGGCTGTTCGCTTATCCAGGCTGCAGCACATAGGTCAGGCTCCAAGTCCAAGCAAAACTAGAATGGCTCTGTGGTCCTGCAGCGTACAGACGCACAACAAACATCTGTCTCTTTTATCAGAGCTGAGCTGCTGTGACCCTGCAGTGTTGTGGCACTACCTGACTGCTTTTCACCACCATCAGAAGGTGGTTGACTGGATTCACAATCAAAGGACCTTTGGCTCCCCCTGTTGGCCGGACATAACTCCTGAGATGGTCAACAATAACACAGTGTGCAGCATCTTCTTCAAGGAGAACATCTTGGACCTTCTAGCTGGGTACAGAAGCTTATTTCAACCATTTACTTTGTCATTAGATTCTTGTGTTTTAAGTTAAAGTTGTTGAAAAGAGAACAAATAAATTAACCCACGTACACACACTCACACAATGCCTGTATTTGGCCTGTTTTGATCATATGTTAGGGTGTGGGATAGCACCCTGGAGGACCAGGAAGTTGAGGGGAAGTTGTTAACAATATTGTAATTTTCTGAAGAAAAGTATACACACAAATCAGGACACTTTTTTTCAATTTGTTGCATTTTCATATACATATCCTATACTCACCTACTGGAAAGCAATGATGTCATAAATCCACTTCTAGCTCACATCAGCCATAACAGCAGACTTTATGTCCACACCTCTTTCTGTTTATTGCTTATTTTAGTGACGGCTACAAAATAAAATAAAGGTGACCCACTCACCAACTCTGACAGATCATCAGTAGAGCAGATTTTTATACAAGCTAATCTACCACAATGATGATAATTGCAAAATAAACAAGCCTAAAAACATAAAACTGTAATGGACTCAATGTTCTGTTCTTTGAGTTTTTGTGTGAAATTTTTGTGTGTTTTTCGGTCTTGAATCCTGAAACGTATACCAAGATAAAAGTGGTTTTGAGTTGTTATTGAGCGGTTTTTCTGTGTTATTTTCCCCTTTGTCAAAATTTGAGTTTCAGGTTGTAGATCACCTCATCCCCAAACATTCTGCCTCATTTAACCATTAATGCCTCCTGCCACCACAGGAAAGGTGTATTTATCCCAGATGAGATGTCAGACTTGGAGCAGCTGCTATGGCGACTGGCTCAGGGTGCTGGGTTGATGACGTCATCCCCCCCCGTATCTCAGTATTGCTCCCCTGTTGGCCTTAACCTACACAGTGTCTTCATTGCATTGTGCCTGGAGCATAATCTTCAGTACCTGCTTTATACCTACCTGGAGCACTACAGGTAGGGAACTGCTGTTTAGTTTTGATTCAATACATGTTTCTGTTATTATGCAAAGCATCAGCTTTGGGTCCCCTTTCCACAGACTGACGCCCAGAAACTGCCCCCTCCTTACCGATCAGAACCTGCTGGGGAGTCAGCCCTGGTTTGAGATGATGGTGAAGACCCAGGAGATAACCAGAGACCTGTCAGGTACCCACAGTGGATGTGCTGCACTGATGGGATCAAACTTCTCTCCATAGGTCATGATTATAAAAAAACAAACAACATAAGCAAAGAAATGTTTGTAGATCTGTTTTTCCCATATTAAAAACTACATTCATGTCACTATTGCAGTTAAGAATGCAAGAAACCTCTGTCATGCATCTTTAGACACCATGTGACTCAAAAATGAAATATCAGGAAAAAACAATTTCTAAAGAAATTTCATGACCGTACATTTTCTGTCTTTCTCTCTCTGTGTTTGCAGAACCAGAACCCGTGTTCCAGGCGAGTCTGACCAGCGCTCAGGTGCTGCTACCCGGTAGCCAGGCCTCTCTGAGCAGCTTACTGTTTGAGGGACACAGTCTGCTGGCGCTGGCTTCCATCATGTTTGCTCATGGTGGAATTGATAAGGTACAATATGCCTCAGCTAATCAAAACGCCTTACCATTTCTTAAAGCTATAACCTAAATTGTTATAGAAAAAATCGATAACAGTTTTTTCTGTTAAAACTGTTATCGTTTTTACAGAAAACTGTAACAGCGATAATCGCAAAATATCGCTGTTATATAGTAATGCAATATAAACACCATGTTATATAGGGTGTATATATTAATATACACACCACTGCAGGAAAATGAATAGTTGTAATAACATGTTTATTTCATAAGGGCCTTTCAGATCACTCACATTAGGGACAGTGGCGCCGGTTGCAGTTTTCTGGCTGATCCCCGATATTTAAAAAAGCCTGGCCTGCCGACTCTGATTTTAGCTGATGCAGATTTTTTAGTTTGAAATGTTGCTATATATGGCAAGAAAGTTGCTAACAGTGGAGTGATCGATATTAACTGCAAGCATGCAGACATGAATTGGTCTATGGAGTCAAACCTCAGTCACAGCAAAGCAAAAGGGAACAGCGGTTGGTTTTTTAGACCTTTGCTGAGGTTGATAAGATCGGCTTCACAGGTAGGTATCAGTGCACTGCTAATTTCAACATCTTCCATCAACATAGATGCAATAATTTTGTGGCTGAGTATAAAAACTAAAACACAAATACAAACCTGCTTACGTAAAAGAACATGGGCTTGTAATACAAATGAAATATTCTTCACTGTGTGTGTTCCAACATATGAATGTTCTGAAGTCTTTTGTCCTTAAAGACAGACATCGAGTGTAATCTAAAATCCTGCTGACAGTAAGTTGTTTTCTGGCCATTTGTGCCGTGTTCTGTTTATTTGTTTGTTATAATTTTGCTTTGATCAATTTACGTTAACAGGGTGGGCTGCCTTTCTGTCGCCTTTCTGTCGTCTGCCCCAATTGTCAGCTTCAGTCAATTGTTTTTTTAATAACTTTTTTTTTAATAGTAGACACATTATCTGCTAAATATTTTACCACTGAACAGAACTGTGCTGTTATGCGTAGGTGGTGGCTCAGGGACAGAGTTCAACAGGTTTGGAGGGGACTGTTGACCCCCAGCTCCTGAAGATGGCACTGGCCCCTCATTACAAGCTGAGAGCCGCCCTCTTCCCATCTGGGAATGGCTCATCCACTGACATCTCTATTTATCACCTTCTCCAGGTACACACACAACCCTTTATGAAATAAAAAATGGCTAAAAGTCATCTATAGGAGATGCAGCGTTTACCAAAGAAATATAGTTTGTGGAACAGTTAAAATGCCATGTGATGTCACATTGTAAAAGCTGATTATCTCTTAATGTGTAACATAGTAATCCTTAATGGTGTTCTATCCTAGTCGCTTCACCCTCTTGACCCATCCAGGCTCTTTAGTTGGCAGACTGCAAACCCTCTGAACTGCACTGGTAAGAAGATCGTTTTTTGAGATCTGTTATAGGCACATGTAAAAAAAAAAAGAAAAGAAAATGTTCAATATATTTGTTAATGTAAGACACTGAAACTAGGCCTCTATTTTTTTTTTTATTTGAGTTGCGGCTTTATATCTGGATGATTAATACTTACTATATGCTTGCTATTTACTTACCAAACTGACACAACTAGCCAAATACTTCAAATGATTTTATTATTATTACTGTCATCATCATGTAAACTCGTATCTTACAGAATATACAGGCACAAAATGTTCTCATAAAAAAAGATTTATTAGAAAACAATTAGATAATCAGCCGATATCAGCTCGTTTCGCCGTTTGCTGCATGTTTGCACCTGTCAGCCGCCGTAGTCTTCTGTTACGGTTTCTCACAGGTTTTTCTAAGATTATTAAATGGAGCCAAACTATCCATTTAATACAGAGTGAAACTGATCATTTACTTATGTTCTGCAGAAACATCCGAACTGCCTCATTTTTCTAGCTCTCACCTGGTTGATAAGTTCGCTATAGTAGAAAACCTGGACTTTCTTTACTACATCCATCATGGTCGACCATCTTTTGCATATGGAAACTTTCTCATCCAGCAGCTGGGGGTCTGCAGTGATGTGCAGTTGCTGTAAGTACCTCTGACGTCAGCTTTTATTATCAGTTTATTGAGATGGTTACTAGGGCAGGTAAGATGGCATCCATGTTTCTGACATGCTGCATATTTCCTTAGTTGTGTTTGCATGCTTGTGTTTCAGGCTCCAGACGGTCTGGCTGCAGGTGTACAGATTGGCTCTGAAGTGTTTCAACAAGCCGTCTGTGACATCGTCTGCTGTGTGTTTCTGTGAGCTGCTGGGAATCTGCAGCCTGAAGCTGAGAGTCGACATCAGAGCCATGAACACCATCCTTCAGCACTGGAACCAACTGGACAGGCACACACCAACGCAGAATCTGCGAGCATTAAGTAAACAGCACTAAGACATATGCCAGTCCAACACAGCATCTCTACGGTCCAATTGAACACAGTAAACTCCTTTACGGTTCCGTTTCAGTGTCTAAAGCAGTAAAGCTGGTGAATGGAGAGCCGGGAGCTGCAGCAGAGCTGCTTTGTTACCTGGAGGCTGCAGTGGCAGACAGTCTGGAGCAGAGGGGGGTCAGCAGGTTAGCCTGCCTGCTAACACATTTGCAATTTACAATCTACTGCCCTTTATCATCCAGTAGCATTGTCCATGTGGATAATGCATTGAATTGGATAATTAATTTCTGAAGTACCTGCTGTCACTGCTGTACAAAGCAATCTGTTCTCCTCTTTAAAAACTGACTTTTTAAGAAGTTGAATACATTTTCATGTCTCATATAATGTTGTATTTATTTGGAAGAGTAATTTTAACTGACTTGAGATAATATTCATTTATTAATTCTAAAATGTCAGTTTTACATTCATATTTCCTTTCAAATGTCTTTTTATTGATTATTAGCAACATATTGATATTGACAGACAGACAGACAGACAGACTGTCTGGTCTGGACTGGCCAACAGAATCCCACACCTTCTCGTTTTACTGTCCCACAGTAGTGCCAGCCAGACAACCCTGATGTGATGTCATGAAAACTGAAACTACTTACAGTTGAATGTCTGACAGATGTAATTCTGAGGTCTTATGTTCAGAAGTTCTTTCTAAGTATTGTGTTTTGTTTTCTCAGGTCGTCGTTCGAGGCGGCTCAGGAGTGGGCCTTACCCGTTCAGTTCTGTCAGCTCCACAGTCTGGAGCTCAGTCTGGTTTATCCCAGCCACTGTGCCGAGGACAGACAATTTGTACACTTTTTATTGTTTGTCCAACTGCACAGTTTCCCACCCCAGCAGGTGAGCACACACAGGACACACTCCATCTTTTTAAGAAATGTCAGTTTATTTGAAAAATATAATTTGTGCCTACTTTTTTTTATTTATTTGATCAAACCTTTATTTAACTAGGTTAGTTCCATTTAGATCAGAGATATCTTTTACAAGAGAGACCTGGCCAACAGCAGCAATATAATTACCAAGATAAAACAAAAAAAAGCAACACACATTAAAACTTGCTCTAAAACACTTGCAGACAATGACACAGTCAAAAAAAAAAACTGTGTGGTGTTTTTCAACTCTTTTAGGGTCATTTTGATCAGCTGACTCCAAAAATCACATCAGGTCAACTTTCTGAACTATGGAGCAACATAAGGATCAAAATGCATGACTTGTTCTCTCATCTGAGAATCTGGGATAAATGAGTGATGAGCAGGAGGAGAGATTCCATTAGGACAGAAAAGAGATGGAGAATTTTACACAATGAAGATGTAATGTTCAAATTACATGTACTTACCCTTATTAGTGTTTATTATTCAATGTACAGAAATCCAAGTCTGTAACATTTCATTAATACACTCTGTTAGAAAACAAGTTTTTTTTTCTCCTAAAAAAATAAATATTAACAGAAATGAACTGATGATGTGACAAAAATGTCATCAATTTAGTCAGAAGATCAGATTTCTCTGAAGCAAATTAGAAAAAAAAAACCTGATTGAGAAAAATGGATGTCATGTTTGGATGTTTGGAGCGGTGCAAAATAATCCTAATTCAGTTGAAGAAACACAGACAACATCCAAAAAACATTTTTTGTAACCCAGTGTGATAATCTCCATGTTTTTCAAGTTATTCAGTGTAACAAGGGTTTGAAGTTGAAGCTTTAATTGTAGGGAATCTAGGCATGAGATGGACAAAAATCTAGAAGCTTTTTTTCCCTACTTCACTTCACCCATTAGAGACAACAAGATGGAAACATCCACAGATAAAAGATTGTCCCTGCTGTGTTTCCTTGTTAACACAGGATAGATAAGGAGTAATACCCTAGCTACTTTGCAGCTGATGCTAATGCAAATGAGTAAAAATTTAGCTGGATCTTGTTCCGTTTTTCCCGCTTAAGTTGTTACCAGTTCATCAGACTATAAACTACTGGCTTTGTAGTGGTGTGTTTTTGACAGGGCAGCCAAAATAGTAACACAATAGCACCTGTTTTCTCGTGGCAGTACAGCAGAATTCAGTAAGAGCCTTAATGTATAAAGTGCTCTGAACTTCTAATAGTGTCTTTTAAATGAAAAAGCATCTTGCAGCATCCATTCTGCTCAGGCTTCATACTGTAACTTATCCCTGTCGATAAGTATGCTTTTGAGAGTAATACAATTCTGAAGAACATTCCAACTGCTTATTCTACTAATTGTTAGTAGAATAATTATTAGTAGAATAATAATTATTAACTTAAGCTTATTCTACTAATAATTTTTAGTAGAATAAGCATCTTTTTTTATGTTGGAGTTAAATTTATAGCTCTGAATTTGCAAACATTGATTTAAAATTTTTATTTCATTTTATGCCTATATAACAAGAGTAAACTTAATTTCACTGATGAAATTATCAACTTTTTTTTCCTCACCTGGCCAAATAGTTTGACACGTTGTGTACTTTCTCTTAAAAAAAAAAAAAAAAATCAGGACCTTTATTTAAAAAAATAACCTTAACCAAATTGTTTTGCAAAATCCTCACTCATACTAACACACACGTGGGTGGGGGCATGTGTGTGTGTGTGTGTGTGTGTGTGTGTGTGTGTGTGTGTGTGTGTGTGTGTGTGTGTGGACGGGGGGAAAAAAATTCTTGAGATTTCCTATATCCCCAGTGATGGTAAACTTTGTTCTTTGTGCCTATGATTTTGTTTTTTCAATTCAATTCAAAATGAATTCCAAATTAATTCTACTGTCAAATCATCTATGAGTCTTTCAATGTTGTTTCCCCAGGTGAGGTCCCTGGTAGGTCTCTTTGACCCCGTCTTGCAGGCTCACCTAAGCCTTGCATTTCAAGACCTGCAGGTTCACAGTCAGAGAAGGAGCCGAGACCCTGAGGAACGGCTGGGCTTTCTGAGAACTGATGTGGCCCCTGGGGGCTCCGAACACGGCGGGGAGCTGTTCCAGCTGCTGCTGCAGAGCCAGGAGAAGCAAGTGTCATGGAGGTTTCTCCTACATGAGGCAATAGTTCGACACTGCCCGATGCTGGCAGTACTTGCTGCCTGTCTGCAGGTAAATGATCTAATTACATTGTACAATCCCTGTTTAGTTTTAGTATTCAGATTATTTTCTGGCTAGAACAAACAACTACATGTCAAGTCAAGTTATATTTAAGTCGTTTCACTTGTTGCCGTAACGGCTGTATTATACTAACAGTAAATACAGTGACTTACTATAAACTGTGCCTATCTGTGTCTCCATCACTTTGGCACATTTTGTGTTATGAAGAAGATAATACCTGGTCTTACACAGAACCTTCATTCTGATCTAGTTGTTGGTTCTTTTCTTCCCATGTAACTGACAGGGAGCAGATCTGCTGTCATGTCTGTGTGTGTGGATGCTGACCTCTGTCGTTGACGCAACAACAGAAGAGGCCACTTCACACCTCGCCGAAGCCCCCCAGGACCATGAATGGACCCTCCATGACCTGTCAATCATCTGGAAGACGCTGCTGTCGCAGGGTCACATCCGAGTCCTCCTGCGAGGATTTGAGCTTTTTCAGCAGGTAACACCGACCTACACACTGCAAAAACCAAATCTTACCAAGTATTTTTAGTCTCGCCTTTAGTGCAAATTTCTTATTACTCTTGAAATAAGTGAAAACTACCTTAGAGTGTCTGTACAGCAAGATATAGAAGTTTGTTTTAAGTAAATAATTCCTTAATATTGTTGTAAAGAATACTTGTTCTATTAGCAGATAAATTTACTTATAGGACAATTTCCCTGTTACAAATGAAATAATCTGCCAGTTTTCACCAATGTTAAGGAATTATTTACTTAAAACAAGCTCCGATATCTTGCTGATAAGTTACTTTTAAATTAGTTTTCTCTTAATTCAAGTGTACTAAGATATTTGCATTAGAAACTAGAGAAAAAAATACTTGGTAAGATTGTGTGTTTTTGCAGTGTATATCCCAGATTCATAGTGATCTTCATTCTAGCAAAGAAAAGCACTCCCAAACAATCAGTACCATCAATAACAAACACTTTTTTCCTCAGGACTGCCCCCTGGTGTTGGTTCTGAGAATGTTCGAGTTGTGTTGCGATCACAGAAAATTCGCTGAGGCCAAGACGAAGTTGTTGGACTTTCAGAGGACACTTATTACTGTGAGTCGGACTAGTGACTACATTTTACATGCTATGTAAGAAAAAAATTCTTTCCAGTTTTAAAAATCTTTCTCTTTCTGCTCAGAACAATATGTTGATATTAGATGTGGCTTTATAATAACGAATGTCTATAAGAGTGACCACTGCAGGCAATGACTTGGACTGTGGGTCATATCACAACCAAATGGACATAAAGTTCAGGGTGGGAAAAGCCGTCTGTTCTTCCTGTGTTTTTATTTCTCTGCCAAGGTACTAAAATGATGCATTTGTTTCATGGGGTATTTTGAAATGGCTTTGACTTCATGTGCATTTCAAGTTGGGATTTTTGATAAATACTGAAGGCTAAATACCACAAACTGTTATCCATGAGTGTTAAAGGTTATAGTTGAATCTCAGTATATGATGAGCTTTATTGCATCTGCAGTTCTTGCATCTGTCATGTTTTGGGGATTTTTTTTTAATGGGTCAGCGTCCCTTTATGGCATGTAGAACAGTACTGTGGTAGCCAAGAGAGGGCAAAGGGAGCAAGAGGTGGGTGAAAATGAAATGAGCTAAAAGAAGAGAGACTGACACTGACCTGTTTCCTTTGGTGTAGCTCAGAAACGGTGGCCCTGCCGCTGCAGGCAGCCTTCCACTGCAGTGGGTGGAGAGCCAGGCCTCAGCGCTGCTCCTCACCATGCTGCTGCGCTGCTCCTCCCAATACGACCTTCACCAGCTGCTGCAGCTCCTGGCTGATGTGGACAAACTTCTCAAATCCAACGGTGAGATGTTCAGGGCTTGTTGCCTCGCAAAGTGATCACAGCGTACATCTCTTACTGACGGGATCAGCTCAGAAGATGCTGTTTTAATTTGGTTTTATCATTTATGGCCAGGGCTTGAATGAAAGAGAAGTTTGCAGTGGATTTCTTCTCTTTTTGCTTCACCTCCTTCACATCATCAAACTGTTTCTTTGTTCAACAATGTTCCAGAGAGCATGTTTTCATGCTAGGAGAATCTTACTTTTATTCAGAATCATCATAATTAACAAAAATAAAGCCTCATAAACATCAGTGGGGCCATAAGTATCCATACATAGAAAAAATAAACATTTTATTTTGGAAAACCGTTTTTATTTTTGTGGAACTCTGTCTAATCGCTGCACGTCTTGGACCACTTTATGGTTTATGATCTGCAACATTTCCGGTTTTCTGAAACTTGCAAATAAGTTTTGCCACAGTGTCGTGTGTCAGGCTTCGTTCCATGTTTTCTGTTAATCCATGCGACTGCTTCCCGATCCAGCCGTTAGTATAATTTCAATTCTTTACTCTTTTGACAAACGCATCTTCTTGGGTGTTTGAAATATAAAAGAAATATACATTTTACACTCTCCTATGTATGAAAACTTATGGCCCACCCTGTATATGTTATTACTGTGATTTGTCTCACATGGTGAGTTGAGTCACTGAAATTTCTAGATTTAAAATTATCCTTAGGTTGCACAGGACAGTCTGCTCAAATAACTTTTGGAAGCTAAGGATACCAAACCCAGGCTTGAATAAGAAACTTTAAACGTATTCAGAAAATACCGACGAACAAAACTTTGAAATTATATCGTCTGAGCATGTGTGTGTGTGTGTGTGTGTGTGTGTGTGTGTGTGTGTGTGTGTGTGGGTGTGCGTGTGTGTGTGTGTGTGTGTGTGTGTGTAACTCCTGTTTGTGTCTCCAGGTCCAGACTTAAGGAAATTGAGCCAGCTGAGTCAGCTGCTGCAAGGATCAGGTGTGACTCTGTCCCAGAGCCTGCTGCAGTGCATTCCCCCCTCCGTCCAGCAGGAGGAGTTTCAGCTGATAGTGGATGCTTTGCAAACTGGAGGACACTACAGCCAGGCCAGACAGGTGGCAGTGCTGGCTGGTCTGCCTGTCCACCGCCTCCTCATGAGCCAGGTCTGAACCATCGGGTCACACAAGGTTTAGCCTTATGTCTTAGTTTCTAGAGTTATGTTTCAAAAGAATGGACCAAAGTTGGACCCAGAGAGAAAAGTCAAACAGTTACTACTGTCTGACTTTTAATACTAAAGATATTGCAGAACACTTTACACTGTGAGCTATCTCTACCAGTCTCTTAATACAAATTGCACATTTCTTTTAGTAACTCTACACCTAGTTAGTGCAAATTGATCCTTGTCTACATAATAAATTCAATTTTTTGGCTTTCAGATATCAAGTTGCTTTTCCTCCTCACAAGGACAGCTTCCTATTCTACTCAATAGAAAACTTACTATCTAATTTCTCCCAGTCTCTTCTTCTAGGACCCTTCCTGTCTGATAGCTTATCCATGAGAACGTTTTCATGCTCACATGCAACTTTATGTTTTACGCTACAGCACATGTCTTAAAGAAGATGTACTTATAAATTATCAAAGAAACCATATGAACCTCATTCATTCTCACTTCCAGTGGGTTAAAAATGTTCCAGATTTTACAATTGCTTCCCTTACGACAGCTTGTCCTAACTACGGTGGCCCACAGGTGTAAACATGCAGTAAAAGGCAAGACGATCTACCAACACATGTAAAACACAAAAGGCATTTGCAACAGCGAAGCAATGCAAACAAAAGTAATGCTGCAATATCAGAAAATGGAAGCAAAAACTTTCAGTCAACAAAATTAATGCAAACAAAAAAAAAGGCATCAATGTTAAATAAAACACTGCAATCACAGGAAAAAGGAGCAAGAGGGAAATAACGAAACTACAAACTCGATCCACAAAACAGAATGCTCCAGACCACTAGGGGGAGTCGAGCAAATCTTATCACACTGTGTAGAGACTCGTTTGTGTCCAAAGCGTCATAGAATTAATTTGATGCTTTCATAAATAAAGCCTTATACTCTGACTTTGTTTTCTATATGAAGCTACAGTTTGCTTCTCTTTGTCGTTTCCGATTCAGTAAAGGGCTAAAGGGCTAGTCCACCCAGTTTTACACAACATGGAGTGTCTGCTCTGGATTAAAAACTACAATTCTGAGACCCTCTAACTGCGACTAGAATATTCTGGCAGCTATTCATACCCTGTAGCTTTTTTGGGGGGGATTACTGTATTTAGAGTTTTGACAATATAACTTGAGAATGGATGGACTTGTTAGTGACAAAAAAAAATAGCTAAATGCATTGTGTTCTATATCTGCCTTCCTTGCAGCTGCTTCAGGAAGTAAACGTCCACAAGAGCAAGTGGCGGTGGAGACGTTTGGAGACCCGAGTGGCCTTCTGGAACAAGTGCCACAGGCGACTGGAAGCTGACAGCACTGACCCAGAGTCGGCCGCGCAGTTCTTTCTATCTCAGTCGGAGGCTGCCGCCGGCCCTGATGGTGACCAGGCTCAGACAAATGTTCTGGACATCCAGGAGTGCTGCTTGCTGCTCCAGCTCACGGCCCACTGGCTTTCCTTGCAAACTCCTGTTCCTGTAGATGAGCTACAGAGGCTAGAGAAAAAGCTGTGGTTCTGTCAGGTCCAGAAGCACATTCTCACAACTACAGTAGAGGAAAAGAGCATGTTCAACCTGCTGCCACCGGCAATCACGTCTGAAACCAACGAATATGAGACGTTCATGAAGGAGTTTTCGTTCTCCAACATCGCAGACCTGAATATGGAGAAGTACCTGAGTCTGGAGGGATTCCCAGAAAAGCCTGAGGAGTTGGAGGCAGAATCAGATTTAAGTTCTGAAGAGAGAAGAGTTTTGGCAATACTTATTGACCAGTTACTAGATAAGGGTAGTATACATGAAGCCAGTCGTGTTTGCCGCTATTTCAGCATGCACAGTCCAGATGTATGGTTGGTTCTGTGCTGCCATGCTCTGGCATGTGGATTCTTGGTACCGGAACCACAAGAGCAGACCTCAGAACCCGCAGAAACGAAGGCTCTAACCCAGTGTATGTTCTTCTTTAACATCTTCTCTAAAATCCTTTCCTTCATTGGTCCTTTATGTAATGTCCTTCTCTTGCCCATCCAGCCCCCTCTCTCAGCAGTCTGTCCTCATTTGTGATGGTGCCCCTCCACGAAGACGCCGTCACTGTCCAGATCCAGAAGCGGGTGGAGCAGTGTCGCCATGGAAGCAGCTACTGCAAACAAGTCCTCAGTCTCTACCAGCTCTCCAAGGTCTGCACCCTTTCATCAGTACAAACTTACACATTTCTATGTTGCTGTGGCGTTTTTCTTCATTTTCTGTCATTTCTGCTTCTGTCAAACTGCCTCGAAGCAGCTGTGGTACTATGTAGCTTACCACGATCAGAGTGTGGATGGCTGAATGACTGAATGTTGTGTTTGGCATCCTCTGGATTTTATAAAGTGCTGTACAAGTACAGACTATATTTACCATAACCTTTCAGCAGCTGGTCAGCACTTATTTTCTCCTCAACTTGGTTGTTTGTTGCTCCGTCTTGCTGCTATACATGTACATTCCTGGAATTTACTTACAAGCTCCAAACTCTGATCGAAACATGTAACTGATCAACCGAGGCTCCTGGAAATTTTGGGATTTTCATAGAAACAATTTGAACAAAGGGAACTGTGAGAAGATGGTCACAGGAAGCTGGAGGAGCCCTGCAAGGTTGTTTTGAGGTTACTGATTGGAATGCTCTGTGCCAGCCACATTGAGAGGACGCCAGTGTCATGACTGTGTCCAACTGTATAAAGCTATGTGTGGACAACAACCGCCCCTTTTAGAACAGCTCGCCTAACTCACCCTGGATCACCAACTTCATACTTTCAAGTCACAACTCAAAATACATCTGTTCAAGTTGGCCTTATCATTATAATCTTTCATTTATTCATTGTTTCTTCTACATTTGTTCTCATTTTTAGTGTATACTTTAGTTTATATATTGTTTTTTTTATTGGAAAGTGCCCTTGGGTGTCTTGAAAGGTGCTAGCAAATAAAAATCATCGTCCATCATTCATCATCATTTTAAACAAGAAAAAAGGGAGACGGGGAATTATTGAGGAATATCTGGAAGCAGCTCAGAGTAAAAAAGAGAGAAAGTACAGGAGGAAATGTATAGAATTATGCTTGACATGTTGTGATAACCTGTTCAAGCAGGTTGCATGTTAAGATTTAATCAATGAAGTTATGCTTAAATGTTGTGGAGGTTGAGACAATTCATATTATACACAATGACCATCATGTCAAAAGCAGTTGGACATGTAGGAAAAAGTAGAAAATTGTACATAATTGCCTGGATGGACAAAAACATTTGCAACTTGTTGGAAGAAATAAGAAACTGCTTTTTTTGTTGTGCACAAGTAACACCTGATTTGAAGATTGAACAAGTAGTTTTGAAAATTTCAATTCTGTTCTGAGAAAAGCACGAAAAGCGACTAAGAAAAGCGGTAAGAACATTGTCTTAAAGGAGCGTATTCTATGTGATCTGATACATGAAACCCAACTAAAACTCATCTGTGTGTTCCAGCTTCCATTGTGTTCTGTGTAGAACATGGAACATGTCACCTAGAGATTGTAGATTTTTCAAGATTTAACACAGATTCATAGGTTAAGGCATGCACTGAACATATTTACAAGGTTAACTTTTTGTTTTTGCAAAAGTGGAATTTCCAAAACAGATTTGTGCTGAGTGGGTTTTGCGTAAATTGACTTTACAAAAAGACTTCTGAACCTCACATCTTTTGTGCTTCATTACTGTTTGTCACGGCTTTAATCGCAAAACACAGAGCAGCGTTGCTGGTTTTGTTCAATACCGTTTGTTTTGTTGTTGTTTTTTCTTTTTCTGGTTGCTTCCATAGGAACTGCAGTGCCCCTTCAGTCATATCAGCAGAGAGGAGCCTCATTCTGTGTTAGAGAAGCTGCTGCTGTTGGTGCAACCAGATCGGTTCAGGATGGCCAAGACCTTCATCAAAACTCAGGGTCTTAGTGCTGACAGTGTGGCTGAGTTGGTCTCCAACGCTGTGGTTCAAGGCCTGCTGGCGGCAACCCAGGAGCTGCAGCCTGGTGAGAGCAGAACTTACTCTTACATAAATACTGTACTATTTGTCCCTTTGCCTTTTTCTCAGTTTATTCTGTGTATGTTTCGTCCAGGAGAAAGGCTGATTTTCAGACCATCAGAGGGGCAGGAGTCACTGCTGCAACTGATCAGACTGTGTGAAGATCCAAACATAGTGGGCCTCAAACTGCTGGAAAACCTTAACACTGTTCCACTGAGGGACCTGAGCTCCAGTATGGAAACAAAATCCTACAAACATAACTGAACTCAACTACTAAATATGATTTAGGTTAATTGCAATGGCCTTATTTGTATGCATCACCACACATGACTAAGTAAGCTACTTTTTCGCCTGTCCTCCTTGCTTGTCCTGTTTAGTTGTGGAGCTGCTGATTGTGGCTCACAGCTGTTTCAGTCTCACTTGCAACATGGAGGGAATTGTTCGAGTTCTCCAAGCTGCTCGTCATCTCAGCCACACCTACCTGGCTCCAGGAGAGCACTACAGCCTGCTGGTGAGGCCTCAGTGTTCGACTGCAAACGGAATTATTCACTCAAAAATACCTCAGATCTCCTTCTCACAATGAGGATTTTGTAAAAAAAAAAAAAAAAAAAAAAAGAAACTATTTTTTCAGAGTTGAGACCTGTTGAGTGTGTGACTTGGAGGTGTCTCTGTAGCTGGTGACTTGTCCTTTTGTTTACTTGTTTCTTCTTATTTCGATTGTGCTGGTATTGTTCTGTGGCTGGGAGCTTCAGGTGGAGTTGAGTCAGATTGCTCACTCTGAGCACACTAGCGCTAACTTTATAACCAAAATAAAATGCAGAGGGCTATAAATTTGTCTACTGTGCTGGTGATCAGCCAGAAATCTTTGTGCCATTAACATTTTTTTTTTAAATGACAGAGCAACCTGCCCAGATATGTGGCTTTGGTTGACTGGATTTGGGGGCATTTATTTCAGCACATTATGTCAGCTCAAAAATTAGAACTATGAAAGGTTAAAGAAGGTAGTTGCCATGAGCACACATGGAAGAGAAATACACTTTTGTGTCAAATATAACATATTACATAGTTAAATATGTTGTAACTCATCCAAATGTCTTTAGAGCTGTTCATGGCGATGGCGTTGTTCAGGCAGAATATTACAGCAGTTCTGAAGACGCCTCTGACTGAAGACCCTCTGTTGTTGTACAACAGTCTCATAACACAGATATTCAGGGTTGTTTGTAATTCTCTTGATTTGAACACAACCGTAGAACCTACTCTTGGGTCAAGCTAAGGTTGAAGACATGCTGCTGAATCCCACTGAGCTGCTCACCGTTTCTGTGTGAAGCAACCGAAATAGACGGCAACTTCATCCGGTTGGTGTTTGTTTGTGTGTAATATATTTGTGTGTGTTCAGGTGCGTCTGCTGACGGGTATCGGCAGGTACAATGAGATGACGTACATCTTCGATTTGCTCCATCAGAACCATTGTTTTGAGATGCTACTGAGAAAGAAGGTGGACAGAGACATAGGACAGGTCTGACACACACACACACACACACACACGAAGATTTAAATCCATACAATAAAATATTTTAACTTTTTTGAATTAGCAACTTCAATTTTTTAAGTCCAGTTTGTCATTCTTTGAGCAGCCAGAGCAACATGTCAGCCCCATCATTCCTTTATTCCCTTCTTTTTTGCAGAGCTCCAGTTTGAAGACTTCTCTGCTGGATTACATCAAACGCTGCCTCCCTGCTGACAGTGAGAAGCACAACATGGTGGCGCTGTGTTTCAGCATGAGAAGGGAAATTGGAGAAAACCATGAAATAGCCGCCAGGACACAGCTGAAGATGATTGAATCTCAGGACTGGGGTGAGCAGAGCAAAATCAAACGCTACAGATTACCTGCTGTGATTTCTGAATAAGTTTCACTCTCGTTGAACTTGCTATACAGTTGTGACTCCTGATCTTAAGAACTCATTGGTCAAGGTATTGGGTCTGCTAAAGGATGCTGCAGAAAGTTTCTCCAAGGTACTTCCACGTCCTTTTCTACACCTAAGAATAACTTCATGGTGCATGATAAACTGTCATTGTTTGCGGTTGTGCGTGTCCCTACCAGGACTCCTGTGTGCATCAGGCTGGTCGTTGTGTCCGTGCAGCCAAACTGATCACTCTTCAGCTCCACTTGTTGAACCAGGGATCCACCCTACGCATCATCAACCTAAAGCCTGCAGAGATGCACAGTGCCATCATGGCTCTGCCACAGTGTTACCAGGTGTGCAGCATCCCTCTGCTCTCTAAATCTGCTTTCTGCCATTCCTCCTTAAATTCCAATAAAGCAGGTGGCTCTGAAAGCGTGGTCTACCTGATATGTAAAAGAGCTTAATTCTTTATGTGAGAAGGTTTGATGGTGTTTGTGTGAGACATTGCGATCATAGTAGTGTTTGTGAGCGGGTTTGGTCGTGTTTGTGTAGGCATGTAAGCACAATTGTAAGTTTTGGCCCATGGGGGCTCTCATACTGCTTCCTGTGTCTCAGGTGTTTGTTGTCGCAGAAGCGTACAGCTACAGTCCAGACTGGGCTGAGATCTTGTATCAGAAAGTGGTTCTGAAGGGACACTTTGTTTACCTCGAGGAGCTGAAATGCCACCGTCCTCTCACCTCCGCCCTATTTGAAGACATTTTCAGAAAGTAAGCCTTAGTGGGTTTTCTTCCCCAGCCTTTGCCAAAATACATGTCTAATTGTGGTATTTTGACATTATGTCTTCTGTTACACTGAAGGTTGTTCTGTGTGTCATTCCAGGCTGGACAGTGTCCCCAGCAGCGTCTGTTCCAACGCGAAGCGTCTGCTCAGTCACTGTGATGATGTGTACACCCGCTACAGACTGGCCTACCAGCAGAATCTCTATGATGTCACCAAAACACTGCTGCAAGATAACAAGACCTCCTGCTACATGAATGACAGACTTGCCAGTAAAGCATTTATCTGACTGAGTGTCATGTGACTGTCAGGACAGTCCAATCTACAGTCAGTGGTCTGTAAATACCCAATTAAATGATTTTGGTGTACAGCAATTGTTCATGTGTACAAAATATAGTTTTATGAAAAACATTAAAATGACTGAACTTTTCTAAGCTAAATGATGGAAGATTAACATTTAAGGATGGATCATTTCTGTGAGGATTTCAGTTTCTGTCTTTATTTATGTTACCATGATTAGAGCAGCAAATTGTGTTGGTCTGTGAAAATGATCACAAAATGACTGTAGATACTTTTTACAATTACTCATTGAGTTGTTGCACCTAATAAACAAAATACAGTAGTATGGTCTGTATTGTGGTGATCAAATAATACACATATGTCAATAGTGAAAGATTGTAGAAAGAAATGCAACCTATGTAAAAAAAAAAAGTGCTTTTAAAAATTTTAAATCTAAGGTCAAACTGTTATGTTCATTTTCTAATTTAGCACATTCTCATAGACCATCACCATGTCACAGCAGCGCATACACAGGTGTTATTGACATTGCTAAGACAGTCCTAGCTTTGCTTGTTTCTGACTGGGAGAGGTATGTTTGAATTCTGCAAATGGCAGTAGGACCACTTGGGAAAAAAATTAAGCTTCTCTGGTTTATCATAGATTATATGTCTCATTATACATCAGGAAGATGTAGTGAAACCTTTAATATGGAAAAAATACATTTTTATAAAAGTATACAAGGGCACACCATCATTAGTGTCTCACAGCACACTCTAATAAACCATGTCCATCATTTGTGCCTCCATCAGACCTCACAGCTGTAGGGGGCGCTGTCTTACAGTAGGAATCCAAGTAGGAACCCCCATAGGATCCTCTGGGATCCAGTCTCCTTTTGGTCCTATTCAGACCCTCATTAGAAAGGCATTTCATCCTTTCTTGACCTTTAAGACATTCCTCTAGATTGTTTGACTCAGAGTTTTGTGGAAACTAAAATGACTGATACAGGAATAAATTGAAAATATGAATAAAATCCATCCATCCCTTTTCTTCCGCTTATCGAGACTCAGGTCGTGGGGGTAGCAGCCTAAGAAGGGAGGCCCAGACTTCCCTCTCCCCAGCCACTTCTTCCAGCTCCTCTGGGGAATCCCAAGGCGTTCCCAGGCCAGAAACATAGTCCCTCCAGCGTGTCCTGGTTCTTCCCCGGGGCCTCCTCCCGGTGGGACGTGCCCGCAACACCTCACCAGGGAGGCGTCCAGGAGGCATCCTGTCCAGATGCCCGAGCCACCTCAACTGGCTCCTCTCGATGTGAAGGAGCATTGGCTCTAATCTGAGTCCCTCCTGGATGACCGAGGTTCTCACCCTATCTCTAAGGGAGAGCCCAGACACCCTACGGAGTAAACCCATTTTGGCCACTTGTATCCGTGACCTTGTTCTTTTGGTCATGACTATAGATGAGGGTGGAGACGTAGGTAAATCGAGAGCTTCGCTTCTGGCTCTCTTTTTCAACACGACCAACTGGTACAGCGCCGGCTTCACTGCACCAATCCGCCTGTCGATCTCTTGTTCCATTTTTTCCTCGTTTGTGAACAAGATCTCTAGATACTTAAACTCCTCCACATGGGTCAGGACATCCTTCCTGACCCAGAGAAGGCCTTTTACCTTCTCCAGCTCAAGACTATGGCCTCGGATTTGGAGGCACTGATCCTCATCCCGGCTGCTTTGTACTCGGCTGATAAGCACAGGCTGTCACCACTTTCCCAAGTACTTCATTCAGTCCAGGTGATTTTTTGGGGTGTACTCTTTTGAGTACCCGACGTACTTGGTGCTCCTGAAGAGTAAGAGCTGGAGGACTGTGAGACTGGCAGTGTTTTGTGGAAATGTGTGACCATCCCACCTCAACTCTTGCAAAAAAAAAAAAAAAAAAAGAGAGATTCCATCAGGTCAACGGAAGCAACCTTGGTTTGTACTTGTACTGTAAGATGCTGTATGCTCTGCCAGACCTGCTGTGACTTATTTTTGAGCCAGTTGGTCCTTATGTGAATTCCGTTTCAATTATTTGAAATGTGGACATTCAAATCAAATGTGGACATTTGTCTTGGAGCAATGAACAACTGTAACCCTGATACATTTATGATACATTTATGCAGTCAATAGTTTTCTACTCCACTCAAAGAATGTGGTGCTTGTGCACAAATTTTAATGGGTATCAAAATGGTATTGAACAAACCATACAGTATGTTCCTGATGAAAAATCAGTATTGATAGAAGATAATTATGTTGTCATATATCCAGGCTTGAGTATTAGTTTAATCCAAAACAGACAATCGAGGAGAAAACAAAAATAAAAAGTCTATGCATCGTCTTTTCTGAAACAGCCTCTGTTCTTCAGGAGTTGGTTGAGAACGCTGTTCTGTTTCAGAACCTTCAAGTCAGATATGTCCTCTGCAATTACAGGTATGTCCTCATTGTGACAAGGCTCATTGTCTTCATCATCGTTGCTGTCAGACAGCGTACACAGGAGGGCATCGTTCTCATATGTTGGGAAATAATATCTGGAGATCAGAGATTCAGAAGAGAGTTTAGTTGAGTTTAAACCAAACTTTAATGATATGTTACCTTAAAGATAATCCCATTACTCTGATTCAATACAAAAGCATCATGTTCTCGCGATGGGTTTCCAAAGCGAAGTACAGGCAGCTGACAGCTGTTGGTAGGACTTACTGTGGTTGGTCCCAGGTGGACGTCTCCGGCAGTTTCATCACGTGCCCTTCAGAGATGACGTGGTCCATCATGTCTGCTCTGGAATCAAACTTCTTCTGGCAGCCATAGCAACGGCTCTGGTGGATTTGCCGCCGGATGTAGTTGACCAGCTTCACCTGCTGGTAGAAGCTGAGGTCTGACAGAGGAGACATCAGGACAGGATGAAGAAAATGACACTGGTCATATTTAGCAACTGACTAAACTGTCCGGTTTTTTTGAAGAATCTCCCGTTTAAAACTAAACTGGAGATTCATATTGTTATCATACAAACAATAAACAATTATTGGTTTTTGGAAAACACAAGACCATATTAAGGAACTGAAATTAAACAGTCTTCATCCACTTCATACCCTCAAGTGAAAGTCTGGACTTTATGTCCAAGTCCACTATAGACGTAACTTGAATATGTCTCAGTAGACATGTAAAAAAAAAAAAAAAAAGCTAATTTGGGGCAGTGTCCAAATATATTTGGTCCCAACTGTATATTGAATCTGATAGTTTGTAAATCCAGCTGATAATTAGGGTGATGGCAACAACGCTGCTGCTTAGTGATAATGTTCATATTTTACTTACTGAGCTCCATCTTTAAGTTATGAAGATCAAAACCATGGGAGTCCTACAAAAATAACCCGACAACAGAACAAGAGACGCAATCACAATTGTGTTCAAAAAACTGCTAACGAAAAAAGGAATACACTGCTTCTTTTCTTTTGTAAAATCTCTGTATTTTTTAGAAGCGTACTTTACCTTCATGTGTGTATAAATCTGATCCATCGTCTCTGATTGATGGTCACAAAAGAGACAAACGGCAGAGACAGGATGGGCTTCCCAGTCGGACCAGTCACTGTGGACGTAAATGTTAGTCAGAGGGAGCAGGAGGATTCACACACTTCCCCCCAAAAAAGAGATGGTCTCGTATGACGTGGATGTGCACACGTGTGGACAAAGTTGTCTACTTTTATACGTTTCTGTTGAGTGTGCGAGAGCCAAGCAGCAGGCAGTGTGGCTTTGATATTTCGACTGAATGTTGGTGCAGAGCCAGATCTGCTCATGAGAAACGAATCTGGCCGAGGTGGGATGGGACCGAACCAGTTAGAGGCGGTCTAGAGGAAAAGCAACTTTTATAAACCTGGAAAATAAATATGCACACAGTTGTAGTTCTAGCAGGAATGGTGTCCTGGGCTCACCCCTCCTTCTGCAATGCAAGCAATTATCGGATTGTTTTTGCAGCAAAATGCAGTTCATATAGTCTCAGTAACTCCACTCCACTTGCATACAGGAAGTAGCAAACTTATTCAGGGGACAACTGACAGAAGAGATATATTTTATTTTGTAGTTTTTGGGTGTCACACTCCTTACTGGTGACACCCTGGGCAACTACCCATATCGCCCATATCAAAACCCTCCATTGTATGTAAATTACCGATGACATTACATTACAACACTGAGGGATACCAACGATTCTGTCCACATGTGTCAATCAATTCCATGTTCAAAACTGATTTAACCTTCAATATCCAGCTGTTTGGATGCGGTTAGAGAAACCCCGGGGTCCGACCTGAAATTCTCCTTCATGTAGGTTTTGATGAAGATACTTACTCATCTTCAACATCTACCAGCTCCCGGTCGTCCTCACTCTGAACCTCCTCCCAGGTTTTTCCCAGTTCCTTACAAGAGAACGAAGGAATGAGCAGAACTACCCCAATGCACTGACTTCTTCATTTGCACCTCAAGTTAAGAGATACAGGAAGAGGACGAAAGGAAAAATAAAAATAAAAGTCTGACCTACTCTTCTCAAACTTTTATCTTTGAACAAATTGCCAGTGCTAGCAAAGTGAATTTGGCCTCTGATGTTTTTTGAATTTTGACTGCCCTTCGTTGTATATTGTTCGAAGTTGTTCTATATGTGAATAAAAACACCTTCAAAGTTTTGAATTGTCACTTTTGAAAATTCAAATAACATACAATTTTCTACATGTATAATTGGGGCAGGTGAGGAGAAATTAAACTGCTTCAGGTTCTCTTAGTGACTTGTAATAAGGTGGAACGCTGGGCAGGAATACATTCCTAATCTGAGGAATGGGCCAATCAAAGCTCGTCAGCCAAGGTGAAAGCGTTGACGGCTCAGTAAAATGATGTGTCATTTATTTTCAGTGTTCCTACAAAATTCATTTCATACAGAAGAGGATTACTGTCACTGAGCAAAAACAGAATCCGGACTTTTTTTTCCCTCAGAGTTCTGACTTTAAACAGTGGTGCAATGGACAGACACCAAGTGTTATTAGAACCTTCATGCATCATCTAAACTAAATAAATTATAAAACCTTGAAATTATGGAAGTGGATCAGAGCCATTGCAAAAAAAAGAAAGAAAAAGAAATTGTCTTTAATCTCAGAATTCTGAGTTTTAATCCTGAAATAACAAAATTATAACAAGTCTTTTTTTCCCCCAACTTACCAGATAGTTGATCACATAAAAGCGGTCGTAAACATGGTTGTTGGCATTGATGCGACGGTGAGCTTTCTTCCTCATGTGGTCCTTCAGTGTAGATTTGTCCCGGAAGATTTTTTCACAGTACAAACACTGCAGGCTTATGGGGGAGAGAAAATACAGCTTCTTTAGGCAACAGAGAAAATCAACTACAGGGAAACTGTTTTAAAACCAGTCACTGCAGTAAGCTGAAACCATTCGAATGGCAACAAAGATGAGAGCAATCACTTATAGCATGCAGTGATACTGTGAACTTCTCTCAGGTGGAACACCACTAAACCTAATCCAACAGAAAGATAAAGCTAAAAACATCACTGTTTAAAATCAACCACAGTATGGTTGTATCTGCAAAACAATCCAACCGACATGATGAATGATTTTAGTCATTGTTATAATGTTTAAGGAGCACAGCTAGGACTTCACACTGAGCACTGAGCAACCACGTCTGTCTGACTGGCTTCAACTTAAAGAACTCAGTCAAGCAGTCAGGAAACGCAATTTGGCCACTGCAGAACTTTAGTCATTTACGGATCTGTTTAAATTTGACAATTTCAAAACGTTAATCTTAAATGAAGTTGTGAGAGTGCCATACGTCACCCTTTGACAACTTCAAGAGTTTCATATTTAAGCCATAACAATGGCCTTTTGATGAAGTCTGACCTGAAACTGATGATCCTCCTAGTTTAATCGTGTTCCAGGAGCTAGTTGGAAACACATGAGGATTTGCTAACAGTTGAATGTGCAGAGCTGTCAACATGCAATGTCCTCTTACAGATTTGTAATGTAATGTTTTTTTTCTGGCACACGTTTTTTCAGATCGTCACGTCACACTGATGAAGAAGCTATCGATCACTAATGGAGATGCTGTGCTTCACATTAGACTCAAACCGTCTCCAATGTGGCTGAATTTAAACTACTCTGAAAAGAGAAGTGAGCCGAGGTTCGTTGACACTTATCACAAACACAAGCAGATTTTAAAGGACATATAAAATTAATAAGTTAAATCACTAATTGAAAACTGCAGTTTTGGATTTACTCAGAATGTCTGATATTAAAATTTGCTTTATGATTAGAAACATTTAAACGTGATTAAAAAAAGCTAAATCAGACGACTCCTACAACAGAGTAAGACTATTATTATTATTAATTATTATTATTATTATTACTATTATTAAAGATATTGAGGTGTGAACTGAGTTTATGTTAGACATGTACTGGAGGTGATTAGACATAGAGAAAAGGTGCAAGTCCACAATGCAAACACACACACAGCATAGTGAGACACGACGGCGTGTGGGGGGGTGTGGGCGTGTGTGTAACTGTGTAACTGTTCTCATTAGTGATGTCCTGACAGAAATGTGAAAAAAAACTAAACTATCTCTTTACATCAACCTCTACCATGTTTTATACCTACATATTGGATTCTAGTTGTGCTCAGTGAGGAATTCAGGCTTCAGACGGTGTCCTAGTGCCCCCCCCCCCCACCCAGCAGCCGATTAAAGATAAAACACCATATTTCCATAGTTATTCTCTACATTGTTACTATTTGACACTGCTTATCGGTGGATGATTGAAAAATTTATTTTACAGTTTTTTTTCAGAGTCATTTCTTACTTGTCCAGTTTATATTGTAGCATGTCCAAGAACTCATTGCAGTACACAATGTTGTCTGGTAGCCCAATGCTGAATGAGTGTTCTCTGGCCATGTGGTTCAGCAGACATGCCCTGAGCACAGAATATGGAAAGGATCAATAATATACTATGACAATAACTACATATCTGTTTACTCAAGGTGAGCAGAGCTGTTCAAACTTGTCCAAATGAATTATTTCCTTAAATGAAATCAAATGACATCAGACTTGCATAGTGCTTTTCAGGATCCTCAAAGACACTTGCAGTCGTTCCCATTCATGCACATATTCACAAGTTTATGACTGGACGGTCGCCACTGGGGCAGACTGACAGAAGCAAGCCGTCGTCCCTTCTGACCACCGTCAGCAGGCGAGGCGGGTGAAGTGCTTTGACCACAACGACAGACGGTTGGAGCAGAGGTCGAACAGACGACCCACCGATTGCAGGATGAACTCCTGCTATTTGTTTGCAGGACTTAAGGAGTCGCCACTATCGCCCAATCACACGTGCCCTCACACACTCTCTTAGTGGTGACCCTTGTGTGTTCTCACCTGTTTCCAGTGCACTCCTCACTGCAGAATAAACATAGACGATGGAAGTAGCAGTCGTCACGCTCCTTCTGCTGTTGCTCTAGGACTTCCTCCTAAAGTAAACTGTGTATATTATTTTTAAGAAAGCAAATCTGAGGGAGAATTTTATAAACTGACAGAACTCTGATGTGCTCTGGCTCATCAACTATTAGCAGCAGCAAGTATGTACATATATGGTATATCATTTTTACAGCTTGTAGCTGTGTGCCCTACTTTGTTTCAGAAGTCACTGTTTTAAAGAGCTTAAGGAATTTTGACCCAGGAATGTAAATGCAGAAAATTGCATGACAAAGACTAAATTTGTGGGGATCAATAATATGATCTACAATAGCAATAAATGCAATAAATTTCTGTCCCTGCCCTCGCCTGAAATATTTTCTGCAACATACAAAAACAACAATTAATTGTATTTTTTTTTTTTTTTATACAATGAACCATCAAAACTGATGACACCGTATTTCCAAAGAAAACCTTTTCAGAAAGTGTTGGGTTGCTGATCCTCACCAGCCGTTTTTGCTGGAGCCTCTCTCTGAGGATTCGGTCCTCTGGGAGGACGTCACACAGCAGGAAGTAATCCTCCTGTTTCTCTGCAAGGTAAATTACTTGTCATAAGCACTTTAGTCACGTTCACAAACTTCCCTTTTTTTACACTGATTAAAGCCCAAATGTGAAAGTGAATTCTGGCATTCTCTGTCAATCAAGTTTATTTGATTGATTGACAGAGAATCGGCACTTTTCAGCAACAAGGCAGTTCAAAGTGCGTTACACTGTAAAACCATTAAAACATCATAAACACATCATACAGTCAACGGTTGTGAAACGTTTTCTGGAGGTTTGTGCCAAATTTGAACAAACCTCCAGAAGCTGAATGCTGCTTTTCCATGTTTGACACTAAATATTAATTACATTGTCACAATGTCTCTCTTGAGGAGGTCATGGATTGTTCTGCTCCAATGGACTCACCAACTGGGCCAGTGGAATTAGTCTTTATGACACTGCAGAAATCTGGGACTGGTTGTTCAAGGAACCTGCCCTTCCAGTAAACCAGGTACCTGACCAAGTAAACTCAGACAGCTCAGTGTGGTCACACATGCATTTCCCTGTTACTCCACACAAAGTCAAAGAGCCCTACCTCGGGAGGTTGGCTATGAGCTTGATATCAGCAATGACAAGCTTGTGTTCCAGCAGCAGGTGTCTGAGCAGAGTGTCTTTCTGCAGCAGCGGGACAGACTCCGAACAAAACAGACAGACCAACAGTTCATCACTGGGATACTGCACCACACTGGGAGTGCTGGGACTTCCAGCTCCAAGCTCTGGAAAACTCAAAGGCTCCAATATGCTGTCCCTGCCTGAAGAACGGCAAATCAAAATGATTTCAAATCAAATTTTATTTGTATGGCACATTTCAGCAGCAAGGCATTTCAAAGTGCTTTTCATCACGACAAGCACAAAAACAGAGTCACGCAACATAGAATCAACAATCAAAACATTACATTAAGTCAAGTGCCGTTCAAAACAAAGATTAGCGCCAATCTAAGGGAGGGCTGACTAAAGGGCATAAAGAAGAGCAGGTGTTTAGAATGACAAACAAACTGAACTCTTTAAATATGATCATATGAAGCTCCGTTTGGTATTACAGCAAACACAGCAGAGATCTAAGGAATGAATCTGACAGATGAAAATAAAATCTATGAACATGATAGGAGGAAGTAAAGGCGTCATTCTAACCTAGATCGTCTCTAATTATCTATTAGTGGATAGATAAATTAATATATTGGTTAATAAAACCTTTAAGTCTAGCCCTTTTCAGATCATAGTTCTGCAAAAAGAAAAAAATGCGAAAACAAAACAAACACTTCATACGAGTTGATTCAGTGAGTTCACTGACCCTGTGTGAATAATAATAATAATAATAATAATAATAATAATAATAATAATAATAATAATAATAATAATGGGAAGCTTTGTTCCAGTTAAAACATGTATGCTGGTGTTGGTCCGTTGTATTGTTGTATTTTATCAAGTCCAAGAGAGAGTTTGTGTGAGGCCTGAATTTGATCTGTGGGCTTCTCTTAAAACTGAGTTAAATGTGAACTCGTTCCACCTGAACTGAACTTAAGATCATTTTTGATGCACAATAAAGCTGCGGGCTCCGAACGATTCAAACCCCTTTATTTCACAGATTAGCTGCTTTTTTTTTGGCTGCCTTTTAAAATGTACAGAGACAATTAATAGCATGTCAAAAGGTTTGAATCAACAGCTAATGTTGTAAACAGTGACGAGGAACTGAAGTGAGTGCAGTTCCTGCTGTGCGCATTTAAAACACATCAACTCTTTCAGTCTACAGACAAACTTTAACATACCAGAGTCTGCTGTTCGCTCGCAGGCGGCCATGACGGGTTTTACGTAGCGATACTTCTTCTTTTGTGGGTTTTTTTTTTGGCGCTTGGCAAACCAACTTAAAGGGTAATTACCGCCACCTACCGGACTGGAGTGTGGACGTCAATGAAAATCAGAGAAAATATATAAATACACGTCATACAGCAGTTTCGAGATTAGCTTTAGCACATTCACTTTCTTAGATTTTTGTTTTAATCTCTTTTATTTATTTATTTTTAGAACTTACAGCCATCTGAGCAGGCACGTGCAGGGGGGGGAGGGGCTCGAGCCCCTGCCCTTTTTATCCTTGATGCCCCTACTGCCTTTTCTGAGTTTTTTTTTCAACATTTTTTTTATTTTTATTTTTAATCTGTATGGCAGAAGGCCTGTTTGTGCCCCTCAGCAATAATATTTAGCTAAATACAATAATTTAGTAAAAATAAACTAGTCTGGCTGCCCTCAGTCTAATAATGACCCTCAGAGCCTCCATGTTGTTCAGACTCCGGGTCCATGGTGAGGAGGAGGAGGATCTCTGTCCTCTATCAAATTATGGGCAAGAATATTTTTGCATACCATTTCAAATGTAGTTTAATCACAAAAATAGTACACTCAAAATAGACTAATCAAACATGTTTATATTACATAAAAAGCAATATACTTAAAGTATATAAAGTACTTAAGTATAACTTTAGTTGTTCCAAAAAAGTACATGAAAGTACACTTGGTACACTTTAAATTGTGCTTCTCTACAATTTAATTACCATTAAAATACACTAAGTGCAAAATGAGTTGTTCCAAAATAACAAACTCTAAGTTAACTAATCCTAAGCTAACTTGGAAGTATAGTCATAATTAGTCTGACTTAAAGTATGCTAAAATTTAACATACTTAGTATATTTATTTTTCACCGGGGCGATGTGATGCTAACCAACCAATTGGGAGAAGTTATAGCATGAAGACACTGCTCCTCCTCAGTCATTATCATATTGAAGCAGAAATGAATAAGGAAAATGGGGAAATAAATGAATAAGGAAAATGCCTATAGCGAGGGAATGCAAAGGAATTTTTTTCCCATATCAGCCCCGTAGCAGGCGGTGCCAGATCCACCGTTCGTTTTTTTTTTTTCTAAATAAAATCATTCATATTCAATCTGACACAGAAGCTGCGGTATATGTCGCTGAATCAGTGATGGATGGATATGTTAACGTTTTAGCTTTTTTTTTTTGGTTCAAAATAAGGCCATTCAGTATGCCACACAGAAGCTGTGGCAGGTTGCGGCAGCTGTCACTGCAACGATTTGAGCTCGCCCTGCTGGAGCTTGATTTGTTCTTTATTTTTATGAAAACCCTTATTTTACAGTATGTTTTATGTAACTAATTTTTTTTTACCAATGGATCCAAGTTGTATAAAACAGTACATTCATAATCAACAATCAAAAGCTTTTTCACTTGAGCCTCCATTTAGCTCCTAAAGCAATCTCCATCGTCTGACAGAGAAGAAGTCATGTGGTTCAACTGTTCAATTCAACAACCGCTGGTCATTAGTTAAAGGTTGGAAAGTGACAAAGATCCACTCTTCGCTCCGCTGTACAGATTCTTCCTCAGAAAGACCAACAGTTTCCTCCAGGCGTCCTCCTGAGCCCGAGAATGTTCCAGGGTCTGTCCTCCCCACAGAACCATCACTGCAAACAGCAAAGGCAGCCATCAGTTCAATGGCAGCGAAAGCACAGAGACAGAGAAGCAGAGTGAGTTTGGAATGAGAAGTCAAACCTACTTTTCTGTTGTGACAGCACATCTCTGAAGTGACTCACTCTGGCATGAGGCATGTATGGTGGTTCGATCAAGTGACCTGCGTTTGGGTACGACAAGAGAGTCAGTAGATGGTTGTTTCCTGCTCGTTCCATCATCCCCTTCATCTGAAAAACAGAACAAACCATCCAAAAGGCTACATGTCAGGCAATTTTATGTTTTACACTTTTTAAATTTATTTACATGTTAGTTCCAATTAGTGACACTTGATGTCGCAGCAAAGCAGATCACATTTAATCTTAAAAATCAAATCGAATTTATTTGTATAGGACATTGCAGCAACAAAGCAGTTCAAGGTGCTTTACATCATAAAACCACAAAAATACAAAGTCATAGAACATCAGGGCCGTGCAGAGACCTTTGGAGGGCCAGGGGCTCAAAGTTAAAAAGAGGCAGATTGAACAATATCTTAAAACAATGTGCAACAACATAGCAACAACCCATATTAATTAAGGATCTAATAGTTAATCTGATCATACTATATCATTGTTGTCATGTGAGGGCAATGCAAAGCAAATGTAGTCTATGTTTTCCCTGGTAGGTATAAAGTTGCTGTTGAGGGGTTTCTGCTGCTGACAGAGCTGGAGGTCTGTGCTGATCTGAGCCTTTTTAAACAGTTATGAAATACGCAAATCTGCTGCTATTTTACTAAATAAACACTAATAATATCTGTTGGTTTAAGTTCCACAGCAACTTGGCTGCACACTGCTTTAAAAATTAAAAAAGGCTCAGAGAGGTTAAGTCTACATATCTTTTCTGTTAGCACATTTAAAAAAAATAAATTGTACATTTAGGATTTAATTAGGAAGTTTACTTTGTAAAAGTGCAAAGAATCATCTTGATAGTTTGATTGTTGTGTTACCATGGCTACAATATGGAGCAATCTTTGTGTTTGATTGTGGTTTGTTGCTCATCTCTCTACCTCCACTCATCCCCACAGTTAGCTGTCTCTTGGCTCTTGACAGGGGTTATGTTTTCAGAATGAGATAAATGACACTTTAACAAACTGTTAAAATATGCATAAATACCTGTCTCTGCATTTGATTATTTAAGATGAAGTAATATTGAGCATCTTTTCACATTGACGTACCTTGGCAGTATACAGACAAAACTGCTTTGATTTGATTGATAAAATCATGTTTAAGCACACAACTGTTATCTTGAAGGCTCTATTTATGTGTTCTCCCACAGGCTACATAAAAAATGATGGAGGGCCAGATTTGGTTCCAGGTTCTAGAGTTTGACACATGGGCTTTAGTTTCAGTCAAGAACTTTTTGATATTTGGAAACTCACATCCATTGCAGACTCATAGGCGCACCAGTTCTGATCATCCTCACCAACAATCAGCATCAGTGGACACTGGAGTTTTCCCACCTGGTCAAAGACAAACTTGAGTTTTTAACTTCATTTCTTGTTTTTTGAAAAAAGAAAAGAAGCCCTGCAGGAGTTAGCCACGTGTTATTTAATGGAATGGAAGTGAAAAAAGTGGATTGTTGCATCCCTAGCTAAATTCTTATAAACAGAGATTTGTCAATTAGAACTAAAATAATTAGTACACTTAAAGCTGAATGTGGGAAAGTTACTCACATCCACTTTGAGGGAGAGGTCAGTGGGGATGGGCAGCAGGACATCTCGCCAGACCACCTCATTATCTTCGGTAAAGCGAGCATTCCCACAGTTTCTTTATTGAACAAAGAAGGTCGTCATTTAAAATGACGTGTTGTGATAACTATGATGAAAACAAATATTTCTGATTCATTTGGTCTATTCTCAGTTAATGAATTTGAAGCCTTTATGCAGAATTTCAGCCACTGACTGGGAACTTATGGACTTACTCGCCGAGGTAATCCACCATCTCCTTCAAGAATCCATCCATTGGCTGCACATGACTCCCACTAACACACACGGCACAGCTGAGCTGGAGAACATAAACACATTTTTACACAAACGGATGTAGATCAGATGAGAAACAGACAGAAACCAGAATCTCTACTGTTGTTCCCAGTGCTGTCGTATATTTAAAATGTCTCTTTTAATCATGCAAACAGAAACTCCATAACTATCTGAACTTTGCTGTTGTGGATTGAGTTGGAAACAGACTTTTGTGGAGGTAACTGAACTGAACAATTGTATATGAAAGAATCTGAACTGGTTTTGATTTCAGAGACGTTTTCTTCTCTGATGTACAAAATTCAATCAAATCATCCAAGACCTCATCGACACAAAGACAATTTTAGGTGTTATAGGTTATAGTTTTTTGTCCCTTAGGTTGTGTTCACACGGATTTCCCATCTTGGGAGTCCAGAAATGATTATTTTTAAAACCGTGTTCCAGAGTGGACACATTTAAAACATGTTATGTTTTCATGACCGCATGACCTCATTTTATGCGGTCATGCGCTTGCATGATCACGTGTCGTGTAGATCGTCACGCAGTGCCTCACTCTCACAAATAAACATCTCAACATTTGGTGTTTTTTGTGTATTTCTGTGGCAGTACCACCGAATAGCCCGGCATGCCTACTGCAGCATTTTCTGTGGCACTGCATCCCGTCATGCGGACAGGATAATTTACAAACATGTAATGTACTTGTCTCCATGAGTACAGGGCCTAAATCAAACCTTCACAATTTGAGAATGCACAGCCATTTTCAGGATGACACTGGTGCCCAGGGAGAGACCCAACATGGCGATTCTACTGCCGAGGACCTTCGGGTGCTTCTGGAGGAATTTGTAAGCCATCTGCAGGAGAAAAGCGTGTTACAGCTCAGACCAGTGTGCAATGTTTGAATTGTAACACAGACAATAGATCTAAAACTTTAGCATTAATTTATTCAGAATAGCAATTCTGAACAAATTGCATTAAATTTTATTTAATGGGTTCAGCAGAGATACAATTTTAAAAAAAAGAATTTTACATTTAGCATTTAATTAGGAAGTTTACTTTGTAAAAGTGTAACTAATCATCTTGGTAGTTTGATTATTGTGTTACCATGACATCCCCCCCCGACCCGAAGAAGGCACTCTACCCTTTTCCAGCTCAAGACCATGGCCGCTTCACACTCGGCTGCAAACCGCTCCAGCTCAAGCTGCAGATCACGACCTGATGAAGCTAGTAGGACCACATCATCCACAAAAAGCAGAAATACGATCCTAAGGCCACCAAAACGGATCCCCTCCACACCTTGGTGCGTCTAGAAATTCTGTCCATGAACGTAATGAACAGAATCGGTGACAAAGGGCAGCCCTGGTGGAGTCCAACTCTCAGGAAACGAGCCCGACTTACAGGCAATGCGGACCAGACTCTGACACCGGTCAGAGCCTGTATCAAAGGGCCTGGTACTCCATACTCCCCCATACTCTGAGAACCCCCCACAGGGTTCCCCGAGGGATACGGTCGAATGCCTTCTCCAAGTTCACAAAACACATGTAGAACGCCCAACCGGTCCACACATGTAGACCGGTTGTTCGAACTCCAGGACCCTGCTGAGGGTGTAGAGCTGGTCCAGTGTTCCACGACCAGGACGAAACCCACACTGCTCTTCCTGAATACATTTGATTTGACATTTTGATTTACTTAATCGTGGCGTGTTTGGCTTTATGCTGCGGCTCAATTTATTGGTACAGTATTTTTGGTAATGTTTATGTGATATTTTGTGAGCTATGGGCCGAGTCTTCCTATAGCAGTTGAGGTTCTGCAGTAGCTTCTATTCACAGCCTCTCAGCCCAGGTTCCATCAGCAGCGGTGCGAACCGCCTGGTAACAGAGGCAGTCTTAACCTGTTTGGCTTCCTGGGCGAACCAGTGAATCTCCACCTTGTAGGTGGAGATTCTGCCACTTTATAGGTGGAGATTCATTGTTGATGTAACCATTATAAAATAACTTGCAATTATTGCAAGTATTGGCAAAGCTCAATCTAATTTTCACAGGTGGCAGAGGGTTGTTGTTAGCAGCTGCTGAAAGCAACCAAAATAGTAACTTGTAATCTAACTGTATGTAATGAAGGAATTTAATATACAAATTTTACCTTTTGAATGGAATTACTAATTTAAAATGAACTTTTTCATGATATTAAATTTTTTTTTACCAGAACCTTTATTATGGATTTTTGAAGCACATGGTGCCTTTTTAAAGCAAAAATCTATGGGGGAATTTTTCTGCCATAATTCAAGAGAGCACACTTTCAGTCTGAAAGCAGGATTTCATGTCTTTTGTTCTCAAAACTTTTAATTCTTGTGCTTACATATTCAGTTTGAAAGCAGAAATTCATGTTTTTCTTGTCAAAACGTGTTTAACACATGCATTCTATTGTCTGAGAGGTTGCCAGTTTTAAAACATAATTTAGATGTTTAAGGTTGACAGGGTTTACAAGCTGCAGCTCCACCATTGTATTGCAAACTGCTATAAACAGAGTGACCTTTGACTCACAGCTTAATGAATACCAGAAGTGTTGCAATTACCTCGGGACCATAAACTATTGCCAGAGCTTAATTTTATCCACCCTTCCAGTGTCTAGGCACTTATCTTAAATGGCTTTAGTGGGGTGGGCGATATGGACAAAACGTTTTATCAAAATGTTTTGCAGTACTATTGTGATAACAATAAAAGTGATAGGAATTGTGTATTACTCTTTAGGTAGCTGTATGGCTATGACTGCATAACAGCAACCTTAGCCACACGAACACAAATACTGCTCTTGAAAATAATATTTCTATTTGTAATAGTCTTTACGACAAAGAAGAAGTGGGACATGTTTCACTAAAACGCACACACAGTACCAGCATTTAATCATATTTTGAACTTTATGGTAATTTTTTTGTTTATTGAAAAAAAAGGTAAAAATAATGATCCCTAAGCATCCTTAGTTGGAATTTATCACAATAAATGATGCAATAAATGCCCAAGCCTCTGTTAGTGGTCCAATTGGTGATCTTAGGCACACTAAGTTACTGGTGGGAATGGAGTAAGTGATTTTATACTTTGTTTCTAGACTATATAGACTTTGTTTATAGACTAAACAAAGTTTTGGTATCATAACTTTGTTTAGCAATCAGCAGTTACAAATTGATCACAATCCTGCGATTCCATCAACATCATGTTCTTTAAACCCCATCATGTCATCAGGAACTGTAAAAACCT
This sequence comes from Xiphophorus maculatus, assembly GCF_002775205.1. Classification (NCBI taxonomy): domain Eukaryota; kingdom Metazoa; phylum Chordata; class Actinopteri; order Cyprinodontiformes; family Poeciliidae; genus Xiphophorus; species Xiphophorus maculatus. Next base: position 25,992,134 of record NC_036444.1, read on the forward strand.
ATCACAATAACTTTAGCTAGGGGTAATCCCAATCTGTACACCTTGCTCCATCAAATGAGAACGTTTTTGCTTTGTCACACAATATTGATGGGTTATTGAGAGAAGCCAGTTTGGGTGGCATTTGTAATTTTTCAGCTAAGCTCTCTCTTTTGAGTTCTTTGTTTCTTGTAATGGCAGTGAAAGCTGCATGACGGTTGTGTGAGCCCCACTGGCTCCTTGTAGCTGCCACTTTCATTTGACGGTATTAACCCGCAATTAGTCAGGGACTTTTATTTTTGCGGGCCCACTTCCTGTGTTGCTCCAAACTCTAACTTATTTAAAGCCTCAGTTTGAACTGTGGTTGTAGACTGTTGGCGTCTTTCACACAAATTGATCCAAATCATTGAATCTACGGACTTGATTGCCTGGTGAGTCTGTCATCTGATAGCAGTATTGCTTTTATGTTGCATTATTTTGCCAGAATTGTTGGCGCCGTTTACCTGGAACGTCACCGGGCATCGTGCCTAAGTACGCCACATGATGTAAAGTTGATCACATTTGCAACCGGCTCAAGGCATAAATGAACTAAGCATCTGAAGACCATAAATGCTAACATTTTAACACCACAGATATAAAAATGTAATGCTGCTAAATCTGATTTAATGGTTTCAGCATAAATAAATGAAAATGTTTTATATTGTTTACCATTTAAATTTAACATTTAAAGGAGCTGGCAAGTTTACTTTGCAAAGGTTCAGAGAACAATATTCAGTTAGATTGTTTTGTTACCACAGCTACAATATGATGCTATATCCACATCATGTGAGATGTAAACTCACACGCCACACACAATTCTTTGTTCACATAGACATCATCCTCACTGCAAGCTCAAAGCGCACCTCTGAAAGCGTGTCTATAGGCTATAAATGAGCTTTACATTGAGCCAGGCAGAGCAAATGGTGTGGCTTTTAAACAAACTTTTGAATCAATCATACTTTGATTAAGAATTCTCCAGAGAAACATGAGTCCTCACAGGGTGTTGATATAAAAGCTGTTACAGGAGAGTCTGTGTCCAGTTTGAGTGAAAGGTGGGGCGCACAATCCGTGCCGCAGTAAACTCCACAGATAAAACTGCGATAGCGAGCTAGGTGGCCAACACGCAGTGGTGTCAGCAGTGTGATTGGTGAGTGCTCCCAGATCCATGTAGTGTATTATAAGGCCCCCCAGGCTTATAATACAAACTTATAATAGAAGGCTGCCAGGCTTATATAACAGTAGGGGAAACCCAGAAAAACTCCTATTTTTACTCTACAAAGCACAACATTTGAATACCAGCTTCACGGATGAGTGTCCTTATGATGCTCATGTTGCCATTGGATTCATATCCACATATGTCCTTTACATTTACCTCAAAGTAGTCCTGCTCCACAATCTTTCCTGTTTCCATGGTGTATTTACATGTCAGGTAGTCAATTGCCATTGAGGCAATGCCATGTGAGGCCAGCAAAGCTGCACGGTATTCCACCAACTGACCTCCACCGCCCCACAGGTCCAGGAGACCAGGAAAAGGTCCAGGTCCTTTAAATAAGTCAGATCAACAAAAACAGTTCTTACTTTTTTTATCTTTTAAATCAAAAACATTTTTATTGAATTTTCACATGTTTTTTGCACATTGACAGAATTTTAAAAAAGGGGGGGAAACTGTTATAAACGGTTTTAGTCCTACAAACAAAGTGAAGAGATACAAATATAAAGCAAGAAAATAACTCTGCACCCCACATCACTATAATGATGTCAGTTCTGTCCAACAAGAGACCTTCCTTGTGTAGCACTGCACTTCCACTGCTGCAAGTTTCAACTGTACAAGAGCAGGAAATGCTTTTAAAATGCATCAACAGAAGGTTTAAGTGAATATCTGAGTTTTTCAAGTTTAAGACAATTTATAATATCTTACAACCACTGTAACTGAGATGGAAGAGAGGAATCCTTCCATTTGAGTAGGATTGCATGACTAGCCAAAAGCAATTCAAAACCTATAGAAACCTTAACTGACTGAAATAGATCCATATGCTAATGGGTTTGGTTCTAGTTCGACATTGAATACATACATAAGATAGCATGCCAGAAATTTTCTTCCAGTTGTTAGTGAAAAGAGAACATAAAAAAACCATAAAGCGAGGCCTCTGTAAGGTTACATCTGATACATAACAGTAGGTTTATGCATCTACCCGATCAAAGTTAGTAGGACTAACAGTCGGGTAGATGGAAGACAACTTAGCCTTGAAGATCTGAATCCAATGAATTACCTTAAGCTGGATTAACTAATGCCAAGAACAAAGTGAGGATGAGTAAACTAGTTTCAAAGCTATGATCCAGGAGTCATTAAAAATAGGACAGCTGATATTTTTACTGAATGCTTCATTACACTGTGTTGAAATGATCCAATAGAATGTATAGGCAAAGCAAAGCCCACAAAGGCCCAGTGGTGGGAAGTAACGAAGTACAAGTACTTCGTTACTGTACTTAAGTACAATTTTCATGTATCTGTACTTTACTTAAGTAGATTTAATAATGGGCACTTTCTACTTTTACTCCACTACATTTTACAGTAAGTATCTGTACTTTCTACTTCACTACATTTCTACAAAAGTGTCGCGTTACTCGTTACATCCAAGTCACACTGCTCTCTTTTTGTCCGTTAAAATATGAAGTTCAGGGACTTTAAGGTGGCGCCGTAAAATCCCAGCAATAACGTGACTTAGTGTCTGTTGTCACCCATCGCCTCCCCCTTTACTAGCACGCGGAGCTCCAGACATGCGCAGTGGTTTCCTCTGAGCGGGAGAAGATGTCCAACTAATCGATAATAGCTGCATAAATCATAAGATATGACGACATGTAAAACCAGCAGCTCTTCGCTTTCACAGACGGTGGGACTTTGTCCAACTTTTAGCGTCACTTGGAAGGAAAGCTTAAAGAAAGGTAAGATCTGTGGACGTGATGCTAGCAAAGCTAGCTGTACTGAGACACATGTTGCATCTGCCATGAAAAAAAGTTGTCACTCATGCGCTGAATTATTGTGTGGATTCAGGAACGATCCGATTCTTCTGGACGGATCTTTACTAAGGTTGATGGGACTGAAGCCTCACTGAGAGCCGTTCTTTGTTCTTGTATACACTGCAATAGCTATATATAGCTATATATATATATATATATATATATATATATATATATATATATATATATATATATATATATATAGCTATACACACACACACACATTTATTTAATTGCCGAATAAGTAAAAGTTGAACGTGTGAACACAGAGCATGCTCATTGGTTGATTTTGTCTCCTGTCATGGTGGCAAACATGCAGTGGGAGGGAGGATGAGAACAGTCATGGTGCTCCTTCTGACAGTGTTCATAGTGTTGTTGTAATGTTACAATTACAACTGTAATTGTGACATAGCAATTACAGTTAATTGCTATGTTTCATGGTTTAATGGTGCAGACAGTTGTGGTTTCTGGGCAATATGGGCAACCGCCCAGGGCGTTATTTTTATAGGGATGGCAGGCGACCTCTGCAGATTGTAGCACAGCGATGAAAGCAAAACAGAATGAAATGAGTTGTAATTGATACTGGTTAAATATATTTCAGCTCTAAGTATTTATATCTAGGTGTTTTTATGGAAATGTGGATCTTTCAGATCAATCTGAGAACCAATTTTGATAGGTGCACTTCATTTTATTGTGTCATGTAGCGCAGGGCGATGGTCTTGGTCTCGTGTTCAGTGGTCTTGACTACAACTCTGCTACGTGGCTCCTCGATTGCATGTCTTCCCCCCCACACCTTCGTTCCATCCCCTTTCAGTTGGATTTCTTTCTAAATAAATGTCACTAATGAAGTTCATGCTACGTTAGGACAGGAAATAAGATGTTTCCATCCCTGAAATTATGATGCATAGAATCACATATCTAAGTCTAAACTCTTACAGAGAATAAACACAATAAGAACATGTTTAATCTGTGACATTGTTTATTAAAATGGCACATTTATGATGTATTCAAATTAAATAGTATCGGCACACTTAATGATATTAGCGATTAGGTTATGTATTCAGCAAGTACTTTTACTTTTAATACTTAAGTATTTTTAAAAGCCAGTACTTTTTTACTTTTACTTAAGTAAAATGTTAATGTGGTACTTTGACTTTTACTTGAGTACATTTTTGCCTGTGTATTTGTACTTTTACTTAAGTACATTTTTTGAGTACTTTCTCCACCACTGCAAAGGCCATAATAGAAAGATTATTGTGTGGACAAAAGTCCAGCGTAACTCAGTTGGGATGGTCAAGGTGGTCATAATAGAAGGTCCAATGTATAAGATTTCTCATATTAGACACACAGTAATAGAGACAGAAGTTTGCCATTTAGTTTTTGGAGATATATTTTATTTAGGTGAGGTTGTTGTCTATATGTATAAAAATATTAAAAAATCCAACTTCGATTCTGTCAGTGTTTATATTTCTGTTGTAATGTGTGAGGGTCAGGTACAGCAGGGATTTTGTGCAGAAAAAAACTTTACTGCCATCTGTTACAAGGTTTATAGGAACATTTGACAAGTGGGCCATTTTTATCCTCTGTACTATCTGGCAACATTGTTCCTTTTCTGTCAACCTCAAGGCTTTGTTCTGGTTAATTGTTTGTAAGAGGCTCAAACTATTAACTCTGCCATCACACCAAACTAAAGGGATTTAAATGTTTCCTCTGTGTGTGGATAATGGTTCCCACTGTGGTTAAGCAGAGAGCCAAGAACAGAACATCTGCATTTCTACTACGGTTAGATGACACACAGCTGAACTCTGCTTGGTGATTAAATGACTTCTGCAGCCACCTGCCAGCACTGGAATTTATTTAGCATTATTGAATAAATAGGGTACACACACAAACATTTCTAAAGTCTATTTTTCCTTTTTCATCCACCATTTCATTACAAGCTTATTTCCAACTTTCACTTTCATCTCAATACATCAAAGTTTGCGGCTGCATTAATGAGAGGAAAAACTTCAAGAGGTGTGAATACTTTTGTTGCCAACTATCCTGCTTCTAGTCCATCTAGACTGGTTCTAGTCCATCTAGACTGGTTCTAGTCCATCTAGACTGGTTCTAGTCCATCTAGACTGGTTCTAGTCCATCTAGACTGGTTCTAGTCCATCTAGACTGGTTCTAGTCCATCTAGACTGGTTCTAATCCATCTAGACTGGTTCTAGTCCATCTAGACTGGTTCTAATCCATCTAGACTGGTTCTAGTCCATCTAGACTGGTTCTAGCCCTACCTGAAGGCAGGAAGAGGGTTGCAGTGAGTCCATCCTCTGTGACTGGGATCCTCCGGACACCAGGAGCCATGTACCACCGCTCCACTTCTACACCGGCCAGCGGGACCTGATCCTCAAAGCCCTCTGTCAGGTGACCGCTGTAGACAGATATGGTGACCACCATGGGGGCCTGGACATTCTTCTTCCTCATCCTGTTGGTAAGGGGAGAGTCGGCTAAGATACTGGTAGTGATATCTGTGTGGACAGCCAGCAGTTGCATGACCCACCAACCTGAGTCCTGGTTTGCTGCCTGGAACTGGCTTGAGGCTCCATAGTAGACCCATAGCTTCAACACCCGAGTAAGTCCCACCTGTACTGCAATCTTCCGAAACTGTGAAGTGGAAGGCAAAAAAACATGAAAAACTGTCTGCATTTCTTGTTACATGGCTGTGTGTCTGACATCTGGGGTACGATCCCACACCGTTCACAGCACCAGTGGCATCAGAAGTGTAGTGGGCGAATGCGTGCCAGCTGTAGCCGTCTTCACACTGATGGTGGGCGTAGAGGGTCAACAGGGAACTGGGAAAGCTGTTCTGGACCAGTATAACAAATTTCTCATCCACAAGTCCTCTGGAGGGCTGGACTGACAGCGTCACACAACAACGTTTCTCATCCATCTTGAACTGCTAACAAAAGGATAGAAAACAGAAGATCTGACACTACATATACACTGGATTCATTTTGATTTGATCTAGAGCCATAATTTTAAAGCACTAATTTTGATTCATTTTAAACACTCTTTTTTCTTCTTATCTACAAAATCCCAAGCTGGAGCCTTTGTATTCACATGTTTCTGGTATGCCCATAAATCTACCACACAAGTGAAACTGTCCTTGCGGGCAGCTTTTCTTGACCCACTGGAGTTTAATTTTTGCTTCAAAAATTGATCTGATGGGACACTGGAAAAGACTTTTTTTTTTAATCGAGTTGTGCTAAAAGGAGTTAGCCTCTCAGTGAGGCTATTCAAGTCTAAAGTAGTACCTCATTGCTAAACATGTTGCAGCAGCACAAACATCCCCAATGCTAATATTTAAGTGATCAAGGATTCTTGAAATTGACAGCATCAATCTGATGATTGAAGAACCTGAATAACAGATTAAAAACATTAAATATATTTGCTGCTGAGCTCAGTTGTCTATTCAATAATTTAGGAGCAAAAAGTGGTTTTGAATTGAAACGTTGCTTATTTGGTCAATATGTGGTTTCTAATTAAACTGTGATTCACTAATTACAGACCCTGCAATTAACTTGGTTTAAAAAAATGATCCAGTCGCATCACTAATTTTAACCACGCCTTGCAGTGTGAACCAAAACTTATTCTACGCTGTCAGAACCCTTTTCATATTATTTCATATGATTTAGACTTTTCATATGAAACTTTAGACATTGGTGTCATAATCCTGCAGCTCCTTTAGAGTTTTAGAGATCTACTAGTCTACATAGACTAGTAGGACTAGTCTATGTAGACTACTAGAACTATGTTCTTTTACAATTAGACTAGAAAGTAGCATTTGCTGCTTTATTTTCTTACATAATTATGGCATAACCTTGGATCAGTGGCGTCACTGCTGGTTGGACAGAACACACACGTGACTAGTACACAGTAGTTTGGACTTCAGAGAAACGCAGGTAAAGCCCAAATCATTGACTTTCCAACCCACACTAGACCGGTGTTATAATGATTTTGTGCTGATATGCCGTTTGGTTTAAACTAATTTAACTCTTGTTTTAAACTGTTAATGAAAATAAAAATAAATAACAAGGAATTGACGTTTTCTTTCTGGAAAACTGAAAAAAGTGTTTTTCCTAATTTATAAGCCAACCTAGGACTTAAAAGCTCACAGTAAAGGTCAGCTACTTTTAAAAACAAGCTGTCCACGTCGCGCGCGTGCTGGAAGCTCACCCCTCCGGCTGCAGGCCCTCGCGCTCTGGTCTGCTGCTTTATTCGTGTTTCCTTGTGGGTTTGAGGGGTCAGTTGGTCACCAGCGGCGTCTGCTCCACACCAGCACCCAGCACAGCCTCTAAACTCCTAACCCAGGCCATGACACTTTATTTTTTTAGTGGATCCGACACGCAGGTTTTAGTCGCCTCCCACAGACACATTACCACCGGCGAACACTAGATGGCGTAAGTGGCATTGGAATTCGATCATGAAAACAGAGAAACGTATAAATCTCCTTTGCACTTATGTACAAAGACTGTATGTTTACAAATATGTGGAGGCAAAAAAATAACCCAGATGTCTGAAACTGTGCATAATCATAAATCCAACCACATTCCAGTTAACATGAACTGAGCACACAAGAGGGAATGCTAGACTCCTCCATAGAGACGCCCCTTTAAAATATACAAGACATTCACATTGAATTTTCCTCTTTGATTAAGCAAAAAATCCTGCCAACATAGAGGACAAGGAGAAAAATCATGGCAAGATGAGTTCAGGCCACCTGGTACTTTTGCCAGGGCCTTGGATAGAATCATTTTAGATGGGCCCCCACCCACCAGTGTAATTACTGACATCACATGCAAAACAAGCAAAAGTTACTAGTTTTTTTTTTTTTTTGGTTTTTTTTGGACTGTTGTAACCAAACAAGTCTCCCCTTCAGTTCAACCTTACAAGTGGAGATACATCGTTAATGTTACCTTTATAAAATAACTTGCAAGTAAGTCAGTATTGGCAAAGCTCAATATAATTTTTATATTGAGGTGACAGAAGGTTGTTGTCAGCAGCTGCTGAAAGCAACTAATAAAGTAACTTGTAATCTAACTTAGTTACTTTCCAAATCAAGTAATCAGTAAAATAACGAAGTTACTTTTCAAGGAGTAACCAGTAATCTGGTTAAGGTTACTTTTATAAAGTAACTGCCATCACTACCACCCACAACATTCTGTAACTAGTAGAAAACTAAAAATGTTTACCAATTAAAGGCATAATTAATCTTCTCTCTCTTACTCTTCTTTCCTCTTAATCTCCTTCTGTACTGTGATTTTGTGCCCATTACATCTCTGAAATGTAAACACTGTTCCTGTGATCCTAATAGTACTACTGTGGTTAACACTGTCCTAACTCTGCTACTTAAACTGAAAGTGCACTTGAAAAAAACTGAATCAGGGAACTAACAGACACGGCAGACAAAGAACTCTTGTCTACTGCTTGATTATTCATCTCACAAATAAGACGTCTGGATTATTATTGGAACTACTAAGCATATTTAAACTCAACAATGAATTTTGCTGCAATATCTACTCAATGCAATTCATTTTACATAGCAGAAATTCCTGTAATCTCAAGGCACTCTACAAATAATTCAATTCAATCCAATCATACATACATTCTGGTTGATCCTAGTGATCAAAACAATACAGTCAAGTTCAGTTCATTATTTAAATATGTAAAAAAAAAAAAAAACTTCTCCATCTCTGGAAATCCAGCAAATTGCTTTGAGTTATTGACTTGCAGCATTCAGATCTCCCACATTTTCCTCTGAAAAAGTTCTTGAGTAAAAAGCAGCATCATTATTATAAATAACCTCTCTTTTTCAGATGTTATAGCCTTTATTTTTTCAGATGTCAGCTCATTAAAAACACATACTGCTTGGGGAACCAGGAAGACTTAACAGAATATGATCTGCAGGATGTCCAGGGCCTTTTCCCACTAGCCTAAAGGTCATGGGGACATTTATGAGGAATTATATTGGGACATTTGGGAGGTATTTTTTAGGAGAAATTTGCCCTCTTTGGAGTTCCTTCACGGGGTCACTGTGGGTGTTAAAAATTGGTCTGGGTTAAGCTTGCTTCTTTGTGGGGGCAAAACATTGAGGGACACTTAGTTGTGTCCCTCAATGTGAAATATTTTAAAGGCAGCAGCACCAAAAGGCTTACAGCACCTGGTAATTTGGGATCCTAGTGATCAAAACAATGATCACTAGGATCATTGTTCAATAGGGACCAATAGGGACCTATTGGTCGAAAATTTTGGCAAATATTGGCATAGGGACCAATAGGATTGGTCCGTATGCCGACCAATCATTGAGCGCCGTTGAGCAAGTTGAGCAGCTCAACAGCCAATCATTGAGCGAGCTCCTTGCTCAACAGTCCAATCAGATGGCCGCACCGCCCAGCGTCATGAGCTGTGAAAAAAACTTCCTCGCTGAGGCTGTGATCGACATCGCTAACAGGAACACGTGGGTAAGTTTTATCTGATGATTTTAAGCTTTCTGATTTCTGATTTGTTAAGTGTTTGTTTTATTTATTTATTGACAGTAAGTACCAAGAGATCGACTGATTAAGTTTTAAAAGTATTTATCGGCTATGTACGTTTCAGCACAGCTAACACAGATCGACGTAAATACGCCGACGTTCTTGATAATCTTCGTAATGTTTATTTATCGAAAAAGAAAAACAATATAATTAAAAGAAAATGATACGATCAACAGTTAGATATAATTACTGTCCAAAACACCGCTTTGAATTAGGAAGAGGAGCGATAGCATCACTGCAGGTGGAGAGGCGGGGCAGCAACGCAGCTATGGAAGCTGGTGAAAGTTTCCACGTAAAATCTCATCTGTATCGACCAGACTATAATGTCTATAAACTTTTCTATTTTGTATAAAAATTTATGTGAGTAGTTTTGCTTGAGCATAGATGGTTAGAGCAGGTCTCTTTTTGTATTGTTTGCAATTCGTTTTTTCATAATGTTAAATGATAGTAGTTCACACAATATATACTTACATACATTCAAATGTAAGTCTGATGTGATTTCCAATTGATTATTTACCACTTTTGTAGAACTTTTGCACCTTCTTTATTGTTTATCCCACTGTACAGTTTGAAAATAAGAAGCTTCTCTGAAATCTATTTCTGTTTTTTGTTCATTATTATTATTATTATTATTATTATTATTATTATTATTAGGTATTCACAATGGAATTGGACGGCCACAAGTGCAGCGTGTGTGACAGGACTTTCTCTGTGAAGTCCAATCTCACTCGGCACATGAAGCTTCATGGTCCGAAGGAGTGTCTGTGTGAGGTGAGTGGCAGAGGCTTCGCTCAGAAGCAGCAACTCAGCAGCCACCTGAAGCAGCACCTCTACCCTTTTCTCCGCCTCTACAGGCCAAGCTGCAGTGCACCGATGCAGCCAAGGCTGTAGCAGCGGCCCCCTCCAAAGCAGTAGACCCCACCTCTCTGGATCCAGAAAAGGTGGAGGCTGCTGCTAAAAAAGCCGGTGGAGAAATGTGGAGAGGCCTGCTAGTTGTCACTTTTGGCAAATACGCAGGGCAAACTTTCAGGTGGCTGCTGGAGAACGACGTGGGGTGGGTGACATGGCTGCTCTCTGAGTACTGCCAGAAGGGAGAGAAGAACCAGCTTCTCAAGTGGCAGAAGGAGCGACTTCTGGAGTACGTCAGAGAGTTCCAGCCTGTTACCTTCCATCTGGACAAGCGCTCGGAGGCAACGTCGATGTTTTCACTCTGAATACAATATTTTTATAATAATGTTTAGGGAAAAAATGTACAGTGTGTATAATGTAAATGTAACACACCTTCATTAATACAACCAAAATTGTTTACAACACTTTGGTTTGTTCATCATCAACTACACGTCTAGTTGGTGCAGAACTGTGTATGTGTTTCTCCTAAAGTTGTTGTTTTTTCCTTCATAAGCAGAGGACAAGGACTGATGGAGAAAAGGCGGATGTGGCTGGCATGTCTGACTTTCAGTCCGACTATGCCAGCGATGCTGAGCTGTTGGCTGCTGCTGGTAATTATCATGCAACACACTGTTTTTAAACTAACACGTTCTTACTGCTGACAAGGAAATTATTCTAAACTTTTGTCACAGTGTGAAAATGTCACATTTTATGTTGCCGTAGACTGGCTACGGTAGGTTTAGTATTTCACTTTAAATTGTTGCGGTGGTGATGGTGAGGAATTTTACAACATGTTATTTTATATGTTATGATATGTTTCATTTTTGGCATTTAAAAATCCTATATTCCATAACTCTTTTAACTAAAGCCAATCTTTTCTTGTAACATCCTATTATACTGATAAAGTTTAAAGTGCTACATGTTTGTGTCTGCTAATATGTTGACATCTTAAGCAGTGTGCTGAATTTATTTTGTCTGATTTCTTCTGCAGAAAATGTTCTTGAGGAGTCCGAGGTGCCAGTGTCCACCCAGCTCACCACCTGGGCAGAGATCGCACCGGCTGGCAGCCAGGACTCTCAGAGCAGACCACCGGACACCTCTGCTTCTGAAGCTGACGGAGTCTTGCTGGAGGGCTGGCAGAAGTACTGGGAGCATCTGACTCCAGCTGGACAAGCTCCTGGTATAACTGCCCCCAACATCAAGTGGCTGAAAAATGACGAACTGTACGGCCTGTTTGACAGAACGTCGTCATACAAAAACATCAGAGGAGAGGTTGTGGAGAGGAAACTCCTGAAGAACAAGATGGAGTTCCATCCACCTCCACCTCCGACGTCTGTCAAAGGAGGACTGCCAAGCATGACGTCATTTTTCACCACTCCAGTCTTCTTCTGGCGCCCGGTTGGTGTGATGCAAGCTAAGATCCGCTGCCCCAACTCCAACTGCCCCGCACCACCGGGCGAATTCCTGGAGAAGAAAGGCTTCGGCAGCTACGCCAGCCAGGTGTGTGGCATGACCAACAGCTACACCCTGTTGACAGAGAAGCTGAGGTGTCCGTACTGCGAAAAGGTGAGGCGGGTGGCGAGCGAGCCGCACGGCGACACCGAAGACGTGGGTGGTTGTCGTGAGCAGCACTACATCTGGCTGGCGCACAGTCCCAAGATCCTGATGAACCTGGCTCCAGCTGTCAGAAGCATGTTTCCTGCCATACTGTGTGGAAAGTGGGCTGTGGACAAGGGCGTGGTCACTCTCCTGAACGACCGGGTCAACAGCTTCTCAATGAGCAAGGTGCAGAGGCTGCTGCAGCAGGGCCACGACGAGTGGTATGTGGAGCGACGCGACCTGTACCAGACACTGCTGTATGAAGCCCATGTCGCTGGAGACGTGTCGTCTCAGAAGAGCATCCTGCCCTTCGCGAAGGCCGCTGGTACCTACACGCCTCCTCCGCCCCGCACCCCGCTGCCCTGCGCCCGTGTGCTGAGGCGAGCGCACATGATCATGGAGATGGAGAAGATGCCCGTGTACAGAGCCTCGATCCTCAGTGTGACAGGAGAAATCCTCTGCATTGACGGAACCAAAAAGGTTTGTGTGACGCATCACTTCATTAAGCATCAACCAGTTTATTGTTTTGCAAAGAGGATTTTGGCCTCACTGTAAACATTCAAATATGATGGATACATATACATGCTTAGGAGTTTACATAAATTATAAAGACAGACTTTTAAAAATTCGTGTCCTGATTTTTTTTGTTTTCCAGGTCCTCAAGAAGATATATGGCGACGGCCAGGGCACCATGCAGTACGTCACCAGCGTGCTGAACCAGTGGGGCCAGTTCCTGACCACAGTGGTGGTAGCAGCAGAGTCTGAGGGCTGCTACAGGCGCATGGCCAAAGGTCTGATGGCCCGCTTTGACCGAGCTGGAGCTCCTGCACCCAAAATCATATATGCAGATAGCAACTGTTGTCGGTATGTACCCATACAGCCTGATAAAAATTGGTCATTTATATATCATTTTAAAAACCAAACAAACAACAAAACCAATCAAGTGACATCTGCTTTGCTGATATTATTTCAGAGACAGTGGTTCATCCTTCCTGGAGAACCTCTTTGCAGACTGGGTGCAGAAGGGGACGGTGGTCAGACTGGACATTCGACACTGGCTCCACCGCTGGGACGCCGTTGTCATCAAGCAGAGCCACGCCAAATACGGGGTGTTCATGAGTGCCCTGGCAGGCGCGGTGCTAGCCTACAACAGGGACGACATGATGCTGCTGATCCAGGCAGTCAGGCAGGGCAACCTGGAGCTCTACAGCAGGCTTTCAGACGAGGACATGATGGCCTTCCTCAAACCTCACCAGATAAGGTCCTACGTCAGACGCATCACCCGTGGGGTCGAGGTGAGTGTGGCATTCGATCCATGTTTACATTTCATAAACACAAAGCTCATTTAAACAAATCTGCAGTAGTTAGGAGTGACCTTAGTTTCCCTATTCATCATGAACGTGAATGAATGATACAGGAGACGGCGTCAGCGATTGAGTCCATCATCGCCGAGCTGAAGGGACCTGCGGGCCTCGACATCGACGGCATCCACCTGTTCAAGTCGGCGCAGGCGGTGGACGCTCACTGGGCCACCGCTAGCAAGCATCTCAGCTGCATGCAGGCGGGGAAACACTGATGCACTAATCACTGCAAAACTGACAAATTACTGTTGCATTCTCTGATTGGATGCCATAATTAAGCCCGTCACAATAAGCAATACATAAATTAATCAAATGACAATTTAAAACAAACATTTACATGCAGTACAAAATAGTTAGCTTGCACTATCTGGCTGTTGGTTTGCGATTCAAAATCAGACAAGTCCAGCCATTATAGAGCTCTAAATCTTTTCTTTATCAGTTCTTTGCACATTACACTACCATTTTCACACTGACAAACATTCCAAACAAGAGGGAGCCACACCTCTGATTCAAACCACCTGGCTTTTAAAGCATGGCCAGGACTAATTAAGGGGCGGAGACAACAATTACATTTCCAGGTAAACGAAAGAACAAACATTTGTGCTAAACAATATTCCTGAACAGATATTTACAGAATTACAACTAACAATTTAACACAAACAAAAATAAGCTGGTACCAAACAAAAAATAAAACAAACATCTCTCCTCCTTCTCAAACAATGGACCTTCCCAGTAAGGTAAATTGGAAACACCAGGTCCTAGGCATCACTGCTCATGGGCGCGCCTCCATGGCAACACATGACCTCAAAGGAAAGAGAGGATGATCAAAACAAAATATTAAATAAAGCAACAATACAGGAAGCAGAAAAAACAACAACACCTGTTGAGGGGGGTAAATCCCTCACACTGCCACTTTTGCATGTTTTCACTTTCTAAGTTGAACAATTATTTTAAATTCAGATGCAACTTTTATTACCGGTCTTCATTGGCCATTTGAATTACTGTTGTGTTTGTTTGTTTTGGATATTTCAAATGTTTTTCTGTTCCAGTGTGACGTGCTTTTTTGAAATGAAAGCTTTTTTTGTTGTTTTGACAGGATATACTTGCATTAATATACTGGTATTATTACTATTATTATATAATTTTCATAAAATATAAAAACGATCTCAAAATGACTATTATTATCGCAATAAATTATACGACAACCTATCGTACAGCCCAACTGTGTTATGGTGACAAGCCTGGCCATAGTAAAGAAGCGACTGTGCTGTGTTTTACAGGATCCCCCTGGCGTGCAGCTGTATGTGTCTGTGAAGGTGGTGGTGCTCAACGGCATTCGCCTCAACAAGTACAGGTGTCAGCGGGGCAGCAACTCCCTGGAGGGTTTGCACTCACACCTGTACAACGCCATTCCCTCGCAGAGATGCGGAATTATGCAGTTCCAAGTGAGGATGAGCAGTTTTAATATATATATAAAAAAAATACTGATGACGCATCATGTTTCACATTCTTGCCTGTCTCCTCTTGCCTTCCTCTGTGTTTGCTCATCAGATGTACAGTGTGGGCCATGAGGGCCAAAAGAGAGATGATTGTGTCTTCTGCCCCTTTACACGCCAACGGTCGTGTCTTTCAGGTATATCTGATTGCGTTTGCGGTGCAGTGGAACAACCGGATGGAGTCCCTCAGGGTTGCAGGTGGACACGGCCGGCAGACCTGGTGCATGGACCCGCGGCAGATTCAACGCATCAATCAGCAGGCTGAGGTGCTGTTTGGTAGAGAGCATGTCCTCGAATCCAACTTTGTTGCTCCGATGCCCTACCCTGCTGAGTACAAAGACCCAGACGAGGAAGAGCTTCTTGGGGTGGAGTACGCCATGTGTCAGTCGACCAGCTTTGCTGCAAAAGATTACTACGCCCAGCAAGGTAAACTATCTAGAAACAGAAATAAGCAAACTAAGCTGGTAAATCTTTATAAGTGAAATGTGAGGTAAATACATGTGATATGAAGTTTACTGTTGGCTTTTGTGACTGCCTAGACGTGTTGGTAAAATGCACATTTTATACTTTGCAGTTGAAGAAGAGCAGAGCCGTTACGAAGAGGAGACGGCTGAACAGAGCGATGAAGAGGAGGAGCTGGCAGATGAAGGCGTGGACGTGCGCGGAGAGTCAGAGGAGGATCCGATGGACGCCGTCAGTGGGAAACACGCCATCCTCACTCGGTCAGAGCAGGTGGAGGAAGAGGACAGCCCTGCCCTGCAGGATGTCCTCATGACTCAGAGCCACCTGCAGCTTCCTGGGCTGCAGGAAGTGGAAGACTTGGCCTTGCTCCTTCTCCAGCTGGCCGATGACACAGACCGTCACCTGGTGCCGGCCGACCTCAGGGTGAAGATTGCCTCCACGGTCGGTGCTTTGCATGAGCACGACAGGTCAGCTGTCAACTTTGTAAAACAATACGAGTCTCGCTGGGGCTACACCCTGTTCGGCCGATGCCTGGGAGCCGACACACCTGAGACCACAGCGGCCCAAAAGACAAAGTTTTCTCGGATGAGGTACCCTCAGGCGGCACGTGTTACTGAAAACAGCCGTCTGTTGTACCTCATCATTAAGATGCTCAAGAACCGGCCGCCGGCCTGTCGTCTCACCTCCCCCACCAAGATTACCGCAGCGATCAAAGGGCAGTACAAACGCATTGTAGACCGAGTCGGAGACGACGCCATCCTCAACAGTCTCTCCATTCCTTTACCCAACTTGAACTCAAAATCCATCTCCACCTTCATTGCACGGGAGGAGAAGAAGGCTAACTTCAGGGCGACTGTCATCCCTAAGGTGAAGCTCCACCGCAGAGTGCTGTCTGACGCACCAATGCCAGCTGCTCCAACGCTCCCGGCTTCCCTGCCAGCTCCAAGCCGACCTCAGGTCCAGTACCTGAGCCTTCCTCATGTGTCTGGGGAAAGGCATGGCCAGAAGCAGAGGTAAGCTGTTTCAGAAATATGGACCCTTTATTGAGGTGGATTTATCAGCTGCATATTTAAACTAACTAACTTTAGACTACTATGTGTGTTGGTGAGGTTTTATGATATTGCTCATGAATATAGAAACTCATCATCACATTTATTTTTATTTCTACAGGTTAGGAGAACCACAGTGGAACATCCAGCCCAAACCCCCGGTGGCCACTTACATCCCCCCCAGATTGTCTGCAGCCCCGGTCCTGCTCGTGGTTCCTGCTCAGCCACAGCCGCCGTCTATGATGCTCTGCGGAACCTTCAGCGGCCAGAACTTCGTACCTTCAGCTCCACCTCCTGCGCCGACAGCCAGGCCAACCAAGCCTCATAAATCCTTGAGGCCTTGCGGGGCCTGCAAAATACCCCAGTGTGGTGGACAGAAGAAGCGATACACACCCTCCAAAAACAAAACTGCTGGAAGTAGCCAAAAAATATTTACCTTTTGCCCAGCAACTAGGAGATCCACCACTTCTGGTTTTGAAGGCATTGTTTACGACAGCTTTGAGCATTTCAAGAAGTTTGTAGACAGTGAACTTGAAAAGAAACAAACAAACTAAAGAGTTTGTGTTTTGGTGGGGAGACTATATTGGCCAGAAATCTCCCCAAAATAATCAGTTAAAAAATGTTTATATTTTTTGTGACTTTTGTTTGTCTCATTGTTATATTTGTGTATATTTTATATATATATTTTTAGTTAATTATTTTTTCATTTTCTTGTGGTTGAAGAAATAAAACTTAATAAATATAATACTCTAATTCAATTTATATTTGGGTAATTTTGTCTTGGTTCCCCTGGTGAAAGAGTCCAGAATAATCAGCATCTCATTGTGTTCATCTTTACTTCATCTGCATGTGACACATATATAAAGTTCTTGCCAGTGAGGAGAAAAAGCAGGTGTAGCTAGTTTTTTAGCCTGATAGTCACCAGACACAGAAACATACAGGTAATATAAATATCAGTTTATTCACTAGATTGAACAAATTTCATTAAAGATTCGTTAAAGATATTTTATGTAACGCATGTCACAATTAAAAGTATTTTACTTTTTTTTTTTTACCCACAACGGTGTGTGAAAGTGATGCACAACACATTTTGTATTTAACAGAATATTCCAAACGGTTTCTAGTCTAGAAAAACCACAACAAGGAGCACAGGGGGAGGTTAACAGGGTTTTTCACACCTGTGATCGCTCTTTTTTATTTGTTCCCCTGCTTAGCTTCCGAGATCAGACGAGATCGGGCGTTCTCAAGGTAGTGTGGCCGTAAGCCACAGAGTACTGCCAGCTACAGCTTTTCGTAAAGCAGCACATCCAGTTGGCACTTTGTTTCTTTTTGCTTTGATTACACCTCTGTAGGGTTAGCCGTGCTTCTCCGTAGGGTTAAGCTTGCTTCTCCGTAGGGTTAGTCGTGCTTCTTTGTGGGGGCAAAACATTGAGGGACACTTTGTTGTGTCCCTCAATGTGAAATTTTTTAAAGGCAGCAGCACCAAAAGGCTTACAGCACCTGGTATTCCCAGGCGGTCTCCCATCCAAGTACTAACCAGGCCCGACCCTGCTTAGCTTCCGAGATCAGACGAGATCGGGCGTTCTTTTTTTTTTTTTTCTTTTATTTATGAAAAAATTCAAAATTAAAAAAAAATTTTTTTACAATCATTTACAGTGAACAAAATGAATAACAAAAAATTTTTAATTACTAAAAAATAAAACAGATTTCAATCATTAATGTGAAAAAAGAAAAAGAAATCAATAAAATTAAATTCATTCAAAATAAAATTTGAATTAAAATATAATTGTTTACGACAAAACAAAGTAAAAAAAAACATATGCACAAATCTCATTTTCAAACAAAACATACGCAAATAAGATAAAAGAATACAATCATTAATTGTAATATACTAAACAACAAAAGTTCAAAAAGACCATCCTTGAAAATAAACACATTTTATAAGAGGCCCAAACATATTTTCACAAAGTCCCTTGCTGATGCTATTTACTGTTTTAAGATGATTTTGCAATAGTCCTGAAAAAAGCTTCCAACGGTCCACTTTCTTGTTATCATAGAGTTGAAGATTTCTGGAAATGTAGATGGTGTGCCTGGCCAGGGAAAGAATGATGTTACAGAGGTTAAATTGTGTCTTTGTTAGATGTCCGAGAGAAGATGTGATTCCAAAAAGTCTGATTGAGTCCCAGTTGTTGTCGTCCGTTGTAGAGATGTTGTTGATGATTTGATGGATCTTGTTCCAGAAGAGGGTGCAGCCGGGACAGTGGAGGAACAGGTGCTCTAAAGTCTCGGGGTCTGAAAGACAAACTGTACAGTCTCTGCCATACTTCTCCTTGTATATCTGGTGCAGGATGACGCCCGTAAAAATTCTTCTGTGCCTTAACAGAAAATCGGTGTTGTTGGCTTGTTGATGACTAAATTTGAGCTGTGTGTTTGACCAAATGTTGTAAACCGGTATACTGGGAAATATTTTTGCCCATTGCTTATGAGCTGTGGGTTCTTTGCTAATGTGTGAAACTAATAAACGGTACCATTTTTTTGTTGTCACTAAACTGATGTTTGTTTTCTTATCACCAATTGATAGAAGGAAAGTCGGGGCGTCATCCTGCACCTCCTGATGTCGTCTTCTCCTGCCAATGATCGAGGAGCAGTGGAAAGGCAAAGCGGCCTGGATCTTTTTAGCATGTTTAACTAAGATATTTTTTTTATAAGGCGTTCTAGATAATCTGAAAAGGTTGAGTATTTTATTGATATCCACTGATCCCCGATCATTCAGAACCTGCCCAAAGGTGTGAATACCGGCTCTCCTCCAGGACGGGAGACTTAGCATCCTGCCCTCACAGACCACCTCAGGGTTGTTGAAAATCGGCAGCGAGAGACAAGACCTGTACTTGACATGCGTGATGAGTTGAAACCTAATTTTGTTCCAGGCTTCAAGACATTCTGTGAATAATTCGTTAGACTGTATTAGTTTTGGATCAGAAATTGAACATAGATTATAAATGTTTTTTGTACCAAATGAGTTGAAACCGGATAGAAAATAGTCATGCCAAATGTGCTTGATAGGAGAAGTTAAGAACCTGGTGATAAGTTTTATTCTTATTGCTTGTTTTTTTGATTGAATGTCAACTAATTTGAGTCCTCCTTCTTTAGGCGGAGCAATCATTGTTTTATGGCTGACTAAATTGCTTCTGCTTTTCCAGATGAACAAAGAGATTTGACTGTTAAATCTGTTGAGTACTTGTTTTGGGAGATCATAAACACTGAGTGGATAAATGATTTTAGAGATGATTAAACTGTTTATTATAACTACTTTCCCTTTGATGGTTAATTTCCTTTGATTCCAGAGATTGAGCTGTTTTTGTATTTTGTTTATGATGTTTTTCCAGGTCTCGTCTCTCGCCGCTCTCCACTGCTTACCAAGGTACACGCCCAGGACCTTGACTGTGTCCTCCACCTCCCTGAACTTCCACCTTCCCGATGTCCGAGCCGCCCCGCCACAATACATTATCTCAGATTTGGTTGTATTAATTTTTGCTCCTGAGGCTGAACCGTACGTTTGTAGATGTTTAATAACCAATTCTAAACTGTTTTCATCTTTGACTGTTATTGAAGTGTCGTCTGCAAACTGAAATATTTTACTGTCATTGCCCTGTGGTGATTTTATTCCTTGAATATTTTTGTCCTGTCTAATCAGGATGGCGAGGGGCTCGGCCACCAGGCTGTAGAGCAGGGAGGACAGAGGACACCCCTGCCTGACTGACCTATGTAAACGGAAATAATCTGTGAAATGACCATTGCATTTGACCTTACTTTCTGCTTTTGAATATAATAACTGTAACTTGCTGATAAATGATTGACCAAATCCAAATTTATTTAAAACTGCCCATAAGAAGTTATGTTCCACCCTATCAAAAGCTTTACTAAAATCTATATTTAGAAATATGCCTTGTGAACTGACCATGGACTGGATAGTATGATTTATTGATAACACTGTATCTGAAATGTTTCTTTGAGGAATACCGTAAGCTTGCGATGAACTGATTAAAGTGCCTATTACTGATTTTAACCTGTTTGCTAGTATTTTGGAATATATTTTGTAATCTGTATTTAATAAACTAATGGGTCTGTAGTTTTCCAAGTTATTCCTGTCACCCTTGTTTTTGTAAAGAATGGTTATGACTCCTTGGGCGAAGGTCCTGGGCGTGCACCTTGTTTGCTCCATGACAGAAAAAACCCGCAATAGTATTTTACTTATTGGATCTTTGAACTGTTTATAAAATTCAGAAGTAATGCCATCATGTCCAGGACTTTTATTATTATTCAATGAGTTGATAACGTGTTTAATTTCTTCCTCTGTCAATGGAGCATCACAACAGAGACTGTCTTCCCGAGAGAGTGAGGAATCGATCACACCGACAACCTGATTTATTTTATTGGTAGAAATGTTTTCACTTGTAAAAAGATGTGAATAAAAAGTCTGAACCGTTTCTAAAATACTTGTTATGTCTGACACCTTTTCTCCCTTCTCATTTAGCAATTCATTTATTGTTGCGTTAGCTTGTTTGCGTTTCTCTTGAGCCAGAAAGAAAGCTGTAGATTTCTCTCCTTCTGTTAAATATTTTGCTTTGCTGCGAATAATGGCTCCTTTACATTTATTTATTTCTATTTGCTCTAGTTGTTTTTTTATTATCAAATAATCTGTTATGTCTCTGCTTTGGTCATTTTCTAAATGATCTAATTCACTATTTAACTTTCTTCTTAAAATGCATTCATTATGGAGTTCTCTCCGTTTTTTCTGTCTGCTATATTTTATGGAAAGGTTTTTGACTCTTTGTTTGGCCTGATCCCACCACTCTAGCAGGTTGTCAGTGTGATCCATTTCCCCACTCAGGGTCTGCAGCAGGATGCCAATCTCACCTCTGTAAGCCTCATCCTGAAGAAGAGCAGCATTCAGACACCAGAGACCCCCATTTCTGATGCCTCTTCCCATCTCAACCTGCAGGAAGGAGTGGTCACTCCAGACGTTGTCCCGGATGAGACAGGATGACACCTCGGGGACAAGAGAAGACGAGATCAGGCACAAGTCGAGTCGTGATTGTTTCAGTTTTCCTAAAATGACCTGTTTTCTGGTAAATTGTTTTTTACCTGGGTGAAAAAGTCTCCAAATATCTATCAAACTATTTTGTGTAATAATGTCAAAAAGTGTGTTCCTGCTATAATCCTCAGAAAATGTGCAGTTATTTGAAATGTCAGATTTTGTTAGTGTTATGTTAAAGTCTCCTATTATGATACAATTTGTAACTATCCATTGTCTTAAACCAATAAAGAACTTTTTCCTGTGTGTATCTATGTTTGGTGCATGAATATTAATTAACCTACATGATTTATTATTGTAAAAGAAATCTATTATGATAAGTTTACCCTGCTTATCTTTATGAATTAAATGACAATTGTTAAACAGACCCTCCCTCATAAAAATGGCAACCCCACCCGCTTGAGTACTTGATGTAGATGAAAACATTTTCCCTTTCCATTTATGTGACATCTCTTTTTCTTTTGAAATATCCCACTTTGTTTCTTGTAGACAGAGTATATCGAAATGCGATTGAAAAATGACTGCGTTCACCTTTTCTTCCCTGCTGAGCCCACGGGCATTAAGTGAGAGAAGGAGCATTAGTGTTAAGTGGAAAAAAGTTGCCATAGTCATTTTTTTGCTTTTCTTTTGGGTTTTGTTGCTAGGCTTGCCAGTCTTTTCCTCGTTTGTATTATTTTTGTAAGATCAAGATCAGGGTCCGACTCTACATAGTCCACTATTTTGAGCGTCCGCGGCAAAGCGCTCAGCGGGGTTTGAAAAGACGGCAGATGGGCCGGCGATAGAAGCTGCGAGTTTCCTTCGGCTACAGGGGGAAGAGGCGCAGCGACTTCTTCCCGCTCCTCTTCGACTGTGTTTTTACCGTTTTTGGATACTTCGCCCATAGCCAGCGCACCGGACACCTCTGCGTCCGGCGCCCTGGCCACAGACCACTCAGCACTTGGCATGCACTCGCTCAGCTCTTCCCAGGGCCGCAACTACATATTTTTGAGGTGGATGCGAACATCATCATTGTAGGCTAGCTTAAGCTAACCTGAATATTTACAACTCTCTTGCTGATACACGGTCATTTCTTACCTTCTGTCTTTCAACCACTTTGAAAAGCTTTTCTTCGTCTCTCCAACATCTTTATCTTTATCCTTCCCCCTCTTCCGTTTTCTGATTAGTAAATATAAATTAAGCCCATCTGATTATTGATTAACCAACAATTTCTACATCTAAAGCATGGGGCGACTGTGGTGGAGAACAACTCCCTTTCAACAGGAAGGAACAGCAGTATGAGCGTTGTGACTGTACTGTGATCGGCTGAGGGTTGAGAGGACAGAGCAGACAGAAGCACAGGTCCAGGATTACAGTCAGAGCCGTAGGCGTAGGAACCGGGGAGAACTGGAGGGGACATTATAGTACCCTAGACCAGTGGTTCTCAAACTTTTTTCAGTGATGTACCCCCTTAAGAATATATTTTTAGTCCAGTACCCCCTGACATGGGCAAAACATTTTTGGAATTAAAAAGAGGTACAGTGCTGTAAAATCACTGTCTGATTTATTAAAGCCAAACAACTTATATCAGTGAACCTGACAAATACATCCATATTGCAAACATTGCATGGTTAAACAAAAAAGAAAAACAGAAGACGGTGACCACCAGGAAGGTATAAAACCAGTCAAACCGTTTTATTTTAAAGGATATTGAAACTAAATACTGAATATAAAATTCAGTGCATGAACACACATTTATATTTTATTGAACTTTTTACAAAATAATTTTTCCCAAGACTTATTATGAGGAGCCTACTGATTTTTTAAAGATATTTTGAAAAGCTTCACGTACCCCCTGCAGTACCTCCACGTACCCCCAGGGGTACGCGTACCCCCATTTGAGAACCACTGCCCTAGACCGTTACTTGGTCTCTGACACTAACGACAATAAACGCAGGTAATATACTTGAAAACAAGGTAAAAACATTGTCCGTTAGAGTGGATGAAAAATGTTTAGATACTTAAATAGCACATTTTTACAAGAAAAATGTCTAGCATAAGCCAAAGCTAATGTTAGCCACAAAGTTTAAAGGAAGTAAAACTCACCTTCGTATCTGTGTATAACGAGGCGAACATGTTAAAACCGTTCTCCAGCTTATTGTCGGGGCTTCGGATCGATGTTCATCATTAATTGTTACCTTGGACAAGCCGTGCAGACGCCCAGTGTAAAGAGCCTTTTTCAAAAGATCGGAAAAGATTGAGCCGCTTTGCCCCGAACGCGGAAGCTGAGGTGCAAAGAGCCCAACAGTTCAGAGTTTCTCATAAATCCTCTATTGTCACTATTTAAATATCATATTCATTGTTCCAGGTAGGGGAAGCCATGCTTTGCTGCATTTTACAATGAACTTAAGTTTTATATCCAGACTATCAAAGACAGAAAATAGCTATTAAAACAATTGAACTCTGTACTGCTTTGAATGAACAGTTGGGAACCGAAGCCCCGTAGCTTTTTCTTCATCTTGAATATATTTATCTGTATTTGTTTTTGTTCTGGAGGCAGAACAAATGTTTCACTCTGTCGTTGTACAGTGTGTCTGTGAATAAAGTTTTAAAAAAAAACATCCCCCCTCCCCAACACCCAATAGACTTCTTGTGGCTTTGATGTCATAGTGATGTCACTCATCCTGTCTATGACATCACTGGCGGCTGCCTTTGTATTGCCAGATTCCACAGAGAAATTCATTTGCAGTTTGAACCAGAGAGCAAAGATGGAAGAGGATAATTTTGTGTTGACAAAAATAAACAATTTAGAGAAGAACCGCAGCAAGCTGCAGGAGGAGAACCAAGAGCTTCAGAAAACCATAGAAAGTCTGAAGACTAAACTAGAGAGATTAAACAGAACGGACAAGACACACAACTGGCATGAGGAAAATTGCTTACTACTAAAATCAAATGCATTTTACAAGAAACAAATCAGAAAAATTAATCTGGACCTGGAGGAAGAAAATGCAACTATATGCCAACTAAGATGTGATAATGAAGCCAAATTAAGAATTAAACATAAACTGGAAGAGGAACGGATAAAACAGAGAAACACTGCAGCGGACAAATTAAGAGCAAAAACAGGAAAACTCGAGTGGCTAGAGAGAGAAAATGAGGAGTTAAATAAAGAGATTGTATCGCTGAAGATTAAAAATGACAGAATCGAATCCAGGCTGGCAGAAAACAGCAAAGATGTCCAGAAAAGGGAAGAACCAGTCAGGGAAAATATCCAGGAAGAGGAACTTTCAGTATGTCAGAAAGTAGGGAGAATTTTTATGCATATGTACGATTCAACGGTGGCGTATTGGGTGCCACCCTGGGTTTTTTTTTAACAGAAAAGGATATTTTGGGTTGCTGGAAACAGGATGTTTGTGGGATAGTGATGCATTTAAATTAATTACAAATATAAATACTCTTGTTTGCTTTTGGAATTTGTGCCTAGTGAGAGATGCTTGCAGGAAGACATCTAAACGGGTCAAACTGGAAGCTGACACCAGATGGTCTGCAGCAAGAGTGATGACTGACGGATGATTAAGGGTCGAAGTTTATGAACCAGAAACAGAGGAACTGTCCTTTTCCTTTTAAGAAGGAAAAGGATGAGGAAACTTTAAACAGTTAAAGTTTCATAGAAAGAAAAATAATGATGAAAACTACTAGCTCATGGTTTTCAGGAATTAATAAACTGAGTAGTAGGTTTGGTAAGTAGGCATATGTGGTGATTTAGAAATAAGGAGAAAGGCAAGGAGCAAGTGACACCTCCTTGTTCTGTGGGTTCATCAGTTCCTGCAGCGTTTCTACAGAAGGAAATAAACAAGAACTCTGAATTTTGCATTCTACATTACGGCAGCTTGCAGGTGCAACACACCTGTGACTCAAGAGAACAGAAGAAGCAGCTGCTATGTGATTAACTCAAGATAACCAAATCCAGGGGTCTCAAACTCCAGGCCTCGAGGGCCGCAGTCCTGCAGTTTTTAGATGTGCCACAGGTACAAAACACTGGATTGAAATGACTTGATGACCTCCTCCTTGTGTAGATCAGTTCTCCACAGCCTTGCTAATGACCTAATTATTCTGTTCAGGTGTGAAGCAGCAGAGGCACATCTAAAAGTTGCAGGACTGCGGCCCTCGAGGACTGGAGTTTGAGACCCCTGAATAGGCTCTGTAACTAGGACCGCCCTAAGGAAATAAAAAGAAAGTCTCTGGGAGGAGCTGTTTTAGAGCGGGTAGATTGTAACTAAAGCACGCTGCTGTCTGTTCTCATTGCAAGTAAATCTAAAACTCACTTGTCTCTCTCTTCTTTTTCAGTTTGAGAATGCTTAGGTAGATGAACCTGACATTAATTTGGTCCTTCCAAGCCGGATCCCAAGATCCTGAAGGATTCCAGCGGGTGAGACCGAATCCAGAAGGACCGTGCGCACGGCTAAACTCTTCAGAATGAGTTTAGATCTTTTTCCGGGACTGGTATTTGGTTTACCAGCTGGAATCTGACGCTTGACGGGACTCCGTTTACTGAGAGTAATTTGTCTTTTAAAAGAAAAGCGTGAATGAGTTGATGGCGTTCGCGTTAAAAGAAATCCTGTGTAAGAAACGCTGTGAATCCTGGGCTCTAACAGCTGAAACTAAACGGCTTTAACTTTATGCTGTTGTGGTGATAATTGGATGGCGGAGTCCAGCGAGCAGCCGCTTAAATCCGTCTTAAAAGTTTCATTCCGTAAAAAAACAGGGCGGCGGAGTCCTGCGTGAAGACGCTTCAGCTCCGGAACTGAAGTGTGACTGGAGGTATAAACACCTTTAGGTATTTTATCTCATTTAAAGTAGCGGGTTTGGAAGGAGCAAACCAATTGAGGATGCAGAGGCAAGAATCCTCCACTCGTAAGAGTCCAAGAAAGGATTACCACAATTGGTATTTTTAATTGTTACCCACTATAAAAAAGAAACCAGTTTTTAGAACAGCCTAGGTGTTGACAAACTGGTCTAAATTGTTTAAAATGGGTAGAAATAGCAGGAAGTGGAGAGAAGTGTTTCAATATGTGTTCGTTTAATTTCTTTTATAAATGAATTCATTTAAATTGTCCGGAATGGTAGAAAAATAACTGCAGTACTGGAGAATACACAGCAGATGGCGGCATAGCAACCATTGAACGAATTACTGCTTTATAGTTCAACAGTAAATGTAAATCAAAAGATTAACAGCAGTGAAAATATTGGGAGTGTGTTGAAGGGCAGGACCCTGATAAAATACAAAATATCTGAATAAATGGATAGTAAAGTACAGGTTAAAAGGTTAATTAAATACTAAAATAGAACTAGAACTATAGGATAAAATTAAAAACTAAAGAAAGAGCCAAGAAATTAAGGAAACAGAAGATTGTGATAACAGTGTGTTGGCAAATAAATAGATGACTAAATGAAACACTAACTAAATAAATACAGGAATAAGTAGATGAATATAATAAATAAAAAAATATCTGAAAACTGGAACAAAAGTCATAAAGGAAAACAAGTAACAGACAGGAATGTGAAACACAAGAAAGGGGAATATGAAAGTTTTTTTAAGAAGGAAAAGGATGAGGAAACTTTAAACAGTTAAAGTTTCATAGAAAGAAAAATAATGATGAAAACTACTAGCTCATGGTTTGCAGGAATTAATAAACTGAGTAGTTTGGTAAGTAGGCATATGTGGTGATTTAGAAATAAGGAGAAAGGCAAGGAGCAAGTGAGTCAAAGTAAGAGAATGGAAAGATGATTTGAACAAATATCAAATTAAAATGATTGTTGTGTTCAAGTTGCTCTCATAGCAGTTTGGAAAAATGTAATAACTGGAAATAGAAAATAGATCTTATAGAGAAACAGCTAAAATGCTTTGCATGGTCCAAAGGATGTTTATAAAAATCTGAGTAATAATTATGTAGAATTATAAGAATTAAAATATTAGATAAGAATGTTAATTTTTCTTTGCGCAGATTAAAAAAAAACAAGCTGCAGCTGATTCTGGACATCTTAACATTCTTTTAATAATGAACAAAACTTTATTAAGATAGAGAAATATTAAATCTACAGGACTTACTTTTAATTGATTCAGTGAAACTAAAACTAACTCTCTTATTAAATAGTCATTGATCAAACAGAGGAACACATAGCCTTCATAGATTTCAAATGCACCATTAGCTCTGCTCCTAAAACCTTTATTTTTATTGCCAATATAAAACAAAAACAAATGTTTGCAGTCCACTTTAAAGAATCCAAAACAGATTACAGTTTCTCTGGCTACAAGATCAATGTACCAATGGGCTCTTTGCACCTGCTGCGCTGACGTCACATCCTCATTCATCCGACACATTATCAGAGTCAAACTGTGTTTGCTGCAGCCAGGGCCGCAACTACATATTTTTGAGGTGGATGCGAACATCATCATTGTAGGCTAGCTTAAGCTAACCTGAATATTTACAACTCTCTTGTTGATACACGGACATTTCTTACCTTCTGTCTTTCAACCACTTTGAAAAGCTTTTCTTCGTCTCTCCAACATCTTTATCCTTCCCCCTCTTCCGTTTTCTGTTTTGGGCCCCGGAGTTTTTTCTGCGCCCCATCTTTAGCTCCCTGTTGTCGAGGCATTACTACAAATTTAAAAGAAAACAAAACGCGCCTCAGCCGCTGCCCAAGCTGCCTGTATGGGAGGGGGGCGCCTAATCAGTGCTGTTCCTCTGTTATTGATCATTTCATACACAAACAGCTGTTAAGTACATAAAATGCTGACTATATAAAAAATAAATTCCCCACATCGTTTTTGCGCCCCCTCTAGTGCAGCGCCCCTATGCATTGCATACACTGCATAGCCACCTTTTGCGCCACTGGCTCTTCCTCACCTCCCTCCACCTGCTCATTCTCTTCCACTTCCCCCTCCATTTCGCTTTCCTCTCCGCTCTGCGTATCGGCTTCCTTGAAGTCCGCTGTCAGACCCCGGTCTTGATCATCAGATTCACTTAAGTTGCAAATGCATTTATCCATTTGATTTTGGCAGATTTGACATTTCTTTTCCTGTTTTTTTTCCGAGCATTCTCTCACATAATGCCCCTGGACTCCGCAGAAATGACAGCAAAAATCAGGACAGTCCCTGACAATGTGGCCCGGTTGTAAACATATCCTGCAAACTTTAACCTGTCTATCATGAATAACTCTGAAATATTCTGGACCAAGAGCTGTGTTAAATCTGGCAGAATAAGGCAGAGACTGTACAGTTTCAGTAAATTTGACTTTTAC